>NC_058419.1:15674216-15733203 GCF_002201575.2 Neomonachus schauinslandi
CCCCCCCCCCCCCCCCAGCCTCTGGCAACCACCAATCAATTAGTTCTCTGTATCTATGGACTTGGGGGTGTTTTTTGTTTGTTTAGATTCTGCCTTTCTCTGTCTTACTTCACTTAGCCTTAACGCCCTCAAGGTCCATCTAGGTTGTCACAATTCGCAAGCTTTCATCCTTTTTTTTGTGTGTGTGGCCAAGTAATATTTCACTTTATTCCATATATTCCATTTGATACCACAGTTTCTTTATCCATTCCTCCCGCTGATGGACGCTTAGGTTGTTTCCACATCTCGACTACTGTAAATAATGTTGCAGTGAACATGAGGGTGCAGATAACTTTTCAAGTTAGTGTTTTCAATTAAATACGCAGAAGTGGAATTACTGAATCATATGGTAGTTCTATTTTTAATTTTTTTGAGGAATCTCCATACTGTTTTCTATAATGGCTGCACCAATTTACATTCCCACCAATAAAGCCAGGGCAGTTACAATTAATTTTTAAAATGTCTTATCACCGTAAAGCTCTATGTGTTTAAAAAAAAGAAAGTTTTTTGGATAGAGTTAGCTTTAGTACACAACTCATCAAAAGAACAAATATTTTATGAAGTTTGAAAAATAATTTAAATAGACAATGTAAAGAATGTTTTGAAAATGTATCTCTAAGGATGGATGAGGTGTTTTTTCAATTAGTTCGTGCATTTGTGGATAAATATTACTTATTGCTAGAATGAGACGGAATTCAGCATTGATTTTATTTTGATCCTTTTTCACTTTTTAAAAATGTAAATGCTTGAGAAGCTTTGTTCACAAAAATAGGTAGAATGAAATGAAATTTTTCTTTCTCCCAGCACGGTCCCACAGTTATTTGTATTTCTTCTGAGTTATGTACCAAAAATCCCATCATGATCTATCATCCCAAAATTAATTTTAATGATTTATTAGCTGACAATTCCATTAGCGCCTTCAGCAATTTGGTTGAAAGCAAAGAATTAGAAACCACCTGTGTTGCAAAAGGGCTTGTTAGGCAGTGATTAGGGTCATTCATTTTTCCACACCAACACCCTGATTTTGGCTGTTCCCTCTGTTTGGTCCCCGGAGGTTTCTGCCCCCCCCCACCGCCAACCCCGGGCTCTGCACCAAAGTCAAATTAGTGACGGGGGTGGGGGGGTGGCGGGGGTCAGGATTGTCTTGCTTTTGTAAAATGGGAGAAAGGCTCTTGAGCCAGAGGAGGTGAGAAAGAGAATCCACCTGGCAGACTCCCTGTTCTCAGGAGATCAATTTTAGTCCAGAAATTGATTTTCTTACAACTGAACGTGCCCAGGGACTCCTGGCAATTCTTCACGTATGCCCATTGATATTCGCGACCTAGTTTGACTTAATTTACCTCATCCCAGTTTCCACAGCTGCAATTTGGGACTGGCATTATCTGACTCACAGGATTAATATGAGGATGGAATTGAATTACACACCACATGTAAAGTACTTAGCACAATGTCAGCGGTAGAGTAGATAACTCAGCAAATATTAGCTTCCTTCCCCACCTTTCCACCTTGACTTGCCCGTTTTTACACAAGTAGTGTTGATAATCATTTTTTTTTACAGCCTAAAAAGCATGTTTAAAAAATGTTATGTGGCCAGGATGACACATAAAATCAATAAAAGTGGGCTGAAAATCCAATTCAGGACATTTCCCTGGGCATTATTTTTAACTTTCAGACATTTTTAAAAAGAAAAATACAAAGAATAATAATAGAACACACACTCATGCTTCCATTACTCAGAATTAACAGCTGATAACAGTTTATATTTACTTTAAGTTTCTCTTTTGAGAAACAAAGGACTTAAATATTATAGATAAATATTTAATATTGGCCACTGTCGTCAGTCCTACCCCCCTTCTCTCCCCTGCGTCAACCCACTGTTATGAGTTGGTTTTGTTTTATGATTTTAGGTTTAATGTACATTAGTGGTACCATTAGTATATATCATTCTGCAACTTATTTTTGTTTATCTATTTGTTTTTGGTTTTTTAAAAGATTTTATTTATTTATTTGAGACACAGAGATACAGAGAGAGAGAGCATGAGCAGGGGGAGAGGGAGAAGCAGGCTCCCCGCTGAGCCGGGAGCCTAAGGCGGGGCTCGATCCCAGAACCCCGGGATCATGACCTGAGCCAAAGACAGACGCTTAACCATCTGAGCCACCCAGGCGCCCCTGGTTTATCTATCTGACTCACTATCGTGGCTTTATATATTCCTCTCCTTATTCCCTGCCATCATCATTTTTAGAAGTTATACATACTATTTATATCATTTAGTCCAACGTAATGTGTATCTCTATCCATCTCCCAGTTTCTCCCACTCCACCCCCAACTCTGGTGTTTTTGTTGTTTGTGACTTTAGTTCCAGTTTTTTGTTCTGCTTTTATACAGCATGTTGATTTGATACATTTACATATTGCAACATGATTGCCATTGTAGCCTTAGCTAACACCTGTTTGTTTTTAAACTGAGATATAATTCACCTACCATAAAATTCACCCTTAAGTGTATAATTCATTGGTTTTCAGCATATTTACCAAGTTGTGCAACCATCACCACCATCTAATTCCAGGACATTTATAGTCCAAAACGGAACCCCGCTAGCAGTCAGTCTCGCCATCATTTCCCGTCCCCCCACCCCCACCCCTCCAGCTCCAGCAACCACTTATCTACTTCCTTTCCCCATGTATTAGCCTATTCTGGATGTTTCATATAAATGAGACTATACAATATGTGGCCTTTTGTGTCTGGCTTCTTTCACTTAGCTTAATCTTTTCAAGGTTCATCCTTTATATTGCTGAATAATAGGCCATCCTATGGATATTTTGTTCATCCATTCCGTTTTGTTTATCCATTCATCAGTTGAAGGGCATTTGAGTTGTTTCCTCCTTTGGGCTATTATGCATAATGCTGCTATGAATATTTGTGTACAAGTTGTTGTATGGACATATGTTTCAGCTCTCTTGGATAAGTGAAAATTATTAAGGGAAACCTCCTTTAGAATGGAGTCATTTGTCATTGTCAGTTGTAGATCCAACAGGAAGAGAGAGACCTTGCGTAAGGGTACTACTTTACTACCCCAGAGGGACGAAGGAAGGCTTCCTTCTCACCCTGGCAACAGCCCAGCCAATGAGAGACAGTCACAGCTCAGCCAATGGGAAGCCAGTATACTTGGAACTCCCAGTTTACTCCAATGGACTTCTTGTTTACAACAGCCCTTCCGCACTGCCCCCTTTCCTTTGTTAGAGTCTTCCTCTTCTTCCTTCTCTGGATTTGCCTATGGTTTTATCTTAACTTGCTTGTGGAGGATTGCAACTCTGTGCTATTCCTGAAGAAACCCATGTTTGCTGGTAAAATAACTGAGCGTTTTATTTATTTTTATTTTAGATTTTATTTATTTGAGAGGGAGAGTGAGTGAGGGAGAGCACAAGCAGGGTGCAGAGGGAGAAGCAGACTCCCCGCTGAGCAGGGAGTCTGATGTGGGGCTTGATCCCTGGACTCCGGGATCATGACCTGAGCTGAAGGCAGACGCTTAACTGACTGAGCCACCCAGGTGCCCCTGGCAGTTTTATTTTTAAGGTTAATAAATACATACCTAGGAGTGGAGTTGCTGGGTCAAATGGTAACTACATCTTTAAGCTTTGGAGGAACTGCCAAACTGTTTTCCAAAGTGGCTGCACTATTTTACACTCCGGAGGGAAATGCATAAGGGTTTGGATTTCCCCATATCCTCGTCAACACTTGTCTGTCTTTTTTAGTATAGTCACGCTGGTGTGTGTGAAGTGGTATTTCATTGTAGATTTTGCATCCCCCCCCCCCCAGATGACTAATGATGTTTGTCAATTTCTGCAAAAAAGCCAGCTGGGATTTTGATAGGGATTGCATTGAATTTGTAGATCAATTTGGGGAGTATTGTCATCTTCACCAATTAAGTCTTCTAATGCATAAACATGGGATGTCTTTCAATATCTTTAGGCCTTCTTTAAACAATGTTTTATAGTTTCCAGAGTATAGGTTTTATACTTTTTTGTTAAATTTATTCCCGAGTGTTTCATTTTTTTTTTTTGATGCTGTTATAAATGGAATTGTTTTCTTAATTTCACCAGTGGATTGTTCATTGTTAGTGTGTAGAATTACAATTAATTTTTACATATTGATCTTGTACCCCGCAGCTTTGTTGACCTCGTTTATTAGTTCCGATAGGTTTATTTGTGGGTTCTGTAGGATCTTTCATACACAAAATCATGTCATCTGCAAGTAGAGATAGTTTTACTTTTTTCTTTCCAATCGGGATGCCTTTTATTTCTTTTTCTTGCCTGATACACTGGCTAGAACCTCCAGAACAATGTTGAGTCAAAGTGGTAAGAACGGACATCCTTGTCCTGTATCTGAGCATAGAGAGAGAGCTTCCAGGTTTTCATTATTCAATACGTTAGCTGTAGATTTTTGTAGAGGAAGGTCCTCTCTGTTACTAGTTTGTTGAGTGTTTTTCTCATGCAGAGATGTTGGATTTTGTCAAATGTTTTTTCTGAGTGTATTGAGATGATCATGTGTCCTTTATTGATATAGACACTCTACATCAACCCTATTGATACGTTGTAGGATATTGTTTGTCTGATGTTAGATTATCCTTGCATTCTTGGAATAAATCCCACCTGATCAGATGTATAATACTTCTTATATGTGTATATGTTGCCAGATTCAATTTGCTAGTATTATGTTGAGGATTTTTGCGTCTACATTCATAGGAGGTATTGATTATAGTTTTCTTGTGGTGTCTTTGTTTGGCTTTGGTATCAGTATCAGTATAGTATACTGGCCTGACTGAATGAGTTAGGGAGAGTTTCCTCCTCTTCTACTTTTTGGGAGAGCTTGTGAAGAATTGATATTAATTCTTCTTTAAATGTTTGATGAAATTCACCAGTGAAGCCAGCTGGTCCCGGGCTTTTCTTTGTGTGGAATTTAAAAATTACTAAATCAATCTCTTTTCTTATTATAGGTCTATTCAGATTTCCTATTTTTTCTTGAGTCAGTTTCAGTAGTTTGTGTCTTTCTAGGAATCCACTTATAATCCTTGTAATTTCTTTTTTTAATCCTTGTAATTTCTATAAAATCAGTAGTAATGTACCTTCTTCCATTTCTGATTTTAGTAATCTGAGTCTTCTCTCTCTTTCCCTTGGTCAGTCTCAAAAAAGGCTTGTGAATTTTATTGATATTTTCGTTTCAAAGAAACGACTTTTTGGTTGTGTTGTTTTTCTGTTCTTTGTCTAACTGGAGTCTTCTCTTTTTTTAAAATTGATTTCTTATTGTATGTTCCTACCTCATAATCTATTAAAATTTTATGTGCTACTTTTCCTTTTTTATCTTTGAAAATTGTATTTGTGTTTGGTTTATATTTTTGTTTTCCTCAACTTTTTATTTTGAAATATTTCAAACCTCTAGACAAAAACAGTATCATGAAAACCCATATACCCCTCACCTAGATTCATCTATTGTTAATATTTTTCCACATTTGCTTTACCTGTATATGGATGTCTATGTCTTTACCTTCCTATCTCTCTGAACCATTTGATAGTTATAGTTGCAGATGATAGGATGCTTCACCCCTAAATACTTCAAACATGCATTTCCTAAAAACTAGGGCGTATGCTCGCATAACCAGAGTACAATGATCACACTTGGGAAATTTAATCTTGATATAGTAATACTATCATTGAATTTGCATCCACAATCAAATTTCCCCAGTTGTCCCAGTAATATCCTTTAGAGCTGTTTGTATTTATTTATTTTGTTAAGGACTCTTTTTTAAGATTTTATTTTTAAGTGACCTCTACACCCAACGTAGGGCTCAAACTTACAACCCCGAGATCAAGAGTTCGGGCTCTACTGAGTCCGCTGGGCGCCCCTAGATCTGTTTTTAAATCAGAATCCAATGGAGAATTAATGATGGCGTGTCATGTCTCTTTAGTCTACTTTGTTTTTTTTTATTAATTTTTTTTTTAAGATTTCACTTATTTATTTGAGAGAGAGAATGAGATAGAGAGAGCATGAGTGGGGGAGGGTCAGAAGGAGAAACAGACTCCCCGCTGAGCAGGGAGCCCGATGCGGGACTGGATCCCAGAACTCCAGGATCATGACCTGAGCCGAAGGCAGTCGCCCAACCAACTGAACCGCCCAGGCGCCCTCTTTAGTCTACTTTGATCTAGAATAACTTCCCAGCCTGTTTTTGCTTTCATGATATTGACATTTTGAAGAATCCAGATCGGTTACCTTCTAGAAAGTCCCTTAATCTGGATTTGTCTGACGGTTTACATATTGGCAAGTATACAACATATGTGTTCTTCTTAGTGCGTCATATCAGAAGGCACATGATGTCAGCTTGTCCCATTATTATAATGTGAGGTTTGATCACTTGGTTTTGAGCGGTTTCCAGCAGACCTCTCCATTGTAAGAGTTCCTTTCCCCCTTGTAATTAGTAAGGAATCTGTGAAGCGATATTTTGAGACTATTTGAACACCCTATTCTTCAACCTGCTTTCACTTGATAGTTTTAGCATCCACTGATGCATTTCGCTTGACTCAGTTATTACTGTGGCAGTTATAAAATGATGATTTTCTATTTCTGTCATCTCTTTCACATTTCTTAGCTGGAATTCTCCAATCAATAAGAGCTCTCCCTGGGCGCCTGGGTGGCTCAGTTGGTTGAGCAACTGCCTTTGGCTCAGGTCATGATCCTGGAGTCCCTGGATCGAGTCCCGCATCGGGGTCCCTGCTCGGCGAGGAGCCTGCTTCTCCCTCTAACCCTCCCCCCTCTCATGTACTCTCTCTCTCTCTCATTCTCTCATTCTCGCTCTCTCAAATAAATAAATAAATCTTTAAAAAAAAAAAAAAAAAAATAAGAGCTCTCCCTTCTCCTCCCACCTCTTTTTGAACTTTTTTTTCAGTATCTGTATGGACTCATGGGTTCTTTATTTATTATTATTCAGTGTGTTAAAATCCATTCCTGTCCTTACTCATTTTGATGCTCAAATTATCCCAAATGCGTCTAGTGGGGGCCCCTTCCAGCTGGCTGCTGTGTCCTTTTTACATGGTCTATCCATTTTTGAGCATTTCCTTGCTTTCTGACATAAAAAGATATTCCAAGCTCAGTTCATTCTTTCCTCGCCCTGAACATAGAATGAGTCAGTTCTCCAAGGAGATCTAGCACCTCTTCGTGGGGCATAGTGTGGTGGACATTGGAGATGTACAGATCACCCTTCAGGAAAGGACTTGTTGGGGCACCTGGGTGGCTCAGTCATTTGAGCACCCTACTCTTGATCTCAGCTCAAGTCTTGATCTCGTGGTCGTGAGTTCGAGCCCCACGTTGGGCTCCGCGCTGGGCATGGAGCCTACTTAAAAAAAAAAAAAAAAGGAAAGGAACGGACTTGCTGCCCAGCTGTGGAGCGTGTGGTCAGTGGGGTGCCTGCAGCTGTCAGCTCCTCCAGGGCCTGCCTCAGATGCCGAACCACTTCACCTAAGTGCATGCCCTTCCTGGGGCAGCCCACATCCAGTGACTGAGTGAGACAGCGGTATAAAGGCCCAGCTTTTCAACTGCAGGCAGGACCCTCTGTTAGGGCAAAGTGCAGCTCCAGAGCTCCCTGCTGGGTTGACTGAAGCTTTGTCAGGCCTGAATCTTGTTTCTCTTCTCAATCCTGCTTCCTCCCCATCTTTACACATTCGTCGATCCCTAGTAATTACCTTGTACTTCACACTCCATCCCAGCACTGTTTCCAGAGAACCCAACTTGAGGCATGTGATATTTAGTATACAAGATCTAGGTGCTGTGTGCTCCTTGCAACTGGGATGTCATTGCTTCTAGGCCCTTCCAGTAGACAGATACATATTTTTAAATAATGAGTTTGCACTAATAGCTGTGTTCAATCCAACATCACATGGTTCTTCCTCTCCTTTCCCCATTATATAGTTTGTATTTCCCTTTACTCATGGTGAGAACCCTGACTCCAAATGTATATACTCATTTGCAATGTATTGAATTATTTGCTGTATCTAATGATACCCACAAAATAGCTTCAGAATTGTTACAGCAATATATTACCAATAATAAACCTACTAAAAATCTTCAAGATTGCTTTACAGCTATTTTAAAAATCTATATAATGTATCCCACTGAAGGCATGCAGTGAGAGTACTGTATCAAAAGTTACTGGACTAAATGTCCAATATATGGAATAAATTCCACTGTGTAGTTATATCTTCAATGTGTTGTGCAATTAGGTTAATTTATTTGTTTATATTGAATTTTAGCGTTTTTTTCTCACATTGATTCAATTCAATTTTTTGAATATATAAAATATAAATGTAACTAATTTCCTTACACCACACACAAAAATAGACTCCAAATGGTTGAAAGACCTCAATGTGAGACAGGAGTCCATCAAAATCCTTAAGGAGAACACAGGCAGCAACCTCTTCGACCTCAGCCACAGCAACTTCTTCCTAGAAACATCGCCAAAGGCAAGGGAAGCAAGGGCAAAAATGAACTATTGGGACTTCATCAAGATAAAAAGCTTTTGCAAAGCAAAGGAAACAGTCAACAAAACCAAAAGACAACCGACAGAATGGGAGAAGATATTTGCAAATGACATATCAGATAAAGGACTGGTATCCAAAATCTATAAAGAACTCATCAAACTCAACACCCAAAGAACAAAGAATCCAATCAAGAAATGGGCAGAAGACATGAACAGACATTTTTCCAAAGAAGACATCCAAATGGCCAACAGACACAGGAAAAAGTGCTCAATATCGCTCGGCATCAGGGAAATCCAAATCAAAACCTCAATGAGATACCACCTCACACCAGTCAGAATGGCTAAAATTAACAAGTCAGGAAATGACAGATGTTGGCGGGGATGCGGAGAAAGGGGAACCCTCCTACGCTGTTGGTGGGAATGCAAGCTGGTGCAGCCACTCTGGAAAACAGTATGGAGGTTCCTCAAAAAGTTGAAAATAGAGCTACCATATGATCCAGCAATTGCACTACTGGGTATTTACCCCAAAGATACAAAAGTAGGGATCCGAAAGGGTACGTGCACCCCGATGTTTATAGCAGCAATGTCCACAATAGCCAAAGTGTGGAAAGAGCCAAGATGTCCATCGACAGATGAATGGATAAAGAAGATGTGGTATATATATACAATGGAATATTATGCAGCCATCAAAAGGAATGAGATCTTGCCATTTGCAACGACATGGATGGAACTGGAGGGTATTATGTTGAGCGAAATAAGTCAAACAGAGAAAGACATGTATCATATGACCTCACTGATATGAGGAATTCTTAATCGCAGGAAACAAACTGAGGGTTGCTGGAGTGGGGTGGGAGGGATGGGGTGACTAAGTGATAGACACTGGGGAGGGTATGTGCTCTGGTAAGCGCTGTGAATTGTGCAAGACTGTTGAATCTCAGATCTGTACCTCTGAAACAAATAATGCAATATATGTTAAGAGAAAAAAAAAAGAAGAAGAAGAAGGTAGCAGGAGGGGAAGAATGAAGCGGGGAAAATCGGAGGCGTAGACGAACCATGAGAGACGATGGACTCTGAAAAACAAACTGAGGGTTCTAGAGGGGAGGGGGGTGGGAGGATGGGTTAGCCTGGTGAGGGGTATTGAGGAGGGCACATTCTGCATGGAGCACTGGGTGTTATGCACAAACAATGAATCGTGGAACACTACATCTAAAACTAATGATGTAATGTATGGGGATAATATAAGAATAAAAAAATTTAAAAAATATATAAATGTAACGAACAGACAAAATATACAAAAATATACTCAGAAGAGTCCCATTGCCCTTTTTTGCATTCTATTTGCATCTAGTCCCTTTAGGTAAACAATTTTCTTTTTTTTTTTTAAGATTTTATTTATTTATTTGACAGAGAGAGACACAGCGAGAGAGGGAACACAAGCAGAGGGAGTGGGAGAGGGAGAAGCAGGCTTCCTGCTGAGCAGGGAGCCTGCTGCGGGGCTCGATCCCAGGACCCTGGGATCATGACCTGAGCCAAAGGGAGATGCGTAACGACTGAGCCACCCAGGTGCCCCTACGTAATCAATTTTCTTAATTTCTGGTTTATCCTTCCCACAAAATATATTTTGCAGATATTAGCAGATACATAAAAAGATACCTTTTTACACACAAAAGGTAACATACTGTATATAATATTTTGCATCTTGCAAACACAATACAGTCTATGAAGATATAATACACGGTTACTTGAAAGTTCTTTTTCGATTGTTCTGTTGTCTCCATTTTTCAGATATTGGGTCTGTTTGATCACTTGTCCTGGTGCCCAACTTCCCATAAATGTCACAGATTTGGTTTTGGAGCTAATTGTCTATGGGGATTTCCTTGCATGCCCGTCCCCGTGAGGGGGGGTTTCTCTGTTGCCTCAGGTCTGGCCTCTCAAGTTAGCAGCAGCTCAGCTCAAGGATTCTTTCTATAAGATTTCACAGTTCTTTTTTTTTTTTTTTTTAAAGATTTTATTTATTTATTTGAGAGAGAGAGAATGAGAGACAGAGAGCATGAGAGGGAGGAGGGTCAGAGGGAGAAGCAGACTCCCCGCTGAGCAGGGAGCCCGATGCGGGACTCGATCCCGGGACTCCAGGATCATGACCTGAGCCGAAGGCAGACGCTTAACCATCTGAGCCACCCAGGCGCCCCAAGATTTCACAGTTCTAACGCCCATACTCACAGGGCACAAACCCAGATGTAGGTGCCATGTTGGTTAGAGTTTTCTGACACAGCTTTGCCTAAAGCAGGCAGGAGATCCTGGCCCAATCCTGGTGGGTGGACAGAGCTCTTTCAGCCATTGCTGTCAGGGAGAAAGCATGGTTTTAGGCCCTGGCTTCACACTGGGATCCTGGTTCCAATCCTGTACCACATACTGAGCAAGTCTGGCTCCATTGCGCCAGGGACTTGAAGCCCCCGTCCCAACTGCCCATGGCTTCCCACTGTAGTTTGCTTCTCTGTTTTGGTCCATGCCAGTTTTCCTCTCACAATTGATTGTTATGTACTGTTAAATACATCTTTATCGGGCTCCCTGCTCAGCAGGGGGTCTGCTTCTCCCTCTGCCCTCTTCCCTCTCGTGCTCTCTGTCTCTCATTCTCTCTCTCAAATAAATAAATAAAAAAAAATCTTTAAATACATCTTTAAAGACCTTATGGATCATTCTTACGTGTTTGAAATAGCGTGGGGGAGAATTTTGCATGTGTTTGCTTCACCATCTTGACATGAAACCATACATTCGTTTGTTCGGTGAATATTTATTGAGACCTACTATGTGCCAAGCACTGGTCCAGGGTCTTGGGACACCAAAACAAATTCAAGAAATGATCATAGGTAGTCAAAGCTCACTTTTCTTTCGCTTTATGCTTTGTTTATTAAAAATGTGCACTTTGCCTTCATAATCCAATAAAACCTTTCAAATACATTGGGATTGCTAGGGTCTCTTGAAGGAATGCTCACCTCACCCATTTCCTCCTTCCTCACCTCTACTTGAATATACACTCTCAAAATAAAAGAAGCTTTCCTATAGAAAATAAAAACGCACCCTGAGAAGAAAAGCTTTTCCTTTATTCCTTTAATCCTTCCTTTGGATGCCCAGGAGCCTTTAAATGCTAAAGTAGACCACAGGAGACTGCTTCTGGTAAAATAAATAAATAAATAAATAACAACCCTGCCACCTGCTCAGTATTCTGTATTACACCCTAAGACCTCTTATGTAGACGGAGTCTTGGCTTTTTTTTTAATGGTAAATTATCTTAAGGAATCCACCTGTGATGGTGAATCCTGGCTTCCGGGCAGACCTCTTACTTATGTGGCCACCCTCCCAGCATTTCTTCTCTGACGGATATGTACTTAGGCCTTGCGTGACATTTTCCCTGATTATGGTGTTTTACGTCTTCTTATCCTCTGGAAATGCTAAAATTGGATGCATTTTCAGTCTCTGGTTCAATGCTGAGACAAAAGGCCTCTTCTGCTCTTTGATATTTAGCAGGCTGATGTGCTGACTAATTCTGCAACAGCTTTCTGTATTAGTTCAGTTGCTAAATATAGCAGTGGACATGGTGTCTGATAAAAGCAAGTTAATTAAACATTACTCTTCAGCCATTAATATTTCAGTTGTTCACTGTTGAAGCACAACATCATTGTAGAAAAAGCAATTTACAGCAACAACACATGCATCCTCAGAATACTTAAATGTCATAGTCAACCATTTTTCTGCGACTTCAGAACTGAAAGCCACTGATAACTGCAAAACATTTTTTTCCCCCAAAATGCGGTCTCCCACACATCGGAGGCTAATGTTCCTGTTTTCGAATTCTGAGGGCTCAGGGAAGCCAGACCCACCGAGGAAGAGCCAGCTTAGGCTTGGGAGGGTTGTTCTGGCTGGGCTTAAATCATGTCAGTGTAATTGTTTTCTTAGTCCAGACTCTACCATGTATGCTTATGTACAAATAGGCGCAGCTCCTCTCGGCCTGGGCGCCCCGAGCTTGGAGTCAGCTGAATCCTAACAGCAGGTGAACTCTGAAGAGCTGGGTAATTTTTGTTGTGTATCGATGAAGGGGTTTGGCAATACTGAACAAAAATGGAGGCAAATGAAGTCTTGACTTGTTTTCTAGACTGGAATAATTTAGGAGTGAGAGCCAGTGTCAGTGGAGATCAGGCCTATATTTGGGAACTGGGTATGAAGTGATTCTTTGTAAAGCTCACCCTGGAGACAGCCATGAAGAGGGTGGGGAGGACAGTGACTGAAGATACCGTTAGTTGGAGTCACTTTTTCTTTTCTGGGTCCCCCACCCCCCCATATCTCAGCTCAGATAGCATGTCATGAATGGCTGTGAATTCAGTACAGATATAAACTGCCTTAATTCTATGGGGTTTTTTGGTAAGCAAGGCAGGAATAAAGAAAGAAGGAAAACTAGTTCATGCTTGTTGACTGCTCTGTGCCTGGCATTGTTTTAAGAACTTCACATGTATAGTCTCATTGAAACTTTACAGTAACCCTATGAAGGAGGTGCTCTATTATCCTGTTTCATAGATGATGAAACTGAAGGCTCAGAGAAGTTAAGCAACTTGCCAAGGGTCACACAGTTGTTAAGAGAGGTTGTGAGTATTCAAGCCCCGGGCACTTTGAATCACTAAGCTGACATAGATAGACTTCTTTTCATTTCCGTGTTCCTTGCCATTGCATATAATGGTTTTTTTTTTTTTAAGGTCTTATTTATTTATTTATTTGAGGGGCGCCTGGGTGGCTCAGTCGTTAAGCATCTGCCTTCAGCTTGGGTCATGATCCCAGAGTCCTGGGCTCGAGCCCCGCATCGGGCTCCCCGCTCGGCGGGGAGCCTGCTTCTCCCTCTCCCTCTGCTTGCTGCTCCCCCTACTTGTGCTCGTTCTCTCTGTGTCAAATACATAAATAATCTTAAAAAAAAGATTTTATTTATTTATTTATTTGAGAGAGAGAGAGAGAGAGGGAGGGAGAGAACAAATGGGGGCAGGGAGAGGGACAAGCAGACTCCATGCTGAGCGCAGAGACCACCCTGAGGTTGTGACCTGAGTCGAAATGGAGAGTTGGATGATCCACCAACTGAGCAACCCAGGCGCCCCTCATATAATGCTGTTTAGAGGTGCTGGATCATGATTTACCATTGGCTTAGGTCATCGTTTGGGGGAATGTTTGATCAAAAATTGGCACGATTTCCTTCTCCCTGTCACTTTCAGTAAATCAAGTGAGTGGAAATTTCAGAACTCTGCGAAGGCAGCCAAGAAGAGTTCTCAGTGGAACCACTTTAGTTTTTTTTTTGTTTTTTGTTTTTTGTTCATTTTAAATTGTATTTATTTATTTTATTTATTATTGAAGTATAGTTGACATATAATGTTTCAGGTGTACAACACAGTGATACGACAATTCTACGCATCACTCAATGCTCACCACGATAAGTGTAGTCACCATACAATGTTATTATAATATTATTATAATTAATTAGTCGAATCAGTAAGTATTTATTCACTTACTACTATATCTGCTGCAGAAGACTCGGAAAAAATTTAAGGCATGACCGATGTAATGGAAAGCCTTCCAATGGCTTCTAAAGCAGAATAAAATCTGAACCTCTTGCCATGACCTACAGGGCCTTGCATGTCTGGCCCCTGCCTCCCTTCCCCAACACAGCTCCTACCAGCTTCCCCCTCTCCCTGTGCTCCAGCTATACTGGCTTTTCCTTCGTGAAACACACTAAGCTTAGTTCTACCTCAGGGCCTTTGCACTTGCCTTTCTCTCTGCCCAGAACAACCTTCCTCTACAACTCATATGGCTGGTTCCTTGCCATCAAGTCTTCTCTAAGTACCCTATCTCAGTAGTACCCAGCCCCAGGTCACTATCACAGATCTTCTTTTATATCCTCATAGTGCCTGTAACTATTGGACCTAGTTTTGTTCATTTGCTTATTGTCTCTGTCTCCCATGAGAATGTGAACTGCACAAGGGATTTTTGTCTCTTGTTTTCTGTGCTATCCCAAGTGCCTAGAACAGCACCAGGCATCTAGCAAGTGCTCAAATAAATATTGATTGAATGAATGAATGATTAAGTGCTAACTTACTTGTTACCCAGATATGTAAGTAAATCATAGGGGTTCCAAAGAAAAGGAGGGAAATGAAAGAAAAATTTAAAGAGGAGGTCAGAGTTCAAGTGGAAGATAGTTTTTTTTTTTTTTTTAAAGGTTTATTTATTTGAGAGAGAGAGAGGAGAGAGAGAGAGCACGTGCAAGCTGGGGAAGGGGTAGAGAGAGAGGGGGAGAGAGAATCCTCAAGGAGACTCCCAGCTGAGCATGGAGCCTGATGCAGGGCTGGATCCCAGGACCCTGAGATCATGACCTGAGTCGAAACCAAGAGTTGGATGCTTAACTGACTGAGCCACCCAGACGCCCCTCAACTGGGAGATAGGTTTTAAAAAATGATGATTCAGGGGCTCCTGGGTGGCGCAGTTGATTGAGCTTCTGACTCTTGGTTTCAGCTCAGGTCACGATCTCAGGATCATGAGATGGGGCCCCGTGTCAGGCTTGGTGCCGGCTGTGGAGCCTGCTTGAGATTCTCTCTCACCCCCTCCCTCTGCCCCTCCCTGCTTGTTCTCACGCTCTCTAAAAATAAATAAATAAATAAATCTTTAAAAAGTAAAAAAAATAAGAAACGATGATTCAGAGCACATTTTCTTGTTTTTAGATGTGACTGATCTTTGTTTCGCTGTGGCTTGTCTAGCTCTTCTGTCGGTTAATCATATTTAAAAAGCCTAAGTACATCATGAGGATGCCATCAAACAAGAAAAGCTTCTGAAATTTTAGAATAATTAGCCCTGTTTGATAAGTAATGCTTTTGGTGTTTGAGTCGAAACAAATTGAGAAATTGATAACTAGTCAGTTGTTGACAAATTTTGAGCAGTAATGATTTCTCCACATCTCTGGCGAGGACTGAATGTGCTCAGGAGTCTCAGGCTCAGAGGCCTGGTTGGGGGTCGGGGGGGCACCAGGGCGCTCCTGCAGGGAGAGCCTCGACAACCCGGGGCGTGCATGCCCCCGTATAGGCCATGTGGCAGTGTGGGCCTAACATGGCCAGGTCTGCCGCTTTTCTTCCAAGAGAGGCCAGAAATCCAGACTTTTATGTGAAACTGCTTGATTTTTCAATGCTGGCAACTAATCTAAATAGTTTTAAAATACCACAGGGGCCAAATAAAACATGTCTACGGGCTGAACTTGGCTCACAGTGTCCTGCCCTGGCTTTCTAAAGTTCCTTCCAACTTCTCAAATGCCTCCAGTCCATGAAATTTCTTTTTTAAAGTTGACACATAATCTGGGTAAACATTTTAGAACGCTGATTAGCAGAGAAACCTTTTTTTTTTTTAAGATGGAAAGAAGACATTGTTTCAAGTCAAATAAATTAATGTTCACTGTGTACTTGAGTTCTGACCAATATACTAGATGTTTTGATAAAGTTGTTGGCTATTTAAGTAAGCACAGAGCAAGGGGAGCCAGCAGTCTGAAGACAGAAGGAGTATGCTGGTCGGGGTGTCTTAAATTAAAGCCAAGATGAGGAAGAAATGGAGAGACCAGCCTCTCTATGTGAAGGGTTGGTGTGAATTTATGTTTCATGCAAAACCCCAAAATTCATCCAAAACTTTAACAGCAGAGTTCTCATCTTGGTCTTTGAGAAAATTTTAATCACATTGGAACAGACTATCAGTTCATTTTTTAAAAAAGATTTTATTTATTTGAGAGAGAGAGACAGAGAGAGCACAAGTGGGAGGAGGGGCAGAGGCAGAGGGAGAAGCAGGCTTCCCGCTGAGCAGGGAGCCTGATGTGGGGCTCGATCCCGGGACCCTGGGATCATGACCTGAGCCGAAGGCAGACACTTAACGACTGAGCCACCCAGGTGCCCCTGTGCACCCCTATATCTATAGCAGTATTACTTACAATAGCCAAGAATATAGAAGCAGCCCAAGTGTCCATCGATTGATGAATGGATAAAGAAGAGGTGGTATGTATGTGTGTGTATCTATCTATCTGATGGAATATTATTCAGCCATAAAAAATAATGAAAGCTTGCCATTTGCAACATGTATGGAGCTAAAGAGTATTCTGCTAAGCAAAATAAGTCAGTCAGAGAAAGACAAATACCATGATTTCATTCATATGTGGAAGAAACAAAACAAATGAGCAAAGAAAAAGAGAGAGAGACAAACCAAGAAACAGACTCTTAACTCTAGAGAACAAACTAATGGTCACCAGAGGGGAGTGGGGTGGGGGGGCTGGGTGAAACAGGTGACGGGGATTAAGGAGGGCACTTGCTGTGATGAGCACTGGGTGATGTAAGGAAGTGTTGAATCACTATATTGTACGCCTGAAACTAATGTTACACATATGTTAACTATACCAGAATTAAAATTAAAAAGAAACTTAAAATAAGTTACACCAACAATTTGAAAATAAAATTATGAAAAATTACATTTACAATAGCATCAAAAAGAATAAATTACTAAGGAATAAATTTAACAAAAAAGGTATAAAACTTGTACTCTGAAAAGTACAAAGCACTGTATGAATTAAAGAAGACCTAAATAAGTGAAAGACATTCCACATTCATGGAAGCAAAAGATTTCATATTGTTAAAATAGCAATACTCCCCAACTGATCTACAAATTCAATGCAGTCCTTATCAAAATTCCAACAGTCTTTTTTTTCTTTCACAGAAATGGCAAAGCCCATTCTCAAATCCATATGCAATCACTAGGGGCCCTGAATAGTCAAAACAATACTAAGAAAGAATACAGTTGGAGTACTAACACTTCCCAATATCAAAATTTACTCTGTACCTCTGAAGCAAATAACGCAATATATGTTAAGAAAAAAAAAAGAAGAAGAAGAAGAATGTAGCAGGAGGGGAAGAATGAAGGGGGGAATCGGAGGGGGAGACGAACCATGAGAGACGATGGACTCTGAAAAACAAACAGGGTTTTAGAGGGGAGGGGGGTGGGGGGATGGGTTAGCCTGGTGATGGGTATTGAGGAGGGCACGTTCTGCATGGAGCACTGGGTGTTATGCACAAACAATGAATCATGGAACACTACATCAAAAACTAATGGTGTAATGTATGGTGATTAACATAACAATAAAAAATTGTAAAAAATTTACTACAAAGCTATAGCAATGGAAACTGTGGTACTGGCATAAGGGTAGACATATAGAACAATGGAATGAAATCGAGAGTTAAGAAATTAACCCATACATCTATGATCAATTGATTTTCTTTTTTATTTATTTTTATATTTTTGAGCGAGAGAGACAACCCAAAGAGAGAGAGAGAGAGCAAGGTAAGGAGGGGCAGAGGGAGAGGGAGAGAGAAACTTTAGCAAACTCTGCTCAGCACAGAGCCTGACGCAGGGCTCAATCTCACAACCCTGAGATCAGGACCTGAGCTGAAACCAAGAGTTGGACACTTAACTGATGGCACCACCCAGGTGTTCTGGAGAGAGAGAATCTTAAGCAGGCTCCACACTGGGGGCTCAATCTCACGACCCTGAGATCATGACCTGAGCTGAAATCAAGAGTCAGATGCTCACCCAGGCACCCCTATGATCAACTGATTTTCAACAAGGGTGCCAAGATTATTCAATGGAGAAAGAGTAGTGTCTTCAACAAATGGTGGTGGGACAACTGAATATTCACATGCAAAAGGATGAAGTTGGACCCCTACCTCACACCATATACAAATATTAACTCAGAATGGATTAAAGACCTAAAAGTAAGAGCTAAACTATAAAACTTTTGAAAGAAAATATAGGAGTAAATCTTGGTGACTTTGGGTTAGGCAAAACCTTGTTAAATATGACACCAAAGGCACAAGTGACAAAAAATAATAGATAAATTGGACGTCATTAAAACTAACAACTTTTGGGGGCGCCTGGGTGGCTCAGTTGGTTAAGCGACTGCCTTCGGCTCAGGTCATGATCCTGGAGTCCCGGGATCAAGTCCCATATCGGGCTCCCTGCTCAGCTGGGGGTCTGCTTCTCCCTCTGACCCTCCTCCCTCTCATGCTCTCTGTCTCTCATTCTCTCTGTCTCAAATAAATAAATAAAATCTTAAAAAAAAAAATAACAACTTTTGTGCTTCAAAAGGGCACCATCAAGGAAGTGAAAAAACAGCCAACAAAATGTGAGAACACATTTGCAAATCATATACCTTGGAAGGTACTTGTATACAGAACATATAAAGAACACTTAAAACTCAATAATAAAAAGACAACCCAAATAAAATATGGACAAGAACTAGAATAGACATTTCTCCAAATAAGACCTACAAATCGCCAATAAGCACATGAAAAGATGCTCAAAATCACTAATTATTAGGGAAATGCAAATCAAAACCACAAGGAGAGAGTAGATCTTAAAAATTCCCATCTCTGGGGTGCCTGGGTGGCTCAGTCGTTAAGCATCTGCCTTCGGTGCAGGTCATGGTCCCAGGGTCCTGGGATCGAGCCCCGCATTGGGCTCCCTGCTCCGCAGGAAGCCTGCTTCTCCCTCTCTCACTCCCCCTGCTTGTGTTCCCTCTCTCGCTGTCGCTCTCTCTGTGTCAAATAAATAAAATCTTAAAAAAAAAAAAAAAAAATTCCCATCTCCCGGGGCACCTGGCTGGCTCAGTCGGTAGAGCATGCAGCTCTTGATCTCAGGGTCATGAATTCAAGCCCCATGTTGGGTGCAGAGATTGCTTAAACAAATAAACTTTAAAAAATCCCCCTCACAAGGAAAAACAAATTGTAACTATGTGAGGTAATGGATGTCAACTAAACTTACCGTGCTAATCATTTTGCAATGTACATTATGTCATTATGTCTTATACCTTAAAGTAATACAATGTTACATGTCAGTTATATCTCAATATAACTGGAAAAAAATAGAATGAAAAAGCATTTTAAAAAGAAGGATAAGGGGCACCTGGGTGGCTCAGTCGGTTAAGCGCCTGCCTGCGGCTCAGGGGTCCTGGGATCGAGCCCCATCTCCGGCTCTCTGCTCAGCGGGGAGTCTGCTTCTCCCTCTCCCTCTGTGCTCTCTTTTGTTCTCTCTCAAGTAAATAAATAAAATCTTTAAAAAAAAATAAAAAGAAGGATATGGAGACATTAGAACCCTTGTACACTGTTGGTGGGAATGCAAAAATGATGCAACCAGTATGGAAAACAGTATGACAGTTTCTCAAAAAATGACATAAAAAATTACCATATGATCCAGCACTTCCACTTCTGGGTATGTACCCAAAATAATTTAAAGCAGGTTGTTGAAGAGATATTTGTCCATGTCTGTTCATAGCAGCATTATTCACAATAACCAAGTGTCCATTGATGGATGCATGGGTAAACGAAATGCAGTGTAGACATACAATGGAATATTATTCAGCCTTAAAAAGAAAACTGTGATGCATGTACAACCAGGATGAACCTTGAGGAATTATGCTAAGTGATGTAAGCCAGTCACAGAAAGACTAATACTGTACGATTCCACTTACATGAGGTACCAAGAGTAGTTGAATTCACAGAGACAGAAAGTAGAATGGTGACCCCCAGGGGCTGGGGGGAGGGGAGAATGGGGAGTTGTTGTTTAATGGGGACAGCGTTTCAGTTTTGCAAAATGAAAAAAGTTCTGGAGGTGGATGGGGGTGATGGTCACACAACAATGTGAGTGTACTTAATGCCCCTGAGCTGTACACTTAAAAATGGTTAACATGGTCAATTTTCTGTTATGTGTATTTTACACAATTAGAAATAATTTTTTTGAAATAATTTTTTAAAAATTGGCAAAGGGGGCGCCTGGGTGGCTCAGTCGGTGAAGCGTCTGCCTTCAGCTCAGATCATGATCCCAGGGTCCTGGGATCGAGTCCCTCATCGGGCTCCCTGCTCAGTGAGGAGCCTGCTTCTCCCTCTACCCCTCCCCCCTGCTCATGATCTCTGTCTGTCTCTCTCTCTCTCTTGCTCTCAAATAAATAAATAAATAAAGAATTGGCAAAGGGTCTGAATAGATATTTCTCCAAGGAAGATGTACAAATGGCCAATAATCACGTGAAAAGATGCTCAACATCATTGGCTGCCAGGGAAATGGGGATCAAAGCCATAATGACATGGCGCCCGGCTGGCTCCGTCGGTAGAGCATGTGACTCTTAATCTCGGGGTTGTGAGTTTGGGCCCCACACTGGGCGTAGGGCTTACTTACTTAAAAAAAGAAAACCAGGGGCGCCTGGGTGGCTCAGATGGTTAAATGTCTGCCTTCGGCTCAGGTCATGATCCTGGGGTCCTGGGATCGAGCCCCGCATCGGGCTCCCTGCATGGCGGGGAGCCTGCTTCTCCCTCTCCTTCTGCTGCTCCCCCTGCTTGTGCTCTCTCACTCTCTCTGTCAAATAAATAAATAAAATCTTAAAAGAAAACAACCATAATGACATGCCACATCACACCTACTACGATGGCTATAACAAAAAAGACAGACAATAGCTAGTATTCACGAGGATGTGGAGAAATGGGAACTTTCCTATATTACTGATGGAATGAAAAATGTGCAGCCACTTTGGAAGACAGTTTGGTGGCTCCTCAAAAAATTAAACGTGGAGTTATCGTGTGTCCCAGCGATTCCACCCCTAGGCACCTAGGCAAGAGAAACGAAAAGAGATGTTTCTCAAAAAATGTTCAGAGCAACATTATTCCTAGTAGTCAGAAGCAGAAACAAACTAAATGTTATTCAGCTGCTGAATGGGTAAATAAAATGTGGTATTTTCATACAATGGAATATTATTTGTCAATAAAAACTAACGAAGTACTGATACGTGCTATAAATATGGATGCGTCTTGATAACTATTCACAACCCCTTCCACATACATATTTATGGTTCCATTCATATGAAATGTCCAGAATAGGTTGACCTATAGAGACAGACGGTAGATAACTGTTTGCCTAGGGTGGGAGCTTTGGGGAGGAAATAGGGAGCATCTACAAATGGCTACAGGGTTCCCTTTTTGGGGTGATGAAAATGTTCTAAGACTGATCGTGGTGATGACCACACAATTCTCTGGATATACTACAAACCACCGAACTGTACACTTTAAGTGGGCAAATTGCTTGGTATGTGAATTATATCTCAATAAAGCTATGAAACTGTGATAATATTCTTCCACATTTACAGAAATCACAGATTTATTGATTTCCCAAGCATCGATGGAGTACCTACTACAGGCCACGCATTGGGCTAGCTGCCCGGCGAGCCAAAAGACTACGTTTGACATCAGGACCGTCTCAAAGAGCTTTCAGTGCAGGACATGTGCACTCTAAAGCATGAAAGAAAGTGGAGACTAAACCCAAAGAGGTACCAAAAGTTATGATGAGGGTAAGAGAAATTCTTCATGGAGGAGGTACCGCCTGGGGTAATGAAGGTTAGTGGGATTTTAACAGGTATATTCAGTGAGAAGGGCATTCCAGCTGTATGTGGGGAGGAGGGGTAAGGGGGGATGGAGGGTAGCAAAGCACAGCAGGAACAGTGGATGTGAGAAGCACCTATTATGTTGAGGAAATGTCAAGTACCCTAAGGTACCCTAGGTACCCTAAGACAGGACAGGCAGGTTAGGTCATACCCTGGGGAGCACTGAATGCCATGCTAAAGAGTCTGGACTTGGCTTACCGGGCAAGAGGGAAACACGAAGGCTTTTGAGCAGGAGAGTGACATGATCAGAACTGTGCTTTAGACAGACACCCTCGTCCCCCCACCCCACCTCCACCCCGACCCTCACCCTCACCCTGAATCACTCAGTGCCAAATACACATCTTGTCCTCCAGCGAGAGACCCGAGCAAGGGAACTAGAGAGGCTTGTGACCCGACAGCAGACACGGCGCCGGTGAAGCTGAAACGTCAGAACAATAGGCGTATTCTGTCTCTCGCGCATCTGTCTCTGAAGCTACCGGAAGATATGCAGGAGGAGAACTTGAGGGAATATTTAATATTATGGAGAAGTTACAAAGAATTTAGGGTATGTGGATGATATATAAGGTCAAAGAAAACAAGGCAAAAGGTTAAGTAGAAGTTCCAGGAAAAAAATATATTAGAAGAAAGAAAAAAATCATACTTTATCACTTGACTCCACAGTAAATGATATTAACATCGTTGTAATGGTGTAAACACTTGTTTTATTTTAAAATATAATTACTTACAACTATGAATTCTAAGATGGTTAGATTTCATCTAGTTAGTGCTCTTCCAGCATAAGAAGAAGTCAATAGATAATGTCTGAGACTGATGAATCCAGAAATACCAATAAAATCATACTGTAAAGAAGTGTGATCGTAACTATTAGCAGAAAGAGCAAAAAGTATTAAGTAGTTGCTTCTGTGGAGTACAACTAGGGTGTGAGAAAAGGTGAGTAGAGGGGCTGTGGCTTTTCATTATGTGATATTGGATTCTGAACTATTTGTTTTTTTATAATATTCATATATTAACACATATTTTAAATGATGTGATTATAAAAAAAAATCGAACTCTGGATGTTCTTTGATGGTGGACCTGCAGAGGGTTGAAACCCAATTAGAAGGATCGTGTGACAGTCCTGACAAGAGATAGCAAGGGTCTGAACTAGGCTGGCTAGGCAAACAAATGTTCAGCCAGATTTGTTCAATCCATATTCGGGAAGACCTTTTACTGTGAGGAGTCTCGCTGCAATGTTATCTCCTTCAGAGTGGGGACCTTGTCTATTTTGTTCACTGCTGTCTCCCCAGCAACTAGCAGAGTGCCTGGCACCTGTCGAAGCTTGATAACGTGTTTGCTGAGTGAAGGAATGAATAAATCTTGACACACTTTTGCAAGGCCAGATTGCGTTCTTTCGGATTCCTCAGGTGATGCTTATTTTAGAAAACGAATGCTTTCTCAGATAGCAACAGAATGATAGCGCCAAGCCCTTGTCGCTCCTTTCTTGATTAACATAACAATAAAAAATTTTTTTAAAAAAAGAAAAGACAGAATAGAGTGGAACCACTGAATCGTACGGAAAGCAGGACCCAGCGGGCTTCAGGAGCACAGAGGAGCTCTGTAACGTTGCCGTGTGTGTTCCCAGGTAGAGGGTTAGAGGGCAGGGATCACAGGGCTTGTTCAATATGCCCCCAAGAGCCTGAGGCTTTCCAAGATCCCGTTCTTTTACCTTGAGCCAAATAGACCGGGATCAAATGCAGGGTTGAAAAACCAAGATCTGCATATTTTCAAACAAGGTGTTTTAATAGAATTGTGTAGAGAATCCCCACAGGCTTAACTGGAATTTGAGTTCAAGAGGCTAAGTGCTTGAGAAGTATGATATCAAGTTATACAACTGTCGGGCGCCTGGGTGGCTCAGTTGGTTAAGCGACTGCCTTCGGCTCAGGTCATGATCCTGGAGTCCCGGGATCGAGTCCCGCATCGGGCTCCCTGCTTGGCAGGGAGTCTGCTTCTCCCTCTCCCACTCCCCGTTTGTGTTCCCTCTCTCGCTGTGTCTTTCTCTGTCAAATAAATAAATAAAATCTTAAAAAAAAAAAAAGTTATACAACTGTCTATAAGCAGTGCCAAAGGAGTTCTGCATCAAAGTATTACAAAATAAGAAAGATGTTGGTTACCCCGTGGCTGAAAACAACTGAGTGTATATTTGGTCTGCAAGCCCACTTCCTGAATCCCCTTGGAACTCTGAAGATTTAACTTTTTTTTTTTTAATTATGTGTTTATTTTAGAGAGAGAGAGAGCAGGGGGGAGGGGCAGAGTGAGAGGGAGAGAGAGTCTCAGGCAGACTCCATACCGGACACAGAGCCCCATGCGGTGCTCCATCTCACGACCCTGGGATCATGACCTGAGCTGAAACCGAGTTGGCCGCTTGACCGACTGCGCCACCCAGAGGCCCCTGAAGATTTAACTTTTAAGCAGAAGTTTCCATGGTAAAGGACACAAGCATGGCTAGACTGTATATAAACCACACCATTTGAGCAACCGCCGGGCAGGTTACAGGCTAAATGAATTCATGCATGTGTAATGGCTGCAAATCCCTAGACAGTTAAGTTTAGGGTCTGATTTTTTAAAATAAGGATTTTATGTATTTGTCAGAGAGAGAGAGAGCACATAAGCAGGGGGAGTGGCAGGCAAAAGGAGAAGCAGGCTCCCCGCTGAGCAGGGAGCCCGATGTCGGGCTCGATCAGGCTTGATCCCAGGAGCCCGGGATCATGACCTGAGCCGAAGGCAGACACTTAACCGACTGAGCCACCCAGGCGCCCCTAGGGCCTGATTATTTGAGTGTGACATGACATTGTATCTACAAACTAAAAAATATCTGTTAAGTGCATGAAGACAAGCTACCGAGGCAAGCCGCCAGCTACAGGGGAGGAAGACAAGAATCATGGCAGTGGCAGAGGGGTGCTGGGTGGGGACCGGGCTTGGTTTCCATCCCTCCCTCCCCACTTGCCACCATTGATTTCTCAATTTCCCAGCCAGGTCCTCTCTGCCACAACTCTGAGTGGCTGCCCCACCCCAGAGAATATCTCCCTTGAAACTTGGGATCCTCCCAGCTCGCTCCAACTTGTAGCAGTTAACCCGGCTAATTCCTGTTAACCTCTGGAATTTCTAAGCTAGTCAATGTAGCTTGTATTATATGGTTTGGTTTCATTGCTACTTTTATAATATGAAAAATATTTTTTGAATTAGGAGTTGGGAGAATGCTCAAGAATGAGAGACTGTATTTTCACAGTGCACACAAGGCATAAAATATGTTTCTCAACATTGCAGCTGTTAAGTAACACAGCTTTCCAGTCTCTTAAACATTTGCTTATGCACTTCTGCATTCCTACGATACAATTCAAACGTTGTGCTGAAGGCCTCCATGATTTAGGTGCACAATAGGGAAAACCATTTCTCATTTATTCTTATTCCTTTTGCTATAGACTGAATTTTTTTTTAAGATTTTATTTATTTATTTGACAGAGAGAGAGAGAGAACACAAGCCAGAGGGGAGAGGCAGAGGGGGAAGCAGACTCCTGGCTGAGCAGAGAGCCCGATGTGGGGCTTGATCCCAGGACCCTGGGATCATGACCTGAACCGAAGGCAGACATTTAACCCACTAAGCCCCCAGGAGCCCTATAGACTGAATATTTGTGCCCCCCGCTCCCGCCATCTTCATTCATATGTTTAAACCTAACCCCCAATCTGATGTATTATAAGGCGGTCTTTGGGAGGTGAAGAGGTCATGAGGTGGAGCCCCCATGATGGGTTTCATGTCCTTAAAAGAGAGACCCCAGAGAGCTTCCTCGCCCCTTCTGCTATGGGAGGACATAGCAAGAAGATGGCTACACATCGGGCTCTCTGCTCAGCCAGGAGTCTGCTTCTTCCTCTGCCTCTCCCCTCTGGCTTGTGTTCTCTCTCTCTCTCTGTCAAATAAATAAATAAAATCTTAAAAAAAATATTCAGTCTATAGCAACATTCAGTCTGTGAACCAGGAAGTGGGCTCTCACCAAACACCGAATCTGTTGGATCCTTGATCTTGGACTTCCAGCCTCCAGAACTGTGAGTAATACATTTCTACTGTTCATAGAGCCACTCACTCTGTGGTCTTTTTTTCAAGTAGCCCAAATGGGCCGAAGTATCTTGGGAATCAGGAGCCAACACCATCGTGATTCTAGACTAGACAGTTCAAAGCTGCAAGTGTTAACTCAAGAAGAGGTGAGCATGATGTTTTGTCCTAAACACAAATGCTAAGGCTCTGTCATTTGTCCCGTGTTGGGGCCTGTGCTGGGTACTGGGTGTATGGAAGCCAACAAGATAGACCTGTTTCCTGCCCTCATGATGCTCACAGTCTAGTAAGGAGAACCAGACCATACACAAGAAAACAAAGGAAGAGCATTTCAGGTCGTGAGCAGAGCTATGGCAGACATAAACATGGAGATACGGTAAGAGTCACCTACTATGGAGGTTCAACATTTCTCATTTGAATATGACAGCCTTGCCCTGAGAACTTTTCAGTCTAGTGAGGGAGACAGACTAAAAACAAGTAGACCAAAAAAAAAAATGAACCTAATTGTGGGTTATGATAAAATAAACAAACAAAGCAACAAAGGATGGTCAGAGGTCTCTCTGGGGGGCGGGGAGGGGGTGTGCTAATTCAACAGAGGCCTCGTAGGGGAGAAGAAACCAAGGAGCCCAGAGCTGGGGAAAGAACATTCCAAGCAGCGGGAACAGAAAATTGAAAGTTTCCAAGATGGGGAGAAGCTGGTCATTTCCAGAAAGGAGACCAGTGTGGCCTAGTGAACAAAAGGCGGATTGGAAGGAAACAGGTGGAAGCGTTAGACAAGGACCAGCTCCAGCGCACGGTGAGGAGTGGGGTTCTTGTTCTATCTAAGTGCACTGAGAAAATGTAAATGTTGCTTATAGTCTACTGTTCCTTGGCCTTCTGTTCCAGACTGGCTCTTTCTCTGTAAACCTCATGGGGCACATGGGTACAGGTTGTCAGTGAGAAAATAAGTTGGCCTTGGCCTTCAACATGTCATAGACATCCAACTGAATATTTGAAGACAGTGGTTATATGCAGACCTATCCTTGTAGATCATTATGGCCAAGCGACCTGGTCAGTCAAGTGAAGCTTGAGTCCGTTGCCCCTTCACTTTCTTTGAAATAGCTAGCAAGGATGGCATTTTCTTTCTTTCTTTTTTTTTTAAGATTTTATTTATTTATTTAACAGAGAGAGACACAGCGAGAGAGGGAACACAAGCAGGGGGAGTGGCAGAGGGAGAAGCAGGCCTCCCGCTGAGCAGGGAGCCCGATGCGGGGCTCGATCCCAGGACCCTGGGATCATGACCTGAGCCGAAGGCAGACGCTTAACGACTGAGCCACCCTGGCGCCCCAGGATGGCTTTTCAACAAGGAGTCATATTTGTTATGTTCGTACTGTTTTCCTCTGTTAAGAGGTGACTAAGGTAGTAGTTTGGTCAGTAACATAAGGGGATGTGAAGTGGGTCACATAAATCCATGTCATATAACAGGATCAAAAATAATCAACAGATAAAGTTCATGACCAAGGGAAACAATGGAAAAAACATGACAGTGGAAAGCTAAAACAGTATGCTGAAATTCTACAAGTGGTTCACAAACCTAGATACGGGCTGTCTGGTAGGCAAAGAAAAGAAGGAAGCAAGACCAAATTCATAATGTCTATAAGATAAACCATAGTTTTGCTCAAGATAACTGCAGTTTTTCCTGGTTTGGAAGCCTGAGAAAAATGTCACTCACGGGTCCTTCTAGATTGGGGACATTGTGCTCAGGTGGACCTATGTTTTTTGTTTTTGTTTTTTTAAAGCAGCTTTATCGAGGTATCATTTACATACCATAAAGTCACCTGTTTTTTTTTAAAGATTTTATTTTTTTAAGTAATCTCTGCACTCAGCGTGGAGCTTAAACTCACAACCCCAAGATCAAGAGTCTCACGTTCTACCAACTGAGTCAGCCAGGTGCCCCGAAATTCACCTATTTTTTTAAGGATTTATTTATTTATTTATTTATTTATTTATTTATTTATTTGGGGGTGGTGGTGGGGAGGAACAGAAGGGGAGGGAGAGGAAGGGGGAAAGACTCTCAAGCAGATTCTTTGCTGAGCGTGGAGCCCATGTGGAGCTCAATCTCAGGACCCTGAGCTCATGACCTGAGCCAAAACAAAAAGTTGGATGCTTAACTGACTGCCCCACCCAGGTGCCCCCAAAATTCGCCTGTTTTAAGTGTACAATTCCCAATGTCCCTATGTCTTCTGCAGGGCTTCTACATATGACACTTAAAGAGGTTTTATAATCGGGGCACAGAATTATCTTTCCTTCAGATAAAGTGATTCACGTGAGTAATCATACTTTCTTTTAGCAAACAGCTCTGTAATTGTTAGCATATGCCTTCTAATTACTAATCTTAAGACTTACAGTATTCATTCCATTTTATAAGATGGAGGGCCTAAGGAGCAAGGAAATTGAACAATTTAGCTGAAGTCAGACATTTAGTCAGGGCTAAATTTCAAAACTGGACTGTTACACAAGCCATATTCTGATTCTAATTGCTTAATATGGGTTGATATTCCCTGTTTACAGATGGCTACTCTTGTAGTATGTACCTCTCACTCAATTGAAGTCCGGAAATGTGAAAGGGCGCCAGGAATTTAAATCCCCTTAAGGCCCCATTTCAGATTGCTAAACACAGATTAACTGTGAGTAATACACTCCAATGCTATAAATGAAGAAAGAAGATGTTTGCTTCTTTATTTTTGGAGGAACATATGAAAATTTTATTTCAAACTTTAAAAAAGTAGGTAGAAAATTCCGTCACATTGGTCCAGAAATTAGTTTCTTGGAACTTTGCTCTTGGTTAATGACATGTGGCCCAACAGGAATGTATAGATAATCGCTCACTAGCACAGTGTGAAATATGAACACATTATTGCAAAAGACCTCACTATTTTCCAGAATATATTAACAGAAGTATAACATGCAGCCCCAAACATTTGTAAATTCATCCTCTTTGTTTATCTAGCATTTTTTGAACTCCTTGTAAAGTATTCTACAGAGCCAAGCAAGGATTTGACCATTCTGGAGTCCACAGTTCTCGAACGGGACATGTTTATGATCTCTCCAGACTCTAGCCAGCGTAGATTAAGAGCTGGAGAGGGACAGAGAGGCCAAGAGTTGCTTGCTGGGATCATCTAAGAACCTAGCACAGTGCTGAGAACATAGTAGGTGCTCAGTAATTGGGTTTTATCCCGAAGACACTGAGATGGGGAGTTTTTAAAATTTTTTATTTGTGCATTAAAAACCAACTTTTTTGTTGAGTATAAGTGTAGAGCTTGGTGAATTTTCACAAGCTGACCACACCTGCATAACCTGTTACCCATTTCCAGTGGAGGATTTTTAACAAGAAATGAGCAAAAAATGGGTAAGACCTGCCCTCTGCACTGGAAGTCATAGTCTGATACAGGAGACTGATGACAAGCAAAATGGTGCCATTATCATCCATGTGCTGAGTGCTCCAATAGAAGTGTGTACATGGTACCTAGAGACATGGTGGAGAAAGGAGCTCACTTTACCTTGACTTACTGAAGTCCTCAGAGAGGAGGGGACATTTGAGTTGGATCTTTAAAGTAAGAGCTTCTTGGGTTGAGAAGGGTGGAGACAGAATTTTGCATGTGAAAAGAACAGTAGGGACAGAGCCAAGTTTGGGAGAACTATGGGAAGGACAGTGTGGCAGGGACACAGGGGGCAGAAAAATTTCTCCGTTGACCCCACAGCCCTCTCTATCTGATACTCTTCTTTCCTGCCTCCCTCACAGAGCAAGTTTTCCAAAGAATTGCTTCCTTACCCAGCCCCCATCCACTCCTCAACCCACTCCAATCTGTCTTCCTCTCTCTCTACTTGACTGAAAGCACTCTTGTCAAGGCAGCTGGCTTCCATGCTGGCAAAGCAAAGGAACATTCTTCTATCCTATTATTTAGCCTCTTAGCAATAACCAGAAGTCAGTCCTTTCACAGGACAATCTCATTTCTTGGTTTTGGTACCATCCCACACCTTGGCTTTCTTCAAGCTGCTCCTTCAGTGCCTTTTGCTAGATCTCCCCTCTTCCTCTATTCTTGCAAAGAGTGAATAAAGTAATGCATGAAAAGTGCTTAGAATAGTTCATGGTAAATAGTAAGCCCTCAATAAATGGTACATATTATTGCTTCTAGTGTTCCTGTGGCATCTTTTTCATTTTTCCAGTTCTGCTATCGATTTAGTCTTTTTTTTATTAAAGATTTTATTTATTTATTTGACAAAGAGAGAGATAGCGAGAGAGGGAACACAAGCAGGGGGAGTGGGAGAGGGAGAAGCAGGCTTCCCACTGAGCAGGGAGCCCGACGTGGGGCTCGATCCCAGGACCTTGGGATCATGACCTGAGCTGAAGGCAGACGCTTAACGACTGAGCCACCCAGACGCCCCTGATTTATTCTTATTTTAAGTTATTATCCAACCTCTGAATTTTGTTATTCTTCAGGACTCATGCTTTAAATACCCTCCATCTAGTTATGAATCACAAATTTCCAACTCTAGCCTTTCTTATCCACTGAGCCCTTTTGTCACACAGCAGCCAGAGTATTCTTTTCGAGACTGGCACCTGGCTGGCGCAGCCGGTGGAGTGTGCAACTCTTGAATTCAGAGTTGTGAGTTCAAGCCCCATGTTAGGTGGAGAGACTACTTTAAAAAGAAAAAAAGAAACAAAAAGAAAAAAGTTACGAAAAAGTTAAAAAAAAGAAAGCACTGATGTAAAAGAAAAACAAAGATAAACAAAACTTCATCAAAATTAAAAATTTCTCCTCATCAAAAAGCACCAGTAAGAAAATGAACAATCAAGTCACAGATTGGGAAAAAATATTCACAATACGTATCATTGACAAAGGACAAAAGACAAAAAACCCAATAGAAAAATGGGCAAAAGACTTGAATAGACACTTTATAAAAGAAGATAGGTGATGTAAACCCATGAAAATAAACACAACAGACACATGAAAAGGTTCTCAACACTTGGTCATCGGGGCAACGCACACTACAGCTGCAGTGAAATACCACTTCACACTCTTTAGAATGGCTAAAATGATAAAGACTGACCGCATAGAATGTTAGCAAAGATGTGGAGCAAGAGCAAACCTCACACGTTGCTGCTGGGAATATAAAATGGTAAAATATTGGAAAACTGTTTAGCAGATCCTTATAAAGTTAAACACAGATCTTGCCTATGACCTAACACTTCCACTGCTGGGTAGTTATCCAAAATAAATATAAGCTTGTGTCCACAAAAAGACTCCTATAAGAAGACTCATAGCAGGGCGCCTGGGTGGCTCAGTTGGTTAAGCGACTGCCTTCGGCTCAGGTCATGATCCTGGAGTCCCTGGATCGAGTCCCGCATCGGGCTCCCTGCTCGGCAGGGAGTCTGCTTCTCCCTCTGACCCTCCTCCCTCTCATGCTCTCTGTATCTCATTCTCTCTGTCTCAAATAAATAAATAAAAATCTTTAAATAAAAAAAAAAAAAAGAAGACTCATAGCAGCCTTATTCACATAGTCAAAAACTAGGGGGAGAGGACCAAAACATACATATATCAAGAGGAGAAGGGGCAAACTGTGGAATATACTGGAATATTAGTCACCAGTAAAAGGAACAAACTACTAATACACGCAACAGCATAGATGAAACTCAAAAATAAAATGTTGAACAAAAGAAGCCAGACATAGGGGCTCCTGGGTGGCTCAGTCGTTAAGCGTGCGTCTGCCTTCAGCTCGGGTCATGATCCCGGGATCCTGGGATTGGGCTCCCTGCTCGCCGGGGGGCCTGCTTCTCCCTCTCCCACTCCCCCTGCTTGTGTTCCTGCTCTCGCTGTCTCTCTCTCTGTCAAATAAATAAAATCTTAAAAAAAAAAAAAAAGAAGCCAGACATAGACTATATATCATATGAGTTCATTTCTATGAAATTCAGGAACAGAAAAAACTAATCTATAAGTGGGGGGAAGGAGCATGAAAGAGGTTTCTGGAGTGATGGACAGGTTTTATTTTATTTCTTTATTAAGTTTTAAATTTTAATTCCAGTATAGTTAACGTACAGTGTTATATTAGTTCCAGGTATACAATATCATGATTTAATAATTCTATACATTACTCAGTGCTCGTGATGGAGGTGTTTATGGCTTGATTGGGGTATATAATTGTCTAAACTCATTGAACTTCAGATTAATGAATTTTTACAAGTTTATAATTAAAATTTAATTAAAAATATAAATTAAAATTCAATTAAAATTAAAAATAAAGCCCTGAAGCCTGAAACAGCCACAAAAGGACCTCATATATTCAACTACTTAATTGACATCGCTAAGTGAATGATTACGTAGGCATCTCAAATGGAACTCAGATACTGAATGGTAGTCTCAAAATCCTTTGACACCATGAAGAAAATAAAATAAGGTCATGTGTTAGAGAGTGACTGGACAAGGGATTATTTTAGTTTGGGTAATTAGGAGGCCATGCAGTGAGCTGAGGGAAGAATGTTCCAGACAGAGGGAAAGCAAATGCAAAGACTCTAAGACAGGAATGAGCTTGGCATGTGCCTGAACTTTGTGAGCAAGGGAAAATGGGGGGGGGGGGGGACATCAAAGAGGTAGGGCTAGAACACATAGGGCCATATAGGCCATGGTGGGGAGCTTGGATTTTCTTTTGTGTGGGATGAGAAGCCATTGGAAGGGTTTAGACAGGCCCGCGGTGTGACTTGTGTGGTAAAGGATCACTCTGGCTGCTCTGTGGAGAATAGATTTGGGAGATCGGGAAGAGTGGAATCAAAGTGACCAGTTAGAAGCCATGTTGGTTATTCTCCTTAACCTCTTTACCTCTTACCCCATTACATTCTCTGCCTCCTCTGACCCTGAAGGCTGAATCCTGTAGAGAGAATCTTTAGGGCTCCTCTGCTGGCTGGTTTCTTGTTGAGTTTAGCCAATGGCAAGCGCTGACAGGAGATCAGAAGGTGGGAGAAGAGAGATCAGGGCCCTCCCTACCACTCTCTCTGCTCCATTTCCTTTCTTTCTCAACCAGGTCCAGGCTGCAGCTGTTCCTGAAGCTTCTGGTGCTTGTTCCTGGTGCTTCACGACCTTTTGGTTCTTTCCTTTGTCTTTTATTTTTTTAAAGATTTTTATTTATTTATTTTAGAGAGAGTGACAGTGGGGAAAGGCAGAGGGAGACAGAGAGAGAGAGAGAATCCCAAGCCGACTCCGCACTGAGCATGGAGCTGGAAGCGGGGCTCGATCCCAGGCCCCTGAGATCATGACCTGAGCCGAAATCCAGAGTCAGACACCCGCTCAACCGACTGAGGCGCCCCCACGACCTTTTGGTTGTTTTCTTAAACCTGCCCACACCTTGGTTAATGGTCAGTAGTTAATGGTTTATATATACTGGTTAAGTAAGAATACATAATATATATAGTAATAATAATATATCGTGGTAATATATAATGGTTTACAGTTAATAGTTAATTAGTTATAGACTCTCTCTGGTCATGCCTTTTGAGTGTGCCATCTCTTTCCTCCCGGTGGCAGTTGCAGGCAGAAAGACGCTGCCGTGGACTGCAGTAGTCGTGCTGGATGGGGTGACCAGAAGGCCGATTTGAGGTAGAAACCACAGGGCGTCCGTACATGTGGGATGTGGAGGCTGAGAAAGAGAGGGATGGAGGGAAGTTCCTAAGATTTGGGCTTGAGTGATTGGTGGTGTTCTTTACTGGGGCACGAAAGTCTGAAGCAGATGCAGGCTTGTAGGGAGAAGCAAGAATTTCTTGTTTGCCATGATTAATTTGAATTGTTGATGAGACAGTCAAATGGAAATGTCACATAGGTGTGCAGACATACGAATCCGGGGCTCAGTACAGATGTTGGCTGGAAATAGAAATTAGGAAAAAAAAAAAAAAAGGAAAAAAAAACAGAAATTTGGGGCCATCAGTGTGTTGTAGTATTTTAAAGCCAAGGGGCAGGATGAGATCATTTGGGGAGGGAGCGAGTTGGGGAATCCCCATTGCATGAGTCGTGCTGGGAGGCAGAGCCGGCCTTCCCCTAGGGAACCTGAAAATGCCAGACACTCCCTTTCCCTGACCCCTGGCAGCCAGGGTACGGACATGTGACCTAGGACTCCTGTCCAGGACTTTGAACCTGGGGCCAGTGTTGCAAAGGAACAAGGGACAGTTTTGAATTTGTTCTGATGGCAGCCGCTGTGGCATCAAAGTGGTCACGGGCAGTGGTTGGTGGTGACAGTGTCAGCATTCAGTGTCCAGTGTGGTTGGCAGGGGCACCTAACCAAGTCTGTTTTTGGGATGTGAGCTTGACTGGGACTCTGACCCCTGAGCTTCCCTCAGTCTCAGATTGTTTCCAAGCCTGGTTCGCTGGTTTTCTTGTCAGTTCTGTTTGCTACCTGATTTCCTGCCAGTGAATTCCTTTTCTCCTTCGGTTAACAAGAGTGGGTTTCTGTTGATTGCAACTAAGAACCCTGTTAGCGCAATGCCTTGAACTTGGTCGGCATTCAACAAGTATTTGCCGATTAAGTGTCTGAATAAGTTCCCCCTAACTAAAAATTACTCAGTGAGGAGTCCCCTGCTTCTCCACCATGGCTGCCGTGGTCTAATGGCGAGTACTCTTTTTGTTTTGTTTTGTTTTGTTTTGGTTAATCGACATCTTTCCTTGGAGTCTTTGAAGGACTGGGAAACAAGAGGTCAGCAGCTGAAGTAACTGTCGTCCTAGTCTAACAGGAATAAACATATTGACTCATGGGTGAAGTCCGTTTCCTTCTAAAAATAGCACGTGGGAATTATTATTCATGGGGAAGAACCTTCTCTGGATCCTCTCTTAATGATGAACCCACTCACCATTCCCCATATTTCTAACAGCAGCTATAGAAACCCATGACCTCCCAATTTTAAGATAGGTATCCATAATGAAAGCAAGGATGCCTTTGGTGCTTTGCAACTAGAATCAAGAGATCACATTTTCCTTTCCCAAACTTCTCAAGGTAATTCAATTCCTCCCTCCCCTCCAATGCTTTTAAATGAAAGTCAACTGTTGTCTTTAAGGAGATTTAAAGACATTATTGAAACAGCTGGAGTCTAAATCTGCTTTGGCAAAAACAAAAAAAAAATGTGGAATTATCCTTCACTGTTCTGTCTTACATTTTATTGATTTGAGCTGCGTAAGAGGCCATCTGCTGGGACTCTTGAAAAGAAACCAACTTTCTGTCCACACATGACTCCAAACCCGAAATGAAGGCCAGCCCCTCAGCTGTGGTGGGAACCCAGTCCAGGAGAGTGTGCGGTCAGTTGGAGCCCTAGCTGATGGAAAAGGGGAAATGTCAGCAGATGGAGAAATGAACTAATTTAAAAAGAATCGCTACATCTGATGCTAAATTCTGTGTGTTCCACCTAAATAGCTGTCTCCTATCTATACCCTCCTGTCCATCCTTGTTTAGTCTTGGCCAATGCTTCTCCAGTTTTAATACAGGCCCCAATCACCTGGGGATCTTGTAATGCAGATCAGATTCAGCAGGTGTGTGGTGGGGCCCGAGATCCCGCATGTGTGACAAGCTCCCAAGTGATGTCCGTCCTACTGGTCTTGGACCACACTGAGTAGCCAGGATCTAGGCTGCCATAACATGCCTGGATATTTACAGCATCTTTCTGGCTGGTCTCCTGCCTCCAGGCTTGCTCTTATTTTCAATTCATTCTTCACAGAGAAGATAGAAATAATTGATTTATTTTTTTTAATTTTATTAGAGGGAGAGAGAATGAGAGAGAAAGCGAGTGAGCAGGGGGAAGGGCAGAGGGAGAGGGAGAGAGAGAATCCCATGCAGACTCTGTGCTGAGCGTGGAACCCACTGCGGGGCTCAATCTCTCAACCCTGAGATCATGACCTGAGCTGAAATCAAGAGTCAGACGCTTTACCAACTGAGCCACCCAGGCGCCCTGAAATAACTGATTTAGAAGCTAATCCTGGATCTGTTACATTGTCTTTGCCTCTCTCCACTTAAATTTCCCCAATAGTGCCAAATGTTCTTACAATACAATCTAGACCCCTTACTGCCACACCGAAGGTCTCTATGCCTATGAACTTCCAAACACCAGTCTTTTCTAAGTGCACCCTGCACTCCAGCTGTCTCACAATGCTGTGCTCTCTCGCAGCTCTATGTCTTTGCAGGTCTTGTTTATGCTTCTTCAGTTGGGCCTACTCCCCTCTGCCTGGTGAGTGATAGTTTGGTAAGTCTTTTCCTTCTTTCCACAGCTCCTGCCTCCTTCACAGAGGGAGGACTTCTTCCTATGTGTTCCCATGGTACCCCGCAAATATCTGTACCACCGATTTTATCAAACTGCATTTTGTTTATATGATTCTTCCCTAGTACTAAATTATGAGCTCCTTAAAAGCATAGACTTCCTTCTTTCTCTCCCTCCTTTCTTCTTTCCCCCTTCCTTCTCCTTCCCTCACTCCTGCCATCCTTTCTTCTTCTCTCATTTCTTTTTTTTTAAGATTTATTTATTTATTTCAGAGAGAGAGCACAAGTGCAGGGAGGGGCAGAGGGAGAGAGAGAATCTCAAGCAGACTCTGTGCTGATCGTGGAGCCCAATGTGGGGCTTGATCCCACAACCCTGAGACCATGACCTGAGCCGAAATCAAGAGATGGACACCCAGCTGACTGAGCCACCCCGGTGCCCCTCTTCCTCATTTCTTTCTTTCTGGCACACTGAACTATCTGAAATTTCTAAAATCTCTGGTCTATGGGACTTTGCAACACTATTTTATCTTCTTGGACTATCCTTTCCCCGCCTTCTAGACCCGGAAACTCCTATTCATTCTGCAGGATTCAGTTTAGATGGCACATACTCCAAGGAGCTTCCATTAATAATTCTTACCCCCAGTCCGCCCTCCAGCCTGATGAGGGGCCCCCACAACACTCCGTGAAATCATAGCATGGATTTTTATTAAAGATTTTATCTATTTATTTGAGATAGAGAGAGAGAGCAGGAGCAGGGGAGCAGAGGGAGAGGGAGAAGCGGGCTCCCTGCAGCAGGGAGCCCGATGCGGGGCTCGATCCCAGGACCCCGGGATCATGACCTGAGCCGAAGGCAGATGCTTAACTGACTGAGCCACCCGGGCAGCCCCATAGCATGGATTATACTGTACTGTAACTGAATGTTTACTTCTCTACTCAGCTAGACTATGTGCTTATTCATTCATTTATTCATATATTTATTCATTTATTCAAATATTTATTGAGCACCACTGTTCTAGGCACTGGGGATACAGCAGCTTACATAAAAGACTAACTCTCAGCTCCTGCTCCTTGGAGCTTACACTCTAGTGGAGGGAGACATATAATAGACAAATACCTATGTCAGGTGATGATAAAGATTTTAAATAAAAATAAATCAGGCCCAGGACGATAGGGAGGGATGGGGAAGTGTGCTATTTAGGGCAGTGGGGAAAGGCCTCTTGGGTAATATGGTATGTATGGGCAGAGAACTGAAGGATGTAAGGAAGCAAGCCATGCAGATATCTGGGAGTGTTCTAGAGAGAGGGAAGAGCAAGCACAGAGGCCATGAGAACGGAATGTACTGGACATTTTGAGGAACAGCACAGAAGCCAGAGTGGCTGGCCCAGTATGGGTAAGGAGAGTGGTGGGAGGCATGGCTGAGCCTTTGAGTAGGACAACCTTCAAAAATAAAGATCGGGGTGCCTGGGTGGCTCAGTTGTTAAGCATCTGCCTTTGGCTCAGGTCATGATCCCAGGGTCCTGGGATCGAGCCCCTCATCGGGCTCCCTGCTCCACGGGGAGCCTGCTTCTCGCTCTCCCACTCCCCCTGCTTGTGTTCCCTCTCTAGCTGTGTCTCTCTCTGTCAAATAAATAAATAAAATCTTAAAAAAAATAAAGAAAGAAGATCGTGGACTGGGGAAGACAGGGAGCCTCACTTATGTTCAGCACCCAACACAGAATAACATTTCGCGAGTATCGAGAGCTGTTGTTTAGTTTGCCCCTGCCAAAGCTCATTATCTTTAATGCTCACAATAACCCTGCCAGGGAGGGGGTGTTAACCCAATTGGACACATGAAGCAACTGAGGCTAAGTGATTTGCCAAAGATCACTAAGCTAATAGGTAGAACAGGAGGGAGTCATACTTGGGCCCGTCTAACTGCATGATGTAGCCCTATAGCTAACAAGCAGTATTGAATAATGCCAAAGCCTGATTTGGGGAGTGAAACGAAACGTTCTAAGTAGGACACGGATGTTGCAAGTGAGAAGGGATGGGTGGTGCATTAGTTCGCTATGGCTGCTTTAACAGATGACTTGGTGGTTTAAGAGAACTGAAATTTCTTCTGTTCTGGAGGCCGGAAGTCGAATACCAAGGTGTCAGGCAGGGCCAAAGTCTCTGGGGGAGAGTCCTTCCTAGCTTCCTCTGGCTTCTGTTGGCCTCCCACGTTCCTTGGCTTGTGGCAGCATCCCTCCAGTGTCTGCCTCTGTCTTCACACGGCCTTCTCCTCTTCTCCCTGCATCTGTGTCCTCTCATCTGTCTTCTATACTTGTCACTAGATTTAGGGCCCACCTGGATAATCCAGGATGATCTCATCTTGGGACCCTTGACTTAATTACATCTGCAAAGACCCTTTTTCCAAATAAGGGCACATTCACAGTTTCTAAAGGTTCGATGGTATTTAACAGCTGATCTGACGCAGGTACCAATCCATCAGAATGGGCACTGCAGTCCATCAGGATGGTGCCCACCGAAGTCAGCGGGCATGTCTTATGCTGGTGGCTATGCTGGAAGAGCAGTAGCAACTAATTACTAATCCCTCACATTTGGGAAGTCTCGTGTGTTTTTCCTATTATTTATACTATTTGGTTTCTTTTTTTTTTTTTAAGATTTTTTTTTTTTTATTTGAGAGAGAGAGAATGAGAGATAGAGAGCACGAGAGGGAAGAGGGTCAGAGGGAGAAGCAGACTCCCTGCTGAGCAGGGAGCCCGATGTGGGACTCGATCCTGGGACTCCAGGATCATGACCTGAGCTGAAGGCAGTCGCCCAACCAACTGAGCCACCCAGGCGCCCTTTTTTTTTTTTTTTTAAAGATTTTATTTATTCATTTATTTGAGAGAGTGAGAGAGAGAGAGAGAAAGAGAGCACACGAGAGGGGGGAGGGTCAGAGGGAGAAGCAGACTCCCTGCCGAGCAGGGAGCCCGATGCGGGACTCGATCCCGGGACTCCGGGATCATGACCTGAGCCGAAGGCAGTCGCTTAACCGACTGAGCCACCCAGGCGCCCAACTATTTGGTTTCTACAATGACCCTGTGAGCATAGCAGAGCATGGTATCTTACAGATGAGCAAACAGAATTAGAGAAGTTAGCTGACCTTCTTGAGATCACTCAGTTGTGTGTGTCAGATGTGGGCCTTGAACCCTTCTTTAAAAAAAGAAAAGAAAGATTTTATTTATTTGACAGAGAGAGAGAGAGAGCACAAGCATGGAGAGCAGCAGGCAAGGGGAGAAGCAGGCTCCCCACTGAGCAGGGAACCCAATGCGGGCCTTGATCCCAGGACCCTGGGATCATGACCTGAGCCGAAGGCAGACGCTTAACCGACTGAGCCACCCAGGCGCCCCCAACCCTTCTGATTCCTAGTCCAGTATTCGTTCCACATTACCAGGCGTGGTCTGCTATGGTTGACTTAGTTTACTTTGTAATGAACACGACATCCATAGAAGATTAGGGCTGAACATCTCTTCAGGAAGGTAAATGGAAGAGCCAGGCCAGTGGTCAAAACCCAAAATGCCTCCAGGAGCCAGCAGGTGAACTAAGAGGGAACTGCCGGAGGGCTGGGCGTGAGACAGAGAGCATGATGGAGGCTGCATTGATCTGGAAAGCACGTATCTTCCCTAAAGGTGTTTAGAATAAATTTTTTTTTATAACACTGAGCTATCCCAACACACCTGTACTCTGTGATACTCCAACCATCTCAACAACAGATGACAAACTTGAGATTCAGAGAGCCCAAGCAGATCACCCAAAGTCAAACAGTTTGTTACTGACAGCTGAGATGAAAACTGAGCTCCGCTCCCCCTCGTTCCTCTTCCCATCCTTATCCCCAGGCTGCACTTGCCCCTAGAGTGCCCTGAGAAGCCTACCACCCCAGGACCATGGCTCATAATCCAGGCTTTGACTATCCCTGTGGCACCAAACTCCCTTGGCCCTCACAATCAATTCCCCAAACCTTCTCTCTGTTCCCTATGGCCTCGCTCCATGTTTGGCCCAACCTGAAAGAAGAATTCACGCTGAGGTAGCAATGCGGGGCAATGCCTTAGTGTGAATCGGCGCAACCAGTTAGGTCAACTGGTTACACCAAGTCAAGGATAAATCCCTTTATAGCAAAGTCATTAGGGAAAGCCATATAACATCATGGCTAACAGTTCAGGAGCTCCGGTTATAGAGACCTGGGTTCGAATGTTGACTGTGTTACTTTGGAAAAGTTACTTATCTTCTCTATGCCTTAGTTTTATTCTCTGCAAAATTGTTTCAGTTACTAGTTCCTACTTCATAGCACTACAGTGAGGATTAGAGAGAGTACATGCGAAGTTCTTAGCACAGTGTCTGGCATATGGTAATTCATCACAAGTGACAGATTTTTGGGGAAAAAAATCAACAACAAAAAATTACGTCCCATTTTGAGTATTCCTTGACAGTCTGGACTGTTTCTGTGTTCCAGGTCTGACTGGAGTTCAGAGAAGAAAGAGGTGAGAAAGGAGAAAAAATCTTCTAGATCAAGTGTGTTCCCATATGTGAACGTGTATAGCCAAATTATTTTTACGTAAAGAAGAGCTCTTTCATATACTTTACCTGTAAATAGGGGTTACTTGACAGGGCTTGGTGCACCAGGAATAAATTTGTAGAAAAGACAGGAATTCCTTTGGTGCACCAGGAATAAATTTATAGAAATGGAATAATCATGGAATAGACAAATTGGAGCCAATATGGAGAATTGGGGGTGTCAGCCAGGAAACTGGAAGAGGCCAGAGATGACTGGGAATAAACCACAGTGAAAGAAAACAGGGGGCAGACTCCTTACCCTCTCGTTCTGTTCAACATCTCTTATTGGTAACTGGAATAAAGACTAGAGGGAAAATTAATTGAATTTGGAAGTGGCATACAGCTTGGAAGGGATTTAAACACCTTGCATGACAGAATGAGGTTTCAAAAAGACTCGAGGGGTGCCTGGTTGGCTCAGTCGGTAGAGCATGTGACTCTTGATCTCGGGGTTGTAAGTTTGAGCCCCACGTTGGGTATAGAGATTACTTAAAAATAAAATCTTAAAAAAAAAAACCTGTAAAGAAATCTGACTTCCTGGTCTAGTAAGATGGTTATTACAACTAAAAAACCCTGTACACAACAGAACAAACAAACATATGAAGACTCTAAAAGGTGTCAAGAAGAAGGCAGACTTGGCTAGGGACCTTGAGACTTCAGGAATGACATGGCAGTGAGTTCTCTGGGTTTTCCTTTGCCTCCCATATATCTGGAATGGGCACTGGAGAAGCCTGCAACCTGGAACAACCAACAGGCAGAGATGAAAAAATCTCCAAGAAGGGTCTGCTCTCTTTACCCAAAGGACTAGAAAAAGGGTGGCCTATAAGAATAGAAAACCTTTTTGACAATACCTGCCCTACTCCAGCTAAACACCAGTCTGTGTGTCTCTCCACCAATACCACACTGTCCTGATTATACCATAGTTATGTAACTCATCTTACATTGGGTAGAATGATCCCTCCCACTTTATACTCCTTTTTCAAAATTGTTTTAAGCTATTCTAAGTTCTTGCCTTTCCATTTCAATTTGAGTGGACACGTTTATTATTAATTTGGGACATTTTTTCTAACATGTGAATTTAGGGCTACAAATTTCCCTTCGGCACTGCTGTAGTTGTGACCCACAAACTTTGATATGTTGTACTTTCATTGTCATTTTTGGGAATGTATTATTTGGTTTCCGTTGAGCCTCCTTTTTTTAACCCGTGGATTAGTTAGAAGAGTGTTACTTAATTTCCAAGCATTGGAGATTTTTCTGTTTGTGCTCTTAGTTTCTGCTTGGTTTCTGGTTTGATTCCATTGTGGCTGGAGAACACATTCTGTATGATTTGAATTCTTTTAAATTTGTGAATGTTCTTTGTGAATGTTCCATGGGCACTTGAAAATAATGTGTATTCTACTTTTATTGGGTGGAGTGTTCGATAGATGTTGATTAGATACTGTTAGTTAATGGTGTTGTTGAGGTCTCCAATATCATTGCTGATTTTCTAATTGTTCTACCCATTGCTGAGAGTAAGGTGTTGAAGTCTCCAACTATAATTGTGGATTTTCTATTCCTCCTTCCAGTTCTATCAGTTTTTGCTTCATGTATGTTGAAGCTCTATTGTTTGATGAATACATTTAGGATCACTGTGTCTTATTGGTGGATTATTATGTAATTTCCCCCTTTCACCTGGTAGTTTTTGTTTTTGTCTGAGGTCTACTGGATATGATATTAACATAGCCACTCCTACTTTTAAAAAATTCATGTTTGTACAATGTATCTTTTCCTATACTTTTTTTTTAACCTCTTAATGTCATTATGTTTGAAGTGGATTTCTTGTAGAGTTGGGTTATGCTTTTTAATTCACTCTGCCATTCTTCTTTTTTCATCTTTTTTGATATATTTAGACCATTTACATTTAATATAGTTATTGATATGTTAGGATTTAAGTCCACAATTTTATTTTTTTTTTCTCTTTGTTCTTTCTGTTTCCTTTTTCCTGCCTTCCTGTGGATCACTTGAACATTTTTTTAAAATTACACTTTGATTTATCTATATTTGAAAAATGAAGAGTATAAAGAATCCTACCAACGTTCTTTTTATGATGACATATGAATTCTCTAGGTGATTTAGGCTTTCTTTACCATGCTCCCGACTTCTTCCTGAGCCCTCCCTGGCAGAATCTTTTTTTTTTTTAAAGATTTATTTATTTGAGAGAGCGAGAATGAGAGAGAGAGAGCACATGAGAGGGGGGAGGGTCAGAGGGAGAAGCAGGCTCCTCGCCGAGCAGGGAGCCTGATGCGGGACTCGATCCCGGGACTCCAGGATCATGACCTGAGCCGAAGGCAGTCGCTCAACCAACTGAGCCACCCAGGCGCCCCTGGCAGAATCTTTAACACCTATATTTCTATCAACAGTCTGTCCAAACCAATGTAGGATTTTTTTATCATGCTTTTCAAAATTCTTCCAGCATCTACCCATTGCTCAATTCCCAAATTTGTTGTAGCAGCACTCTCCTGATACAAAATCTGTATCAGTCAATGTTCAACCAGAGAAATAAAACCAATATGAAATATGTATTGAGATTTATGGGAAGAAATTGGCTTATGCAATTGTGGAAGCTGGCTAGGCAAGTCTGATATCCACAGAATAGACCAACAGGAAGGGCAGTCTGGAATTCTTGGTCATGAGCTGAAGATGCTGTCCACAGGCAGAATGTCTTCTTCAGGGAAACCTCAGCTCTGCTCTTAAGGTCTTTTTCCTGATTTAATCAGGCCCACCCAAATTATCTGGGATCATGTCCCTTACTTGAAGTCAACTGCTTATGCATTTTCATCACATCTACAAAATACTTTCAGAGCAAGCAACTCGTAGATAAGTATTTGACTGAATAACTGGGGACTGTAGGACACATAAAACTGGTCATCACAGGCTTTAAATTGCCACAATCACCTTTTAAAACTGTTTGACAGCATATACTAAAGCTAAGCATACATGTACTCTATGACCCAGCAAGTATCCTTCCAGGTTTATACCTAAAATAAATCCATGTATCCACCAAAAGTCATGTACAAGAGTGTTCATAACAACATTATATGTGTTAGCCAGAAATTGGAAACAACCCAAATTTCCATCCACAGGAGAATGGATAAATAAATTGTGGCATATCCACACAAAGGACTACTACTTAGCAATGGAAAAGAACAATCTACCGCTATATGCAAGAGTATAGATGAATCTCACAGATATAATGGTTGAGCAAAACAAGCCATTCACAAATGAACACATTCTGTGTGATTCCATTTATATGAAGTTCAAAAACAGGCAAAACTCATCTACACTGTTAGAAATCAGGATAGTAATTACATTGGGGTGGGAGCTATTGACTGGAAGCCTCTGGGTGCTGGCAATGTTCTGTTTCTTGACTCTGAGTGGTGATTAAAAGTGTGTGTGTGTGTGTGTGTGTGTGAGAAGAACAGTCAAGCTGTGCACTTAAGACCCATACACTTTACTTAAGTTATACCTTAATAAAATTGCTTTAAATAATAAGAAGATCCAAACAGGCAGAATAATGAGTTGAAACCAACAAGATGAGACCTTTAATATCTAACAGTTTTAAAGTCGAGCATGAAGAAGACCTGATTGGCAGTCAGCCATGTGACGTGGCAATTTTAAAAGTGCATGTAATTTAAGCTGCTTTAGCAAATGCAAAACCTCTGTTATATTTCATCTTTTTGGTTCTAGTCCATCATTTTCAAATCTCTTTGGACCTTCATTTTGTCATGTAGGACAGAATGAGGTTGTAAAAAGAACTCTTAGCTAGGAAAATAAAGCAAAGCCTTGAAACTCTCTTCCCAATTAAGACAACCATTTTTAATGTTGAGCAAGAGTCCAATGCATTGTTTTCTTTATACCTGGACTTAGATTTAGAGACCAAATGCAATGCCATTCAAAGTTCTTGACAAATTTAAGAGGATCCAGAGGCCAGTAATGAGGGTGGTAATGAGAAGTAACCCTGCCATATATGGAGGAAATTGAGACGAAAAAATGAAGGAGGGACATGGAAGGTTCCTTTCATTTTGAATATTGGAAGGGCTAACATACGGAAGAGGGCATATCTGTTCATTCCTAGGGGCAGAGTTAAACCTGCAGGTAGGTGTGATGGTGACGTTTGCCTGTGTTCTGTATTAAGAAGGGACTGCCTAATGTCTGGGGTCCTGAGAAAGAATGAGAGCTGGCCGTGATGGAAGAGTTTAGGCGGTCACTCAAAGACCACAGGCTGGCTAGTGCTCAGAGGACAGCTGTGGCACAGTGCTCCTTTCCAGATGTGAAGAAGCGAAGAATGGCACCGAGGGGAAGGGAGGTGAAATCTCGAAGATCATGAGAAAGGACATATGCTAATACCCATGCTCCATCACTACTCTCCATTTGCCATTTCTTACAAGTGGGGGTTAGTGGGGGTGCCCATAAAGGTAAAGCATCAAATGTTTATAGCTAAAAATGGACCAGAAGTAGAAGGCCAGGGTGTTGCAGCTTCCCCAAGGCACCTCTGTAAAATGGAGCTAAGATCAACCACCAGCATTATGTTTTCAGAAGAGAGAGGCCAGTTGCAAGTGCTGTCCAGACTCTCCAGTCCATTTATGGGCCCACCCATTTCAAAATCTTGCCTCTGTCAAGCAGCATAGAGAACACCTTGTTTTGAACCCTTTAAGAAAACATCCCCATCAACCACACTCCCATTGCCCCTCCAAAACTAAAGTCCAGCCATGTGGAAAACCCACCAGATCTTTATGCTCATAATAAAGTGATTTTGATTTAACTGTATTTAATTTAGCAGAGTTGGCATCAAATATAAAGGATTCTGCCAGCAAGTGTTGGTCAATCTGACCCTGTCCAGAATGCAGTGCTTATTTTATTATCCGGCTGCAAAAATATTGTCACAACTATCTGTGACTATCTATAAAGTACATAAAGTTATTAAAACACATTCTCTTACTAAAGCAGTACAAAAAAATTGCATAAACAAAGCTAGAAGCAAGCATATTTCATTTGCTTAAATAACACTAAGGAAGCCACTGAAGCAAAGCTTCTGATGGGCTGGCAGGCAGCAGGGAGATAATTTCAGTGATGATATGACATGATAAATTGCCTCCACTGTACACAATTTTCACTCCAGAAAATAATTCATCTTCTGTCCCGTCACATTGTTCTTTCCCACTCATGCGTGTGTCAGTTCCGTCATCTCGGGTGTCTGAGCAGGACCACGTCTGTCCTTTGTGGCTGTAGCTCCAAAGATGCGAAACCATGAAAGAAAAATAAACCCACAAAGCACAGCCTGGACAACTTCTAAAACGTAAATGTCATTATTTGGGCCCCATTTACATGTTCGCATTGAGAGTCCCATAGATACCCATAGAAGAATACTCTCTAGAGACAAGGTAGCTTGAGAGGAGGCAAGAGCAGCCACACCGTGACCCTCTGGAAGCTTGATTGGGAAATCTAGCACTTACCAGATGTGTGAGTTGCAGTTAACTCTCCAGTTTCCACATCTGCAAAATATGGATGTAATACAACTTTGTAGGGTTCTTAGGAAAATCAGGTGATGTCATAAATGTCGGGTGTTTGGTGGCACAGTTGGTGTCTGTTAATTGGCATTATCTGGTATAATCATTCAGTCATTTAACGAATAATTTATTGAGTAACTATTTTCCAAGCACTGTTCTAGGTGCTGAGAATACAGCAGTTAACAAAGAAACCAAAACCTTGGGGCGCCTGGCTGGCTCAGTCAGTGGAGTGTATGACTCTTGATCTCGAGGTCATGAGTTCGAGCTCCATGTTGGGTGTAGAGATGACTTAAATAAATAAATATTTTTTTAAAAAAAGAAACCCAAATCCCTTCTCTAATAGATCTTTACTGAAAACCGGTGTAGAGTGGTATGAACGATGGGCAGAGTAGTAGGAAATGAGGTCAGAGAAGTAATGGGGCCAGATCATGCAAGGCCTTGCAGTGCCCGGCACGTCATAGGTCTTATTATACAATGCCATCATTATCATCAAACTTAAATATTTAAAGAATCATCCTTTTCTAGGTTGAAAGCTATAGAAGGCACAAGGGTGGCAGCAGGAAGATTCTTGACATAATCAGATGAGAAATGATGGCAGCTTGGACAAGAGTAATAGCAGTGGAGGTTGGGAGACATGGTCAAATTCTGGATATATCTTGAAGTTAGAGCCAACAGGATTTCCTGATTTAGTAAATGTTGGGTGTGAGTAGAAGGGAGGAGTCAAAGATGACTTCAAGGTTTGGGTGCCTGAGCAACCTGAAAGATGGGATTGTCATAATCTGAGATGATGACTATATAGGGGGAACAGATTCTAGGTGCTCAGCAGCTTGTTTTGTGAGGTCTATTAGACATCCATGTGGACAAGTTAAGTAGGGAGGTGGATTATCCAAGTGGAGAATTGGGAGGGGAGAGGCCCATGATGGTGTTATCAGTATGTGGATTGTATTTAAATCCATGGAACGGGGGTTGGGGGGAGGGCGCCTGGGTGGCTCAGTCGGTTAAGCGTCTGCCTTCGGCTCAGGTCATGATCCCAGGGTCCTGGGATTGAGCCCCGCGTCGGGCTCCTTGCTGGGCGGGAAACCTGCTTCTCCCTCTCCCACTCCCCCTGCTTGTGTTCCCTCTCTCGCTGTGTCTCTCTCTGTCAAATAAATAAAAAAATCTTTAAAAAAAAAAAAAAATCCTGGGCGCCTGGGTGGCTCAGTCGTTAAGCGTCTGCCTTCGGCTCAGGTCATGATCCCGGGGTCCTGGGATCGAGTCCCGCATCGGGCTCCCTGCTCAGCAGGAAGCCTGCTTCGCCCTCTCCCACTCCCCCTGCTTGTGTTCCTGCTCTCGCTATGTCTCTCTCTGTCAAATAAATAAATAAAAAATCTTTAAAAAAATAAAAAATAAAAAAAAATAAATCCATGGAACTGGATGAGATCACCAAGGGGTAAGGATAGCTAAAGAGGAAGAGGAACTGAACCCTAGAGCACTCCAATGCTAGGAAGTCAGAAAAAAGAATGGGTCAACCCAAAGAGATGGAAAGTTGGCTTTTCATGGTTGGCTGTGGGTGGGGATGGAGAGTGTTCATAAATAAGGGTTACTTTTTACAGTGATGAGAATGTTCTGGAATTAGATCATTGTGATGATTACCAACTCTGTGAGTACACTAAAACCCACTTAATTGTACACTATAAAAGGGTAAATTTTATGGTATGTGAATTATATCTCAATTAAAAAAAAAAGAAGTCAGAGGGGGCGCCTGGCTGGCTCAGTTGGTAGAGCATGTGACTCTTGATCTCGGGGTCATGAGTTCAAGCTCCACATTGTACGTAGAGATTACTTAAAAATTAATTTTAAAAAAAGAAGTCAGAAGAGGAGGAATCAACAAAGGAGACTGAGGAGCAGTCATTGAGGTGGGAAGAAAACCAGGAGAGTGGATTGTTCTGGAAGAAAAGAGCGAAAAAATGTTTCAATAAGAGTGTGTCAAATGCTGCTGAGACTTAACCTAGGTGGAGGCTATATCACTGGATTTAGTATCATGAAGATCATTGATGACCTTGACTAGAGCCATTTAGGTGGGATGATGGGGGTGAAAGCTTGACTGGCGTGAGATGGGGAAGAAATTATTGGTCACTTTTGGAGGGTGCTAAGGATCCAAGTCATTATTTTAGGAACTGGTAAATAGAGGGAGAGAATCAAGCATCCCTCCTGCCTTTCTATAGAAATGGTACCACTATAATACCATATAGTACATGAGGAGACATTTCTATTTATTGAAGTATTTCCAGCTAATAAGTGAAGATGGGATGGTAGAATTCTAATACCACCATGTTGCAATCCTCAGTGGAAATCTATGCATGAGATTAGCCATATTAGCAATAGCTGCTAACATCACACAAAGAAGCATTATCACATTTTTGTACCTCCCAATGGAAGCACACACCACCACCAATGAAGTGGTCTGGCTAAATAAATAAATAAATAAATAAACCCAAATCTGATTAATCCTTTAGATTCAACCACCAGGATACAAAAAATACAGGAGACACAGGAGCATGTTTTTATTAAAGATTTTATTTGTTTGAGAGAGAGAGAGAAAGAGAGCACGAGCAGGCGGGAGGGGCAGAGGGAGAGGGAGGAACAGACTCCCCGCTGAGCAGGGAGCCCAACACGGGACTTGATCCCAGGACCCTGGGATCATGACCTGAGCTGAAGGCAGACGCTTAACCGACTGAGCCACCCAGGCGCCCCACAGGAGCATGTTAAATATCTCGTGGATCTCGTCTCCATCCACCACCCTGATCTAAGCCAACATCCTCTCTCACCTGGATAACTGGACTCACTCCTAACTGATCTTCCTGCCTCCACTCTCACTCCCCTACAGCCCAGTTTCCCCATAGCAGCCAGAACAATGGTCTTTTCAAAACATAGATCGGATTATGTCTCTCCCCCACTTAACACTGTTTGATGGGTCCTCCACTGTCATCAAAATATGAATCCCAAATCCATGACATGACTGTGTCTACTTCTCCAGGCTCCCGTCCCCGGACTCCCTCTCCTTCCTTCCTCAAGCTCTGGGAACTTTCCTTGGTCCCCCAGACATGCCTATGCACTGGGAGCACTGGCCCTTCAAGAATGTCCTCCCTTCTCTTCACCTCGCCTTCACCCTGTTGACCTGGCTGACTTTTCATCCTTCATGTCACAGCTTAAACGTCACTTGCTCCAGAAGGCTTACTTTGGCCCTCACACTCAGCCTTCGGGGCCCTTGCTCTGTGTTCCCAGAGCTCTCTACATATTCTTCCTGTCATAGTATTGATCTAGCTGAATTGTAACTGCCTCTTTTCTGTCTCTCCATCTAGATTAGAAACTCTGGAGGGCAGAGACCTCTTCTCTCTTGTTCCTCTCTGTATGTTCCAACTCGTAGTCAGCTCTTTGCTCCAGCTCAGCCTTAACCCTCATTTTTGAAAGTCTGGCTACTCATCCTTCGCATCTCAGGCTCATGGTCATCTCCTCATGGATGCTGTCCCTGCCCACCCAGTCACTCTACCACATTACCTTACTTACTTTCTTTTTTTTTTTTTTTTAAGATTTATCCATTTATTTGAGAGAGAGAGAGAGACAGACAGACAGCACGAGCAGGAGGGGCAGAGGGAGAGAGAAAATCTCAAGCAGACTCTCCGCTGAGCGCAGAGCCCGGTGTGGGGCTCCATCCCAGGACCCTGAGATCACGACCCAAGCCTAAACCAACAGGTGGATGCTTAACTGACTGAGCCACCCAGGCACCCCCACATTACCCTTTTATTTGCTGCGTGGCAGCTGCCACTCTTGAATCTTTTCCGTGTGTGTGTGTGTGTGTGTGTGTGTGTGTGTGTGTGTTTGTCTGTTTATTGCCCATCTTTTCTGGCAGGAATATATACTCCATGGGAACAGGGACCTTGTCTGGTTTTGCTCCACACTGTAACATGGCACCTGGGTTAAAGCTTGGTACATGGTAGGATGAATATTGGATGAATACATGATGGATGAATTGAATGAATGAACCAATGAATGAATGAATCAGATGTAACCCTCAGAGTAGAGCAGCAGTCCCCAGGCAGAAGCGGTAAAGTAAGTGGGGAGCCCATGAAGCCTGAATTGGGGCTTAAGATGGGTCCCCAGTAGTTCCCTAGGGCCAGGGCCTACCCTCTCCTAGCATGAATTGCCTCTGGCACTCATGAAAGGTGCTTTTTAAAAATTTCCAGATGGGACAGACCCTTGATATAGAAAGAAGAAAAAACAGCCCCCTATGGCTGGCTGGGAAAAAAAGGGGCTAGCGGGGAGTGGCTTCTCAAAACTTCTAGTGGCTGCTGGAGACTGGTTAATCAGTGACAGGTAAGGCCTGGGACACAGATGTCCCATGAACACTCATGGAAACCAGCATGCCATTGGCTAGCGATAAGACCCAGGGCAGGACCGAGTGGCCCGGATGTCTGGTGGCCCTTCTGAACAGTCCCAGCTTTCCTGGAGAGCAGTGGAGAGGAATTTTGGCCAATGGTCCCCGCATTCCATTGCTGCCCCCCATCTTCAGCGCTCCCACCTCCCCGCCCCCACGCCGCACGTCCCCCCACCCCCACCCCCACCCCGACCAGCAGGAAGAGAAAGTCATCATTCCACCTCCAGAAATTCTGCCCACAGGAACGTGTCCAACCTACTAAATGGAGCTCTCCACTCCTGTGAATACTAAGAAGGGAGCCCAAACGAGGCCCGTGGCCAACATCACTTCTCCCTTGCTCGGCATCAAAATTGAGGTTCCGAGCTTTCCAGCAAACATTTCTGAAGCCACCCCCTTTCTTTTGTCGAAACTGCAAAGTAAAGAGCTCTCTTGCAAGAAGCCTCTCTTCCACCTTTTCCTTAGCTGGAGAGCCATGCCAGTTTGGACATCTCCCAAGGACCAGACTTTTTATGCCAGGCTTTTTATGAACAAAGCACAAGTTCCCTCAAATGCTGCCTGATGGATGGAAATCCTGTGGGATTCAACACTCAGAGGATTCACACCAAAGGCCTCTTGATTATTAAGTACCAGCAGAGTGGACACTCCACTCCAAGGGTAAAACCCAACGCCCAGAGTCCCATTTGCTCGCTATTTCCCATACCACTGTGGACAGTTCGGCCCTTCATGTGCCCCTCATTCAAGAGACCCTGTGTGGTGCTGCCCGAACAGCAGAAGACGTCGTTCCTACCCCCGAAAGAGCCTAGGGGGGCCAGATCGACGTACTTGGGAAAGACATACATGTTAATGCAGAATCTCGCGGTGCGGGCGCCCGGACGGTGCGGCCAGCACTACCCCCTGTGCGGCCTCTGGTGAGTGGTCAGAGGCTCCCGGTGTCCTTGGGGCTCCCGAACCCGAGGCCCAGGCCCCACCCCTCACCCAGGGCTAGAGATAACAGCTCGAGTTTAAATTCGGCTCCCTGGAGCAAGAAAATCTCAGAAGAGCACCAGAGCCTCCCATCCGAAATCTCTCCCTGTTAGATCTCCATTCCTCGGGAACTGAGAGTGGGTTGGAGAGCGCCGGCCTCACCCCCTCAGAGCCAGGGTGGGGCGCGAACCCAGGAGCCCCGGGGAGGAATTTACACTCAGGGCTCCAGTCCTAATCCTCCTCGCCTCTCAGTAACCCACTCGATCGTACTTCTCCACGCCAGCTCATGGCAAGTATAAGCACCAACGCGGATCTGAGTAACTCCCCCACCCCACCCCGGGCCTGCGTCTGAGATGTAGCTGAGCAGAAATCAGCGAAGCCACTGTGAGCTCAGGAAATGCAGACGTTTTGTGTGGGAGGCAGTGGCTCTTGGGGGAAAAAAAGAAGAAAGAAAGAAAAAGAAAGAACACACCGAACCGCAACTTGCTGAGCTGGTTATCTTTTTGCTTCAAGGGCTGGCCGCGCGCTATCCCCATCGCAGAACGAGCTTCGGGAAGAGGAGAAAGCATAAATGGGGAGCAGAAAGCAGGCATGTCGTGGTTTTCAGAAACCATCCAACTCCAGAGCCCCCCACCCCTCTACAATCCAGAGCACACAGCAGGCGGTCCGGTCCAGGAGACAGGAGTGACCCCCAAATGCTGACACCTTCCCCAGCAACCCTGGCCTGCCCACAGCAGTCCCTGAAGAGGGACAGAAAGCCCCCGGTGAGAAATCACATGGCCCAAATGCTGAAAACACACACCCAAATCCCAAAAGGTGTTTCTGGAATAGAACTCTGACTCCCAATCCCTTGGGTAAGGCTGACCTCTTTTTTTTTTCTTTTCCTGAAGAAATCTGCGGAATGCTTTTGAGGGAACTCCATTCAGAACCTGCGGCCAATTCCTTGAGCTAGCCTGAGGGCTACATTAATTGGTTTTTTTTTTTTTTTTCATTGGCCAGCATTTGATCCACGGCCACGGCCAGGAGGCCGATGTTCCAACAAGGCCGCACTACTTTGGGTCCAAAAAAGGTGAAGGGGATTTTCTCAGGTGTCACAGAACTGGGCTCTGAGGAGTAGCCCCCCCCCCCCCCGCCCCCTGAGATGTCCAGGGCACTGGCGGCAGCATTGGAATAAGTGTGCAATCCCCCAGGGGAACTTCTTGGAAGGACAACGCTCATTTGCCAAATGCAAAAGTTCTGATGTCATTGAATAAATATGAAAGCTTTGATACGCTTGTTAAAAATCAATCTCTCTTTTTTTGCGTGCCGTGTGTTTTGGGAGGAGGGGAAGGGAACGGGGGGGATACCACTAAATTCACAAGCTCTCTTCCGGGGCTGGGGGGGCTTGGCAAACTTGGCAGCCACGGTGTGCAAACCAACGAGCATGGCTGTGTGCCAATAAAACTTTATTTGCAAAAACAGCGGGACCGGCTTTGCTCTGCGGGCTGCATTTGGTCCGCAAGCCGTAGCTGGCGACCTCTGCTCTCTGCAAAGCGAACATTCATTTGCAGACTTCTTGTTGAACGTCTCCAAACAACTTGCTGAAAGGTAAAGGGACAGGCTTGGTCCCAAGGCTCCCATAATCACTTCTCTTCAACCGTTCTCAGTTCAATCCCATGATGTCATTCTGCAATGCAGTGGGTCATCGACAGGGTCACATTACTCAGAAAAACAGGATGTTTGACACCTAAAATATTCAGAACAAGCCCAGAGCTCATCTCTGCAAAAACGCTCTTACATAATGGGAAGCCAGGACAAAGGGAAGGCAGCAAGGGGTGGCTGCGCTGGGGGACAGTCACTTCCGCGGAGGAGGCGCGCCGGGCCAGGCTCAGATGGCAGGAGAGCACCTCTCTGCTTGCCACTGCCACTCTAGTGGACAGATGACTTCATTTCAGCTCCCCCCAAATAAAGGGGTAGTCATCTCTCACTTGGGAGAGACACCATATGGTAGATGCTTTGAGAAGTTGTAAGAAAAGTATAAAGTACTTAGGGGAGAAAAGCTACATCCCAAAGCATGACATTTGTCTAGAAAAGGATCAGGCAGTTTCTTTGAAATGCCATAGCTTCCTAGAAAACAGAGTCTAAACCAGCGGGATTAGGTAACAAGAGCGGCATTAATCGAGGCAGATCAACGGGGAGATCCGTTTCTGCTGTTTACATACCTTTAGTGCAGCTCAAATCCGGAACATTTCTCCGCAAAGCCTTCCTGTGACCTGCCCCTGCGGAAACCTCGGTGCCCACCGCTCTCTGCCTTGTACTCCAAGCTCCAAAACACAGCCTCCTTTAGCTGTTCCCTGCCCCTCCCAAATGTGTTCAGCACCCCCTCTTCTGGGCTACTCTGGGCTCTTACACATGGTTCTCCTGTTGTATTTACCACACTCTCCGGTCATTTATTTGCTCATCTGGCTGATTTCCAGTAAAGCGTGAGCTCCTTGCGGTCCGATTCGTCTCTGGATCCCCAGGGCAGGGAGCGCGCTAGCGCTCGGGAAGAACTCCAGAAACCTCTGTGGACGTGGATGCCCAATCGTGGAGACACCTTACTTGCCCAGCTGTTCTCTTTTGAACCAAAGCTGTGTTTTCCAGGGCTAGCCTGAGTTAGGGCTCCAGGTTAAGGTTTCTAGAACACAACCCTGGGTTCCTCAGCACGAAGCTCCCGTCAACGGAGTCACCGGCATAGTTCTTCCAGTAACTTTCTTTCTTTCTTTCTTTCTTTCTTTTTTTTTTTTTTAAGATTTATTTATTTATCTCAGAAAGAGAGAGAGAGCATGGGGGGCGGGCAGAAGGAGAGAGAGAGTCTCAAGCAGATTCTGTGCTGAGCTCGGAGCCCGGCATGGGGCTTGATCTCACAACCATGAGATCCTGACCTGAGCTGAAACCAAGAGTTGGACGCTCAACGGATCGGACCGTGCCACCCAGGCGTCCCTTCCGTTAACTTTCTTAACTGAACTCCTATACACCAAGACTTTCAGTCCTACTCCTGGGAGTCTCTCAGCCAGCTCCTTATTATGCTCCAGGGGCTCATCTTCAGGGCCTCCTGTTGCGAGAGGCTGTCCCTGACTCCCCAGTCACAGGTGGGTCTCCCCATGGCTCTGTCCTGGCCCACGGTTCTTTTGCTTTGTCCCCCTCAACACCATCTGTAATGATTGGTAATGTGTCTTGACTTGTTTGTGATTTGCTTCTCCTACTGGTGGGTTAGCTCCATGAGGATAGGGGCCGTCCACCTTACTCACTGTGTCGGCCTTGGCCTAGCACAGCGCCTGGCGCGTCAGGTGGCATTCAGTAGCTGGCTGTGGGATGCATGAATGAATGCAGTGAGGTCTGAGTATAACCCACCTGGAAGGCCTCGCACAGTACCCACTGCCTGTGGGCATACTGTGAATGTTCTCTTTACCAACATCTCTTCAGTCCCGTGCAGCCCAGGAAACAACTAGGATCATGAAGCCACATATCCCCCACTCCAGTGCTTCCAAAGATGCTTCCCTTCACCCACAAACATAAAGGGAGATGACTGCCCAAAAAAAGGTCAGTTGTCATCTTTTGTGTCCAAATAAGACGGGCGCGGAGTCGATAGCATTCGTGTTTCCTTCAAGTGTGGCAGAAGCGAATTCCCCCACAGCCCGAGCAAATGGAAAGACCAGAAATGGTCACACATAACCTTAAAAGTGGATCTGACCATGCTGCAGAGCGAGACAAGCCCGGGTTGGGAGATTATGCCCATATAAGGTCCTGCAGGCAGCTCCCAGTGGAGCCTGAGATAATTTGGCACCTCTCGGCAAAGACCAACAGGATTGCTTTCGGAGCTTTGTTCACAAATACTCCTCGCTGTGCTGTCTACGTTTTCATCTAAACATTTGAGGAAAAACCTAATACCACCCTACACATCTCAGGCCTCAAAGATTCTTGAAAGAAGTGCTGGAAATATCCCAAAGGCAGCCATCATGGAGATGCTTGCTGGAGGCTCCCTGGAGCTCTCTGCGAGTGGCTGAGGAAGAGGCTGGGAGAGGAGGACAGGGCCCTGGAAACCACCTGAGCTCAGACATGGGCTGAGACCTGCTTTTTTTTTTTTTTTTCTGCCAGTGACCTGCAAGGTGATGGGGAAGGCGGTTTGGCAAACTCTTCCTGTGAAGAGCTAGATAGCATTTTCGACTTTGTGGGCCATAAGGTCTCTGTCATGACTCCTTGACTCCACTGTTGCCGAGGAAAAGCCTTCCACCATGTGTAACCGAATGGGTGTGGCTGTGTCTCAATAAAACTTTATTGATCGACATTGAAATTTGAACCTCATGTAATTTTCACTTCAGAGCAGCTTATTCTTTTGATTCTTTTAACCATTTAAAAACGTAAAAGCCATGCTTAGCTCTCGGCAGTATAAACACAGGCAGTGGCCAGATCTGGACTCCGGGCTACCGTGGACTGACCTTTACAGTAGGCAGGAATGCACACAAAACAGCCCCAGGCCTTTGGACTCACTTGGATTTTTCAAGCTTCCTTCTGCCACTTTTTGGCTAGGTGGCCTCGAGCAAGTCGGTAAGATCTCTGAGCCTTAGTTTCCCCATCTTGCCGGCTCTGGAATAAGGATTCAAAAAGACAAGGCATGCCCAGCACTCAGCATAGTTTTTGGCACACACAGCAAGCACTCAAAAAAAAGTTAGCTACTGTTACCTGAAATTCCCTTCGATTTGAGCTGGGATTCTCCCTTCTGATGAGCCACGCGTCTAGCACAGTGCCTGGCAGTCGGCGCTCACGGATTGTTTGTTGAGTGAATGAAAGGCACCCCACTGAAATGCAGCACCCGATGCCTTCACTCACTATGCCTAGGCTGGCGAGTTTCCACCTGCCTCACTTCCAAACTCTCAGTTCGGGCCCAGTGGCTTGGTTGGGTCATCACTGGGGACTGGAGGCTGAGGCTAGACTTCGTGCAACATCAGGATGTGCATGCAGTAGGTGCTCAATAATTCCTTGACAAATGAACGAACGAATGAATGAACCAATGAATGAATAAACGAACAGCTATTGCCCAAGTCAAGTCCTTTGGTGTTTGAAGTCCAAGAAAAGAGACCCCTTCTCCCTCATCTCTAGAGCTCATGCTGTTGGGGGGCATTAGATGAGGGGACCCCTCTGAAAGTCCACCTGGGGAGGCAGAAGGTCATCCCCCAGCACTACCTGTCGGCCTTTGGGTCCTGACTCCTGCTGGTCCTACCGGGGCTGCTGGCCTGCCCACCACCTGCCTCCCTAGGAGACAGCTCTCGCACAAACAAACTGGGGCTTTTTGGAGCCAAACTGCTCTCTGCAGACGCATCTTCATCCAGAGGGCCATTGCTCCAGCTGCTAAGGTAAAAGAGGGGTTAGCCAGTGATTCAGACCCATGTGCTTCATGGGGGGAAGCCATTTATTTTTATGTAAACAGCATATGGTGCTCATCTACCCCTCAGCTGGAGGCTGTGGGGATTCCTGGCACGGGGGTAATTTTTAAGTTTCAAAGTTTCTCCTGGATCCTGGAAAAAAAAAAACAAAACTGCAAAAAACACAGGAGGGGAAATCATCTTGAGCCATCCGTAGCAGTTCCGAAACCACGAAGAGCATCACGAGCAGATCAGAAGCTCCCGCAGAGGACTTGCTGGAGAAAGGCCCCAGCAAGGCCCTGCCAGGCTGATACGGTGCCGGTTTCCCCACCCGGAGACACGGCGTGGGGATCAATGGGCGCACTGTCTCGGCTGCTGCCTGCCCGGAAAGCCTCAGCCTCGGGGGACCCCGGGAAGGGGCCTGTGGGCTACGTGAAAACTGACAAGACCCTTAGAGGTTTCCAGCTCTCCTCCAGGGGAAGGCTTGACTTGGCTCCAACTACAAATACTGTCAACCACATCATAGCTGTTTCACAAAAGCCCTCAGAAAATGGAAAATGTTCAGGGCATTTGTGGGAACCAAGAAGGAGCCAAACACAAACATGGTATCATTTTTCCCACCACCCAAGGAGCCACCTTCCCAAGTCTTGAAGAGGCAGAAAGTGGGGCAGGGGGTCTCGTGGCCCCCTGGGCAGGCCTCTGTGAGCCCAAGGCATCAATCAGCCACTGCTTATGATGAATAATAGTGATAACATCCATGACAGCTACCATTTACAAGAGTGTTCCCCGTAGCCCAGATGCCGTCCTAAGTAGCTGTGTGACCTCGGACATTCCCTGACCCTCTCTGAGCCTCAGTTTGTAGCTTATCTGTAAAAGAGGGATAACAGCAGTGCTTCGCTCAGAGGGCTGCCGTAAGGACTCAGCGGGGCGATGTGTGTGAAGGGCTTAACCGTGTCCCTGGCCCCCGTTGGGCGCTCTATACGTAAGTGGCAACTAGTCCACGTGAAAAATATGCAATGATTAGGATCGAAGGGGGAAACGAGAATAGACCCTTTCAATTCTCTCCTGACCCCCCAAGAGGGCAGGCAGGGCAAGGGCTGAGCTGGCCGGGCGGGAAGCACGAAGCCATCCCTGGTGGCTCTGTGTGCCCATGAGCGGCGACTCTGAGCAGCCTGCCTCTTCCTTCCTCCTGGCCAGGTCCACCTTCTACCTCTCCCTGGATAACGCGACTGTGGCCCGCCTCCCCGGTGAAAAGCTGCTGGTGGGCCATCTTGCCAGGCTGTGTAGCTGTGAATCAGAAATGCCAAGGCATCCTAAAGGAAAACCCACCCCTTCTGTGATGGCCCACCCGAAATAATGCCCCCAGAGGTATTTCTGAGGGTAAAGCAGAAAAGGGAACAAAAATGAGGGGCAGCAACTGGACCAGTGAAGGGAGCGTTTCATCTTGGTGCGTCGTCCTGCTCATTCATTTCATTCTTGGGAAGTATCTACCGTTTGCTGCATAACATGCCACAGGCGGGGGGGGGGGGGGGGGGGGGGGGGAGGATGAGGTGACTGTGCCTGAGGGGCGCACTGTCTAGCAGGGGAGCTGGACGAAATAAACGAGCCCTTCCAATGTGCCCTGCAAAGTTCTCTGCAGGAGAGGAGCACGGCGGGGGGGGGGGGGGGGGGG
>NC_058419.1:15733303-15760488 GCF_002201575.2 Neomonachus schauinslandi
CGGGGCCCATTCCTCTGGGGCCCGAGCTCATCCTGGGAGCGTGTCTGTTTTAGTCGGAGAAAAAGCCAGCAGCAGCAACAAAAAATAGGCTTTGATGAAAACAAGTGGAACTCAGCAGCTCAGGAAACCAAATGCAGCTGGTGCAGAGCCCGTTCCTCTGGGTCCTGGTGATTCTGGTTTTCGTTCCTGTCCACCATCCCTGAGCCTGCCGATTAGGCTCTCGCCTCCAACCCTCCAGCAAGAGTTCATCCTTAAGAAAATGCTCACGATGTGAAGTTACAAAATACAAAGTAAAAAGACAAAATCCTGTAGATGGTGGGATTCCAATTTTATAGGACACTTTGCTTCTGTATGCGGGAGTGCAGGTGCATATCCAGCAAAAGGACTGGAAGGAAACACATCAAAATGTTAATGAGGGCTGTCTTTGGGAAGCATTTTTGTATCTTCCTGCTTCTTAAACATTTACGTTTTCCCACACTGAACATGTATTCATCTTTATTGTCTGAAAAATACTGTTAATTTCAAAAGCAGAGGGCCAGCAAAAGGCTCATGCTGTAGGACTCTGTTTATGTGACATTCTGGAAAAGGCAAAACTAGAGGGACAGAAAACAGGTCAGTGGTTGCCAGGAACCTGGGGTGGGGACACAAGGGAATTTTTTGGAGTGATTAAAAATGTTCTGTGTCCTTCTTGTGGTGATTATGTGACTGTGTGTTTTTCAAAACCCATGGAACTACACATGAAAAAGGATAAGTTTTACTGTATATAAATTGTTCCTTAATAAATCAGAGGTTTTTTTTTTTTTAAGTTAGAGTGTGGATCATTTCCCCAGTTCTATTATCTCGGGAGAATCCGATAAACATAGGAAGATAATGAGTATTTTGGAGTATACAATTTCGAAAGGAAGACCACAGAAACAAAGACGATTTTCCTACGCCTGTCAGTCTCCCCAAGTTCAGCCTTAGGTGGCTGGGGCTTGAGTTTTGTTTTTCGTTCTTTGCTCCCTTTTTTTTAAAAGTCACTTGAGACCAGGATTTATGTGAAAGACATAGTTTTTCTTGGTATTTAATGAGGTGACTTTAGTATGAATTCAAGTATATGATTTACAACTGGAGTGGTATCTTTATGAAACATTTACATCTGTGACAACACCTAATAAAACTTTTTATTGGAAACATTGCTTGTATAGTTAGAGCAGACTGTCAAAGTAATCCCCCTTGGACCAGACGCATCAGAAAATGATCATTGTTGCTGTTGACAGTCTTATATCTACATTCAATCAGATGGGGAATCGAGAATAGGACAAGCCAATGACATCATTTTCTTTATGAAGCTTGCAGTTTTCCTTTACTGCAAGGGACACAACATAAGGACTCTCTTAGAGTAGGAACCTATAGGAGCCCGAAGCTGGCAAGAAATGACGATTATCCATAGAAGGCAAGAGGGAATACCTAGACACAGACCCTCCCTCATACATAAGGACCTGAGAGCTTACTCTATGTATGGCATAGGGACAGGCACTGTGATTCCTGTCCCGAATGACCAGGGTAGGCCCTGTCCAATTCAGTCATGTCATTTAAATGTTTGCAATTGCTTTGTGCTTTATTTAATAGAGAATCAGATCATTGTCCATCATTATGACATTAGCTGCTGTATAACTGAGATAGAATCCAGGGCGCCTGGGTGGCTCAGATGGTTGAGCGTCTGCCTTCGGTTCAGGTCGTGATCTCCAGGTCCTGAGATCAAGCCCCATGTTGGGCTCCCGGTTCAGCAGGGAATCTGCTTCTCCCTCTGCCTTTCCTCCCTGCTCGTGCTCTCTCTCTCTCTCTCAGATGAATAAATAAAATCTTTAAAAAAACTGAGATAGAATCTAAAGCTACCCTTTGGCTTCTTCCTAAGGTCAGCAACAAGAGAGAGTTCTACCATAATCCATCAATGCTATGGAGAGGCGGTGGGTAACTGGCTCAGTACAGAGAGAAGAGCTGTCCCAGCTCCTTTTTAATTTGCCTGTAAATTCTTCTGTTTCCCCTTACATACAAGTGGCTCCAAATGCGTGGTACAGAAACTACATGTACAGATGTTTCTGGTTCAAATAAAATCAGTTGAGAACTCACAGAAAAATACTGAGAATCAGGAAATTTCTAAGCGATTGATCCTGGAAAAGGGCATAATGAAAAGGGGGCATGGAGTTCCCCATAGGAAAAAAAAAAAAAACTGGCCGTGTTAGTCTGCTTGATTTACAAACTAGGATTTTGGAGCTCTAGGCCCATCTAGCTAATGGCCCACTGGTCATCCTCACTCGGAGACCCACAGGTACCTCATGCTCAATGGGTCCAAACCTGAACTCCTTCCCTCTCCCTCTCCCCCGACCTGCTCTTCCTGAATGGAGCCACCACTCATCACTCACTCGGGCCAAAAACCTGGTAGTTATCCCGAACGTTCCACTCTCCCTCGTCTCCCACCTCCAAGCAGTCAGGAGGTCTCTCCTAACCTGCTCTGGCCGTTCTCTTACCATCACTGTTGGGCAGTGATGGCTCCATATTCCTGGACCCAGTGGATGCCCTTCGCACTTGATGGGCATCTTGACTTGATCTCTTGACTGATTTTGACATTACTGACCATCCCTTCTTTATGAAAATTCTTTTTCTCTCTTGGTATCTCTAACACCACTCTCTTCTTGTTTCCCACCAACCCCTCAAGTTCTTCCCTCCCAGTCTCCTTTTATTCTACGTTCCCTTTATTTTTTTTAAAAAAGATTTCATTTATTTATTTGTGAGAGAGAGCGAGGGCAGGGGGAGCGGCAGGCAGAGGGAGAAGCAGGCTTCCCGCGGAGCAGGGAGCCCGACGCGGGGCTCGATCCCAGGACCCTGGGATCATGACCTGAGCCGAAGGCAGCTGCTTAACCAACTGAGCCACCCAGGCGTCCCTCTACTTGCCCTTTAAATGTCACTGGTTTTGTTTGCTCTGGTTTGGTTTTGGTTTATTTCATATTTTATTTCTAGGACTCTTTCTATTGTAGACCAAGATCTCTTGGTGATCTCATCCACACCCAAAGCCAAGATCTCTCTCCTGTGCTTCAGGCTCGGAGATCTAACACGTCCTTTAAAGCTCAACTCATTGCCCCCTTGCTGCAGCCCTGTCTCTACCACTAATCTGTGAGCTCCTCGAGGGCACAAACCTTGCCTTATTCACCTTTGAATTCCCAGCAGCCAGGGTAGGCAGTCAGACAAAGTTTGTTCAGTAAATAAATGGTCAGTAGAATCAAGTAATTAGCCACCTATGAAAGGTAGAGGTTTGACCCCCACTACTGACATCACTACCAACGGGTCAGAAAAAGTACAGCTCAGCTGGATAGAGTACAGAGTAATGAGAGCAAAGCTGCTGGCTCCAGCATTCCACAGACCAGCCAGCTTGTCCGGGACGGTAGCCATAGGCCAACTTTGAACTGAGCAGCCATCTTGAAAATGTAATGTTGGTCACCAAGAGCTGTGGAGAACAGAGAATCACTAGCCCCAAGGGCGGTAGGGTCTGGCCCCAGCACATCATCTTCCTCTCCTCTTGGTGTCTCCACCTGAGCTCCCTTTGTGGGGCGGGGTTGGTGTTGGTTCAAGAAAACCTTGGAGAGAGAGAAAGAGAGAGAGAGAGACTTTTCTCCTTCTACAGTGTCTCCAGGGGCTATGCATCTCACCCCAACCTCTCCCGGGAAAGTCTAAGGTGAGTCAAGAAAGTTTTCTTTATAGTGTGAAGGGCATACTTCGTGAGATTCTGAGTTTAATGCACATTTTTAGGTCAGCACATTAGTCCTACAATTTCTGGGCAGAGGACTAAAATCCTGCTGAGGAAGTACTGTAATCGTGAGTTAACAGAAAAGCATTTTTAGGAAATACCTATCAGGACCAACATTACATTGAAAACAAACAAACAAACAAAAAAACCTGACACCTCCCTGCAGGTCATCTTTCTCTCAAGGTAGTTCTGAAATGACTTTCCCCAACGACTCTGGAGGCAACGAAGACTCCATTTTGGAAACATTGGCTGGGTGAGCTGGTGACTCACACCTCAGATGAATTAATAAAAGTTAAGAAAACAAAAACCAGATGTTTCCTTCACTTTACTATAGGCCTCTATGCTTTCTTTTGTCAGTTACACTGTCCGTTGCCGATTTCCTTCTATTGAGGCAAAAATCAATTTTTAAAAGAGTTTGAGTCCCCGCATATCTGATGAACTCTGCCCCAACAGTTGCTATTTGGCTCAAACTTCCACAAAGGCTGCAGCCCCAGCAGCGACTGTTTCAGCAAGCCAGTGGCACAGAGGGCTTGCGAACAGCAGACCGGAGAGCTTGGGATTTGCTAGAGAACGCTGGCGACAGCCCTTGGGGAGAAGCAGGGTGAAGCTGTCTCCGTGCTCGCACGTCAACCTCCACGGAACCAGCACGGGTCTCGCCAACTAGCCGTGGCTTCCTCTCCAGATCCAGTATTCATTCCTTGGCCCTTGACCCTCCTGGAAAATGCTAAGAACTGCATTTTAGAGAGCCCGCAACACATATTTTCATTCTTCTGGCCAGACCCGTGGAGGACACACCGAAATCCAGAGTGACGCACTTTTTAATTTCCTAATCACACCACCCATCGTTCCCTGAGAACTTCGGAAGCTTTCTGCTTTTTGTAAGGAGGAAAAATAATTTATTTTTTCCTCCATCTATTGTACTTGGGTTAGAGCAATTATTTTCCCTAGACACCACCCACAGCAGAAAGCTCCAGATGTTCTTAGGTTATAACGGGAGAACGGATTACAAGTCCTGGCGTTTCTCAAACTTGGCATCCTCCCTCAACTTTCTCGCTGGGGGCCCTCAGTCCCCTTCCCCCATCCCCTTCCCAACTGGGCTCTGTCTTTCCTTACCGCAGGGATCCAGGGGCAAACTTAGATTTGTACCTTGACGGCTCCATCTCTTAACTTCTTTGTCATGAAAGTATTTTCTAGAACTGCAGTTACTGTCATTCCGCCCCCCTCATTTGCCCAACCCCAGATGATGGGCTGTCACTGTAACTGCAACCCCCGCCCCCCAGCCCCTGGTCATTCTCTACAGTTAGTTGCTGAGTCCTGCCGAGTCTACCCACCAAATGACTCTTCTCTCGTCCGGGCCAGCTCTCTCACCTAGCCAAGTGTTCTAACCACTACCCCTGCGTCCACTTTTGCCCCTGTCTGGATAATCCATCCTTCCTACTGCAGCTGCAAGGAGAGCGACCTTTCTAGAACCCAAATATGATCATGTCTTCCGTACACTGCCACTCTCCGGAAATGGAGTGGGCATGGTGCCCTGGGAAAATTCCTGACACCAGTGAGTAACGTCTAAGTGCTCAAGTCATAGGCACGGCAGGGCCTTCCCCGCCTCCCGATCCTTTCCCTGGCCGTGCACTTATCATCTGGACTCCCCTCCATCATGGTGCCGTGTTGCTAGTCTTCCCCACTGGGCTGTGGACTGTGGATCTTCCTCAGTCGTGTGTCTGCAGCACTGGGAACAGTGCCTGGCACAGAGCAGACATTCAGAACTAAAGAGTAACAGAGACCACATCCTCTCCCTCGAAGGCAGCATGTTAGCGACCTATTGCTGCCCTAACAAATTACCGCAGACTTAGTGGCTTCGAACAACACCCACTTGTCCTCTTACGGTTCTGGAGGTCAGAAGTCTGACTGGTTTTACTGGGCTGAAGTCAAGGTGTCAGCAGGCTGCATTCCCTCTGGAGGCTGGACGGGAGAATCCATTTCCTTGCCTTCTCCAGCTTCCAGAGACGGCCTTCCTTTCTCTTCCAATCCAGCAATGTAGCATCTCTCTGACCCTGCTTCTGTTGTCTCAGCTCTTTCTCCGAACGTGGCCCGGAAAGGGTCTCTAGTTTTGTGAGCCTGTGCGATTAGACGGGCCCAGGATAATCTCCCCGTCTCGAGATGAGCTGGTTAGCAACTCTGGTTCCACCTACAGCCTTTGCCATAATTCTCTTTGCCATGTAACCTAACATAGTCACAGGTTCCCGGGATGTCCCGCGGACATCTTTAGGGACCATTGGTCTGCCCACCGGAAGCAGCAACGGGTGAGGGAATTCCATCTGAAGTTCCTTGCTAATGCTTTTCACACAACTGCAATGCTCTTACCTAATGGGCCATAGTTGCCTGGAGATCAAAACTGTGACTGAGTCCCCTCCGTGTCCCCAGCGCCTGGCCCAGGGCTCAGCCCATTTGACATGTTCAGTGTTTGCCGACTGGAAGTTAGGGAGTGAAGTGTTGGTTGGCTGGAATGTTTAAATATCAACCTCTTGGCTCCCCTGAGAAAATGGAGCTTCGGTGGTCGAGGTTTCAAGAAAGTGTTAAAAAAATCAATTTTGTAGCACAATCAGGGGTCTGATTGCCATTGTCTTGCTTTCTCACACTAAACCAGCTCTACAGTTAAAAAAAACAAAAACAAAAAACAAACCCAGAAAACAGGCATCTTCCATTATTTGACAGAAGTCTTCCAGATTTTTTTCAGACAAAAAAAACCCCAACAAAACAGCTCACATGCTTTTTTGCCCAGTCTACACGGGAACACAGCTGTATAGGAAATTCGAATGAACAAAAGAAAAAAAAGCATGCAATAAAGCCTCGTGACTCCCAGAGCAACCAAGAATTGAATACTTCTCAAGCAATTTTTGTAAGATTAGTATTTAAACACACAGCGCGAGCCACTTCAGTTCCAACAAATCTGGAGAAATTAAACCTTGTTTCCAAGAAGTGCTCACTGAGCCTTCGATGCATTTTTTTCATCACTGCAAAAGAAATAACTTGCACAACTACTGTGTCTCTTTAGTGGGACCCAGCACCCATCAGCCAGCACCAAGTGGAAAATGAGTAGAGCTGGGGTCCAGGCGGACGCCAAGGGCAGGACTCCCCGGCTACAGCTACAGTATGGTGCATGGAAGAAGGAGAGAAGCTCTTTCACTAGGCAGACAGAATTGTCCAGAAACTGTCGGGTTTCATGGAGTTCCGGCTCCAGCCAGGACAGCCCCAGCTAAGCCAGTTCTCAGAGTTCAGTCTTTACCATGGCAACGGCTTGGGACGCCTCCAACTTGCTGAACTGGAGATTTCAAAAGAAAGCAGCCCAGAGTCGAATCATGGTCTCTAAAGTGTTTTCCATATTTTACTCAGATAGCACCTCATCAGCAAAACCTTACAGAGTACTCAACCTCAGTTTCAAGAGCCTTCGGAATCCTGGTCAAAATGTCTCGACGTACATCACTTCATTTTCTCCCCCGAACAGGGCTGGCAGCCACACGGGGCTGGAATCAGAATCCAGTACCTACCACAGTGCTGGTACCTGACAGTAGCTCAATAAATGTTTACTCCGTCAGTCAGCTGGCGTCATTTTATAAGGGAAGAAACAGGCCCAGAGGGGTTTAGGGGGCTTCCCAAGAGCGCCCAGTGGGAGGCAGGGCGGGGCCTCTGGCCTATTGCTTCTATTCCACCACGAAGGCCTTCCAGATCCAACTCAGTAAACGTCAGGAGGACATTTTGCTCCTTTTCGACACACATTCGTTGAGCATCTACCCTAAACCGGACCTTTCCGCCGCTCTTTCCCTGTTTGCGGTCTGTCTGGCTGGTTCCTTCAAGCCTTAGTTTTAACATTACCTCCTGAGCCCTCCCACACCCCCCCTGCTGCCTCCTCATGCCCATCACCCTCTACCACATTCGCTACTTGTCCCTTATCCCAATCTCTAATTATTTTGTGTGCGCATTTATTTATGGTTGGCCTGCTCCGACGGGAATATAAGCTCTGTGAGGGCAGGGGGCCCGCCCAGACTTTCTGGGGACAGTCAGCCCATGGCAAGATGAGGGAGATGTGGCCACCGAAACAAAAAGCCAACATGGTCTCAGGCGCATTCATAAAAAAGTCTAGAACAACAGACTCCTGGTGCATGTCCAGAAGACAGGAAGAGATTGGGGCTGTTAGCTTGGGGGCAGAAAGACCCAGAAGTCATACTACCAGCTCCTCTTTTTAAACGTCTACAGGCTGCGAGCGAACAGAGGGCATGGACTTGCCTTGCGCGTGTGGCTAGAAAGGGCTTAAGGGGAGGAAGTCACAGGGGCAGGTTTGGCTTTGAGGTGCCCCTTGTTACAATCGGTGGGCACTGTCTTCCACACGGACACATAAGTGCTAGGAGGGTAGCCCGCGTTGATCTTATTCCTCGCTCTGTGTATATAGCATAGCACGTGGTATGTCTTGTCAGTAACTATTTGATTGGATGAAGGTTGGGTGGAAGGTCGATTACAGGTGGCGAGTTGTCACTGTTCACTCTGCCCAGAATGCTCCTCGTCCTCACCCCCCTTCATCTGGGTGACCCCTTGCTTAGCTTCGAGGTCTCAGCTTCAATACCACTTCATTAGAAGATCTGCCCTATTCCCTTACCGCCAGGCAACAGTCCCCTCTCCCAGCCTCCGGTACTCTGCCATCACAGCCTTTATGGCTATTGTATTTTAGGTTATTTGCCGATTATTTAAGACAGATATTCCCCTACTGGAAGGCAATCAGTCTTTCTGTAGAATATGCTCTGTGAGAGCAGGGATCGTTGCAGGATCGTTTGCTACTATAGCCACTGTGTGTGGCACAAAGTAAACGCTCAAATATTCCTTGAATGAATTCACTTTATAGCTAAGGAAGCGGAAAGGCTCAGCAAAGTCAAGTAACTAGCTGACATTGTGTAACAGTGGAGGCTGGATTTGAAACCAGATCTGTGTAACTCCACAGCCTGGGATTTTTCTACTACACCAAACTATGTGGACACAGAGCCACTGTTCAGGACCACACACTCTGCCACAAAGGATGGACCCCCTTGGTGAAAATGGCAGGAGGTAGAGTGGGAAGGCATGGTGCTAGCCAGGTTGCCTTGCTTATGGGCTCAAAGAGACACAGGAGGGCACTTCACTAAGAATTCGAGAAACTTCCCAACCGGGCAAACTCGTGTCTGGCAGCCAACAGGGCAGCGAATGGAGGGACAGAGCTGAGACTTCATGCCCTTTCCTGGCCTGATGTCAAGCAGGTGGTGGGCAGCAGGATGGAAGTCTGCAATTCTCTGCACCCTCCTTCCAGTTCTCAAGATGGATTAGCCCGCAGCCCGCCACTGGGGCCACTAGAGGGGTGGTTAACGATCTAGACTTTGGATCAAGACTGGATTTGAGTCCTGGCTCTGTCACTTACTAGCAGTGTGACGACCTCCCTGCACCTTACCTTTCACATCTGTGAAATGAGAAGAACAGAATGTACTTTCACAGCATGATTCGGATTAAATTAAAATGTAGATTTTCAAGAAGACTGTGTATACACACAGCCTGTATCCAAGAGGGGCTCAAAAAATGGGAATTGGTATTGTTATCATTTCCAATTTATTCCAAGCCTCATACCTTACACCGCATCATCTGTGTGGGGTGCTTCCCATCAAGGACTGCCTGATGGAGTTAAAACATCTACACTTTCATCTTTTTTTGTTAAGTAAACTTAAGTTTAAGTAGCTAAACTTAAGTAACTTAAGTAAACTTAAGAAAACAACCCCCCAACATGGGGCTCGAACTCACGACCCTGAGATCAAGGGTCGCACGCTCCACTGACTGAGCCAGCCAGGCGTCCCTACCCTTCATCTCTTTACACTCCTGCACTGAGTCAGGTTAACAAATGTACTTGCTCAAATTGAACGTCAGGTTTTATTTGTGAATTAGAAAACATGGTTTGTTTTGGGGCGCCTGGGTGGCTCAGTCATTAAGCGTCTGCCTTTGGCTCAGGTCATGATCCCAGGGTCCTGGGATCGAGCCCCACGTCGGGCTCCCTGCTCGGCGGGAAGCCTGCTTCTCCCTCTCCCTCTCCCACTCCCCCTGCTTGTGTTTCCTCTCTCGCTGTCTCTCTGTCAAATAAATAAATCTTAAAAAACAAAACAAAACATGGTTTGTTCCAGAAAAGAAATGTGTGTAGGCCCACCACCTGTGTGTCTCACTGGACCATGAATAAGCAAGCTGGCAACAAAACAGAGTACTAGCGTGGCTGGTGCCTTTGCTAGACAAAGTTGCTGTGAGCAAACCCTAACCTATAAAACTGCTCATGTACAGAAAGAAAGACCTATCTTTAACTTGGAAAAGGGGCTATTTGCACGAGCATGCTTTCAACCGAACTTGGAACAGCCTTTCTACCTAACCAGACACAGAATCTACTCTCACTATATAATGGGACTGACATTTTCATGACATTATCCGTTACCGAACTAACAGGCTACAAATCAATGTGACAGAATTTGACTGCTTTGAGTCTTATTTCTTAAATGGTCCAATTGTGACCACAAGCAAATATGTCCAGCCTTCCACATAAGCCCCCCAAATTGGCAACCCCGTACATTACGTTCTGGTAGGTTTCTGTCTGTTCTTTTTTTAAGCATTGGTCTTCCCCGCTTTCCCAGTAGGTGTATCGGTAGAAAAATAAATGAAGTCAGCACTCTTTAATTCTCACTAGAATAAACTGTGACTCAAATACGGTGAGTGGTTATTTGCAAGGCTATAATTTTTTTAATGACAGATTTTCCTAAAAGAAACCACTATAACATCTGTCCAAGTACTCCAAGGGAAAACAAAAAATACATACAGATTAAGTCTATTTCTTTAACAGCACATTGCCAAACACGGACGACGAGGATAAAATGCCAAGGAACCTTACAAAATAACTTTAAAAGATGCAATGTTTGAGTCATTCAAACATGTAGGGTTCACAAAGAACAGAACAGTTGAGTCCGAGAGCAGCTCTACTTTGTGCCTGATGGTAACCTCAGACTGTCCTTCATTCGAGTTCACTCAGGTGTTGAAAACCAACGGGTTTATGAGCACAGTTTGTTGTTTCTTCTTTGCTTGGAGATGTGCACACAGATTAGAGGAGAGGAGAAGTTTCCAGACGCTGACATGAGCACAGCAGCCTTGGATCCCCTTTGATAAAGTACGAAGGCAGATTTAGTTGACTCAAGCTGTATCTCCCTAAGAAAAAGTCTTATGCATGCTGAAAGAGACGAGTTACTGAACGGGTCATGCTAAGTATTTACAGCCATTTTCCATAAAGTGAGCTCAGTAACCTGACAGAATAAAAAAGGTAGTTGTTAATTTCTTGTATAACCTCTTACAACTTGAATAACTTCGTGGGTGAATGACGCTGAAGCTCAAAGCCCCTCGAACACACATTAACAAGAAATGAGAGACTGCCTGAAGAGGCACACGTCCTATCAAATGCACACGTCACGGGGCTCCTGCATAGCAGGAAAGTCGCTACCACTACGTAACACATGGCTGTGCCAACAGTCAGAGCTGCCGCTCGAGGGTATGACGGTAGAATTCCCTTAAAATCTCAAGGAGTGTTCGCAACAGTTCAGACACCTTGGGGAGAATAAGTACATATTTTGTATGGAAAGACCTCTTTTGCTGGGAAATTTGAACATCATGTAAACACATCAGTTTGCGAACTGGGTTAAGATTTAAGGCAATGCTACTCAGACCTAAGGGGCGAAAGACCCACAAAAGTTCCCATTTGTCTTCCGAAACATTAACAGGTCAGGATCAACATCAGAACGTATGCCCCTTCTAAGCGTTCAGTGCAGCTGCAGGTTTTTTCAGCATTACAAAATAGAATCTACTTCCATTCTCTGAATAGGAAATGGGAAGTTGCTATGTACTCTTCCTTGAAAACTGTAAAAGAAAAAAAAACCCACACCCACACCCACACACACCCACACGGCAGCTTCGGTATTTCATATTAAAAAGTAACATGGAAACGAAGACAAGTCTAGCCGGTGCGCATAAAACACTGCCCTTACGATAAGCTCCAGAACGGTGCGCTTCTTTCCGACTGACCTTGATGTAGTGTGGAACGATCATGGAGTCATAAATTAACTTTAAACATCAACTACAGACTAACGCATGACAATGAGACACAGTAAAGTTCAAAAATTTTACATTTTGCTCCTGTTTGGCTGCTAAAGAGCAGCGATTTAAATCGATATAAAAAACACCTGACCACAAAGCTTGCTATACAGATAAAGTATATAATCCAAAAGTAAGCAGCAACTGAGTTTCTTATTTAAACTTATCCGATATGGAATATTTACACATTTGGGAAGAGAGATCTCTGAAGCACCGCCCCCTTCTCTTTCCTCCGCTCCTGCGCTTTTCCCCGGCCCCCCGCCAATGCAGACCACGTGCCCTGCGCCATCTAAACCTGTACTTCAGCTAACCTGGCAGGATGATGCGACTCCTTCCTATGGTCTTGGTCTGGGAGAAAAGCAACACAGTCTCGGACGTCATTTGTAGCCCTTCTTTTCTGAACACCAGTGTCCTATAAGTCAGTGAATCTGTTCCTTCATAGCAAGGGGAGGGGGGAGAGAGCCCCCCCACCCCACTTCATTCCCAACTCCAACGGGACAAGATCCGAACACCATCCGGAGAAAAAGGAGAGACAAAGGTCATGACCAAGGCAGTAGCAATGAACGCAAGTTTCCCAACAAAGGAACCTCTCCCTCCATGGGCTTCCCCAGAGATAACACTCCCTCTTTCCTCTCCCTCCCCTCCCACGAAACAAAATTAATTCACGGCACAAGAACTTGGTACTCTGGTTAAGTATCAGGTAAGTGTAAGAAAGAGTAAATCTGTCACTTTGTATACTTTAACTGAGACATAAAGCTAACGGAACACACAACATCACTGTGAAAATAACTTTTTTCTAAAACAGATCCAATCTACACAGTGCAGCCAATGAAACGTAAAAGAATAGTTTGTTCACAATCTGCCTTGTACAGGATATTTATATTCTCTCGATGCCATATAAAGAGCATTTATATAGCTTAAACATTCAGAGACATGCACTGGGACTTTTTAGGTAGTACAAATTTCTTCACAATCACATGTGCAAATTTTACAAATCACTAAGTGAGCATTAGTAAGCTTAGGCTGGACTGTGTCTCGTATTATCTAACAAATTTAATGGGGGTTCAGAATCATCCATAGGAAGAACCAGGCGTGTTCCCCGAATGACCAGTTCGTGGTCCCCAAATGCAAGCTCCCGATCCAAGGCATCTTCAGAACTGTTTCCCATAAACCTCCTAGGGGCACCGGATGCTCCTGATTCGGTGTTCACAGTAGAATCCCCATATGTCAAACTAATATCGCCATCATTGAGAATAAGATCGGAGTCATCGTCTTTCAGTTGCTCCTGGTTCTAAATGCAAATAAAATAAGTCTTAAGAATTGCTATGTGACTCAAGAAACATTTCCAATAGAAGACTTTTCAAGGATTCCCTATTTAAAACCCTTCAGGGCTAGCCTGCTGCCCTCAGGATAAAGCCCACAGTCCTTACCTTGGCTTAAAGGCACTCAACACCCAAAAAACAAATAAAGTCAAAAAATGGGCAGAAGACATGAACAGACACTTCTCCAAAGAAGACATACAAATGGCTAACAGACACATGAAAAAATGTTCATCATCATTAGCCATCAGGGAAATTCAAATCAAAACCACACTGAGATACCACCTTACATCAGTTAGAATGGCAAAAATGGACAAGGCAAGAAACAACAAATGCTGGAGAGGTTGTGGAGAAAGGGGAACCCTCTTACACTGTTGGTGGGAATGCAAGTTGGTACAGCCACTTTGAAAAACAGTGTGGAGGTGCCTCAAAAATTTAAAAATAGAGCTACCCTATGACCCAGCAATTGCACTCCTGGGTATTTACCCCAAAGACACAGATGTAGTGAAAAGAAGGGCCACATGCACCCCAATGTTCATAGCAGCAATGTCCACAATAGCCAAACTGTGGAAAGAGCCGAGATGCCCTTCAACAGATGAATGGATAAAGAAGATGTGGTCCATATCTACAATGGAATATTACTCAGCCATCAGAAAGGATGAATACCCAACTTTCCCATCAACATGGATGGGACTGGAGGAGATGATGCTAAGTGAAATAAGTCAAGCAGAGAAAGTCAATCATCATATGGTTTCACTTATTTGTGGAACATAAGGAACAGCATGGAGGACATTAGGAGAAGGAAGGGAAAAATGAAGGGGGGGAGATCGGAGGGAGAGCTGAACCATGGGAGACTATGGACTCTGAGAAACAAACTGAGGGTTTTAGAGGTGGGGGTGGTGGGGGGATGGGTTAGCCCGGTGATGGGTATTGAGGAGGGCACGTACTGCATGGAGCACTGGGTGTTATATGAAAACAATGAATCGTGGATCACTACATCAAAAACCAATGATGTATTGTATGGTGACTAACATAACATAATAAAATTAAATTAAAAAAAATAAAAATAAAGGCACTGCGTGGTGACTCGGGCCCTTCACCCCCAGCCCCGCCCCCACATCTGCTTCACCCACTCCAGCCGCCCATTGTGTGCCTGCCATTTGAACTGCTGACAGGTGCTCAAATCACTCACGCTTTCCCTTCCTCCTGTCTCCCCCACCCTCCTTCCTGTGACTAGGGCCTGCTTATCACTGAGGTCTTGTCTTAAAAGAAAGTCCCCTCCTGCTGGAAGTCTTCCTTGATCTTGCAAAGCTGGCTTAGGTGTGCCTCCTGTGCTCTCTCCCGGCGTCCCCTATTTAGCCCTGGCCCTACGGTGCCCTTCCCCCTTTTACCACAGCTGCATGCACACTGGTCTGCTCTCCCAGCCCACACTAGCCTCAGCCCCTTCTATGCTCTAGTCCGGCCACCGGACAGCTTGGGGCACACAGAAAGTATTCTCCAAATGTAAGTTCAATGGCTCACCGAGTGGATGTATAGAAGTGAAGCTTTTACTTCAGTATGAACAATGCCTAGAGTTGTAATATCCCCCAATTATGCTGAACCCTCACCGTATACTTGTCTCCCAGCTCAATAAGCTTTTGGTTCTCATGGAGATTTTGTGGCCAAAAAAGTAGAATTAAATAAAGTTCTACAAAAGGGGGAAAAAAATCAAGCATATATATAATGCCATTTTGGTAAATAAAAGAATGTTATATGTGCATAGAAAAGTTTGGAAGGGTAGTCAACAAAAGGGATGTTAGGGATGATCGTTAGCTCTGCGTGATAAAATTGCTAGTGATTTTTATTTTCTTACGTTTCTGTACTGAAATTTTATTATATTGAATATATATTACTTTTAAGAATCAGAAAGTCACCTTTTTCTAATATAATGCATAAGAATCATTCTAAACACTCCTATGGATCTGGCAAAAAAGTCTGTGACTAATACTCCTTGAGGGAAGAAGAGCTGATACAAACAGCATACATCGGCTCTCCTAAGCTGTGTGTGTTTGAAAGTCTTAAATTTGTCTAAGATAGTCAGATTGAGGAGACTGTTAGACATCAATTCAAAACAGTTTTAATTTGCTGTTGCTAGAAATTTGCCTCAGTACTCAAAGCCAGGTGAATTAAAAACCAAACAAACCCATTCCACCAACCAACCATAATGCCCTCCTGCCCTGTATAGTATAACGTGAAGGCCCACCAGGGTCTGTTCCCTCACTGAGTGATACTCGCCAGCAAAGCTGGGGGCTCCTTCACACACAGCAGAGGCTCTTCAGCACCTTCCAAGGACTCTATTAAGTTTGAGGTTTGGGGCAATATCTATCAAATTTTAAAATGCACATAATGCCTTTTGACTCAGCAATTTACCCCTTAAAATCTATCTTATATACCTTTATATGCTTGGATAAATTCATAGGTACAAGAATATTTACTATAAACATGGTTTGTAATGACAAAAAAGGAAAGGAAACAACTTAAAGGTCTATCCGTAGGAGACTGATTAAATCAATGCTGCTCCAGCCGCACTATGAAGCCATGAATAAGGAGAAGATAACGGGTTCTCATGTACTCATAGAAAGGTAGCCACGATCTATCGTTAAAGTGAAAAATGCAAGTAGCCGGACAATGCAATTGTGATCTCATTTGTATAAAACAGTAACAAAGCTATATATGTAAGTCTGTGCAAAGCTATATATACACATGTAAGTAACATGTACTTCCTGTGCATTAGGAAGTATACACAAGAAATCCTTAATAAAGACTGTCTCTGGGGGGATGTAGGTGGGAGAAGGAGCAAACTGATCTTTCACTTTGTACATTCCATACTGTTTGAATATCTGGCCACAAGGGCGTTAACTTTTATAACTAAAAAAGTAGGTAATTAACAAATGAAAAATAACATTAAAAATTAAGTTTTTTGGTTGTTAGGGATTACATGATATCCCCCCCAAAAGATGCTGAAATCCCAACCACCGGTACCTGTGAATGTGACCTTATATGGAAATAGGGTCTTTGCCGATGATCCAGTTAAGATGAGGTCATTAGTGTGGGCCCTGATCCAGTATGACTGGTGCGTGTCCTTACAAAAGGGGAAATTTGGTGACACACACACACACACACACACACACAGAGTGTCACGTGAAGATGAAGACAGAGATCTACGTAATGTATCTACAAGCCAAGCGACACCAAAGACTGGCAGCAAACCACCAGAAGCCGGGGAGAGGCCCGGAGCAGGTTCTCCCTCACAGCCCTCAGGAGGAACCAACCCTGCCCACACTTTGACCTCAGACTTCGAGCCTCCAGAACTACGAGACAACACATTTCTGTTGAGCCATTCGGTCTGTGGTACTGTTATGGCAGCCCTAGGGGACAAATACAACCATGTTGTATTTTGCTATATTCCACAGGACGCACAGTTGTTGTGGAACTCTCGGCTTTTGGTGACGGTGAGTGGGTCTCTGGAATCCCAGAGCCAAGCCTCACTGACTGAACTGACGAAGCTGGCTGCCCCTCTGCACAGAGCCTCGTGGGCTGACAGGGCACAGAGGAGATGGAGGCTGCTCGAGAGGGGAGCCTGGGCAATGTGGAAGGGAGAGACAAGACAACATGGCTGCTTCCCCACCCCTGGGGCACAATCTTCAAAAAGGTGCACGGACTCAACAGGGCGCCCCGCCCTGTGGGTGCGGCCTCTACTAAGACTCCTCTTCCCGTCCGTTCTCTGGGGGCTCTGCTCTACCACACCACAGAGGAGGGCGCAGGGAACTGCCCAGGGCCTGTCTACATGCGTCGTCGCTGCCTTGTCGCTCTACCCGAGCTGCTGCATCAGACTAGCCCCGGTGGTGGGCTTTGTTAATGTGGGCACTGTATCTGATGCCACAGATGATTTCTGAAGGCCTGGGTTGGGAGCAAAGGTTTTGTTTTTTGTTTTTTTAAAGATTTTATTTACTTATTTGACAGAGAGAGACACAGCAAGAGAGGGAACACAAGCAGGGGGAGCGGGAGAGGGAGAAGCGGGCTTCCCGCGGAGCAGGGAGCCCAATGCAGGGCTCGATCCCAGGACACTGGGATCATGACCTGAGCCACAGGCAGACGCTTAACGAATGAGCCATCCAGGTGCCCTAAGGAAGCAAAGGTTTTTAAAAAAGAACTTGAAAAATAAGATGTTCATGTTTTAAAATGAAGGCTGGTTAGCATTTGTCATTTCTTTCTGTGTTGCGACGCTTGCCAAATCACCAATCTCATGTTGGCAGCTAAGGAAAAAAAAAAATCGGGACTCTAGATACTATCTAGATGTGCTCGTGTAGCCTAGCAATGTGGAACACCGGTAGATAAACTCTCCCTGATAGCCAAAAGTTGGCAGGCTTGAAGCAAAAGACCATCTGTTGCACTTTAGGGGTATCAAGAATTGTTTTATTAATCCCCTCAACATGACTGTGACCACTCTAATTCCTAGATGAAAATGTAACACATTCCGTACCGAGCTTGGGCCACATAGTGTAAATAAATCAAAACCAGCGTGGAAATAGAATTATTTACTAAAATCACTGACAGTAAGTGAGGTAATAACACTAGATCTCTTTTCAAATGATGTTTCAAAGACCGTGAAATTGTATCTCTAGATTTCTGTATGTATCTCTATGTATTTTCTGGCTGGGCAAAATGGGCTTATATTCCCTGTCATGGATTTTACACCTGAAAGGCAAGCGAAGCAAAACCAAACCAGTGACGCATCCACAGAGCAGAACAATTTAACTTCATGAAGAACTTAGGTTTTGGATAAAAGCAACTTACTTCATAAGCTTGGGGGCTGGTCAGGCATCTGGCGATGGGCCCGCAGCAGGCAGGGAGCGTTGTAGTGAGTGGAGGTCCACTGTGCGTCAGCAGGGGCTTCAGATAGCTGCGCCGCAGGTTAAGGAAGAGCCACGCCCCTTTCTTCCCAAATGCAAAAGAACAAGTCGTGTGCTCACCACCACCCTCCCGGTGTACCCGCCACTTCAGAGGGCAGCAGAGGGCTTTCACATTATGCCAGTGAGACAGCAAAGGGAGATTTTGTTACGATCTCTGTTTCACAGAAATGGAAACTGAGGCTCAGGGAAAGGAATGACCCGCCGAAAAGTCACACAATGAAGCAAGTGAAGGACCCATACATGAACTCAGATTGGTTGGATTCCAAGCCCTGTGCCATGGTCCATGGCATCACATTGCCTTTCTGCTTTTACTAGAACCAAAGGGAAGACAGAATCACTCTCAGTTTAGTGCTGAAGGAGATGCGGTCGAAAGTAAAGAGTGGGTAAGAGTCAGAAAAAAGATGAAATTTTCCAGCCACAGAATTTAGTAACAAAAATGGTTTTAATCCTCTATTGTGAATTCAGCTGGCATCTTGAATGAGTTGAAACTTCGTATCAAAGGAAATTCAATTCTAAAAACATCAAAAAAATTTAAAAATGATGTATCACGAGTTCCTCTATCATAGACCCTCATTTCAGTGTTCATTTATTCTCTAAAAAATAAAAACAGACATGATAATATATGTAATACTCAGAAGAAAACAAGAGGGAATCATAAGAAAAAGGAGAGACAATGGGAGAAAGACACATATACACATTCCCCACTTTCTAAAGTCACAACCTAAGGTTGTTGTCAGTTGAAAATGAGGAATAGTCCTGGGGTGCCTGGGTGACTCAGTCGGTTAAGTGTCTGACTCTTGGTTTCAGCTCAAGTCGTGATCTCAGGGTTATGGGACTGAGTCCTGTGCTGGGCTTCGTGCTCAGCGCAGAGTCTGCTTGAGATTCTCTGCCTTTCCTTCTGCCCCTCCCCCAACTTGCACTCTCTCTCTTTCTCAAATAAATAAAACCTTTTTAAAAAATGAGGACTAGGGGGACGCCTGGGTGGCTCAGTCGGTTAAGCGTCTGCCTTCGGCTTAGGTCATGATCCCAGGGTCCCGGGATCGAGTCCCGCATCGGGCTCCCTGCTCCGCGGGGAGCCTGCTTCTCCCTCTGCCTCTGTCTCTGTCTCTCTCTCTGTCTCTCGTGAATAAATAAATAAAATCTTAAAAAAAAAAAAAAAATGAGGACTAGGGGGCGCCTGGGTGGCTCAGTTGGTTAAGTGACTGCCTTCGGCTCAGGTCATGATCCTGGAGTCCCGGGATCGAGTCCCGCATCGGGCTCCCTGCTCGGCGGGGAGTCTGCTTCTCCCTCTGACCCTCCCCCTCTCATGCTCTCTCGTTCTCACTCTCAAATAAATAAATAAAATCTTTAAAAAAAAAAAAATGAGGACTAGTCCTGTCTCTCAGACAAAACACTCCAGGCCCAGGTGACTTCACTGGTACAGTCTTCCCAGCACTTAAGGAAGAAAAAATACCAATCCTCCAGAAAATAGAAAAAGAGAAATATTGCTCCCCATTCATGTCATCAAACCAGCATTATCTTGTTACATCTTGTATATGTATTTTCTGGCTGGGCAAAATGGGCTTATATTCCCTGTCATGGATTTTATACCTGAAACGCAAGCGAAGCAAAACCAAAACCCACAAGCCAATATCACTCATGAAAACAGACACAAAAATCAGACACAAAATATCAGTAAACTAAGTCCAGTGACACACACAAGGGATGGTGTATCACAACCAAATGGGATTCGTTCCAGCCATGCAGGACTGGTTTAACAGTCAATCAATGAAAATAGCACAACGAAAGATTAGAGGAGAACAAATACATGACCATCTCAATTGATGCAGAAAGAGCATCTGATAATATTCAATGCCTGTTCATGATATAAAAACTCTCAGCAGACTAGAAATAGAAGGGGATATCCTTGACAAAGGCTATCTCAAAACCTACAGCTGGGGTGCCTGGGTGGCTTAGGTCATGATCCCACGGTCCTGGGATCGAGTCCCGCATTGGGCTCCCAGCTCAGCAGGGAGTCTGCTTCTCCCTCTTCCTCTGTCCTTTCCCACCCTGCTTGTGCTCTTTCTCCCTCAAATAAATAAATGAAATCCTAAAAAAAACTTACAGCTAACATCATACTTAATGGTGAAGTATTGAAAATTTTCCTCCTGAGGTCAGGAACAAGACAAAAATGTCCACTATCATCACTTACATTCAACATTGTACTGGAGAGGTCCAGCCAGTGTAATAAGACATTAAAAAAAAGTAAGGTGGGTGCCTGGGTGGCTCAGTTGGTTAAGCGACTGCCTTTGGCTCAGGTCATGATCCTGGAGTCCCGGGATCGAGTCCCGCATTGGGCTCCCTCCTCAGCGGGGAGCCTGCTTCTCCCTCTGACCCTCCCCCCTCTCATGTGCTCTCTCTCTCATTCTGTCTCAAATAAATAAATAAAATCTTTAAAAAAAAAAAGGTGTTAGAAAAGAAAAAAAGACACAATATTTTTCACCTGATTTTATGAACAGTAAATAAAAAAAATCTATAAACCATTTTATAATAATAAGTGAACTTATTAACAAGATTGCTGGATACAAGGTCGGAATATTTGCAATAGCATCAAATACTTAGGGATAATAAATATAATAAAAGATGTGTAAGACTTGTCACTGAAAACTATAAAACATTAATGAGAGAAATTAAAGGATATACTGTGTTCATAGATTGGAAGACTCAATATTGTTAAGATGTCAGTTCTCTCCAAATTCATCTTTTGATTTAATACAAACCCGAGAGAATTGCCAGCAGGTTTTTTTGGTGAGTGGGTGAGTGTGAGTGTGAGTGTGTGTGTGTGTGTGAGTGTGTGTATGGAAAGTGGCAGGCTGTTCCTAAAATTTAGATGAAAACGCAATGAACCTAAAATAGACAGGGCAATACTAAGGAATAACAAACCTATAGAACTTCCCCAACTGGATAGCAAGATTTATTAAAAAGTACAATCATTAATAGAGTGTGGTATTGATGTGGAAAAAAAAAAAAAAAGACAAAGAGAAAAGAAAGTCCAGAAACAGATTTCCACTTATATGGCCATGTGATTTACAACAAAGGCCCCACTGCACTTCAGTGGGCTAAGGATGGCATTTTCAATAAATGGTGCTGGGTTAACTGCCTACTCATATGGGAAAAAAGTAGGTCTTGACCCATACCTCACACCATACACAAAAATTAATTTGTGGTGGGTCAAAAACTTAAATGTGATAGCTAAGACAATCACACTTCTAGAAGAAAACATAGGATCTTGGGATATAAAAGATTTATCAAGACACAAAAGCACCAAAAGAAAAGAGTAAGAGGGGCGCCTGGGTGGCTCAGTTGGTTAAGCGACTGCCTTCGGCTCAGGTCGTGATCCTGGAGTCCCGGGATCGAGTCCCGCATCGGGCTCCCTGCTCGGCGGGGAGCCTGCTTCTCCCTCTGACCCTCCCCCCCTCATGCTCTCGCTCTCATTCTCTCTCTCTCAATAACAAATAAATAAAAATCTTTAAAAAAGAAAAAAAAAAGAGTAATAAAGTAAACCTCATTAAAATGAAGAATTTCTGTTCCTTACAAGACAGGATTAAGAAAATTAAAAGGTGAGCCACAGACTGGGGGAAGATATTCATAGTACATATAACCAACAGAGAACCCAATTCAGGAACATAGAAAGAACTACAAGTCAATAAGAAAAAGATAAGACAAATCAATTAAATAATGGGCAAAAGAACTAAACAGACATACTTCATAAAAAATGAAGTCCAAATAGCCAATAAACATATGAAGGGATGCTCGATCTCACCGGCGATCAGAGGAATGCAAATTGCACCACATGTGGTATCGCTACGCACCCATGGAAATGGCTAAAATTTAAACGGCTGATTAAATATCAAGTTTTGGTGGAGATCTGGAACAAGTGGGACTCCCTTAAGCTGCTGGTGGGAAATGTAAATTGGTTACAAGCACTGTGGAGAACTGGTTGGCAATATCTATGCAAGCTGAACAATACACTTGCCCTAAATTTTTCTCCTAGGTATATATACCCAGGAGAGAAATGAATGCTGATGGTCACCAAGAGATGCATACGTGGATGTTTAACTTTGTTCGTAACAGCCAAAAGGTGGAAACAACCCAAATGTTTATCAACAGTAGGACGGTTGGAAAAACAAGCAAACACACACACAAACCTGTAGTATATTCACACTCTGGAACACCACAGAGCAACGAAAAAGAATGAATTACTGGTACACGTTGCTAAGTGAAAAAAGCAAGACATAAAATAATATGTGATACATGATTCCGTCTTTATGAAGATCAAAACCAGGTAAAACTAATCCATGTTGCTAGAAATCAGAATGGTGGTTGCCCTTTGCAGGGAGGAGGGGCAGGGAAGGCACGGACTATAAGGGAACACAGGGCAGCTTCGGGGATGCTGGAAATGTTCTAAATATCTTTAAAGGGTAGCAAGCACACAGGTATATACATAGGACGCCAGCTTAAGATTTGGGTATGTTATTTCAGTTATATCTCAATTATAACAATCTGGCTACACAAAGGACCTGAAATCTAGAAGGATGAATGATTAATTCTACTAGGGGCACTAGGTATTAAAATTACCGGGTCTTAGGGCGCCTGGGTGGCACAGTCGGTTAAGTGTCCGACTCTTGGTTTCAGCTCAGGTCATGGTATCAGGGCCGTGGGATCGAGCCCCATGTCAGGCTCTGTGCTGGGCGTGGAGCCTGCTTAAGTGTCTCTCTCTCTCCCTCTCCTCCTGGCCCTCCCTGCCCCAGCTCTCTCTCAAAAAAAAAAAAAAAAAATTACTGGGTCTTAGTCTAGTAGTACTGAGTCAAATCTTGAGTTCACTTCTATAAAAATATACAGAAAAATAAGCTATTATTCTGCTCTTTCTCTACATCAGGATTATTTAGTTGTTTTGTACATATATTATGCAGAAAATGTACATTTTATGCAGGAAACATTACACAATTTTTGTTAAATCAGAGGGAAGAAAAAGCCCCAAGAGATATGGGAATGGCTTATACCCAAAATGCTGATAATGGAGCCAGAAGTAATGACATAATCATTAAACAATTTTAAAGAGGCAGGATTTCTCTCGCTACTGGGAGTCTTAATACCACAGATACGCTTGCATTCTTGTTTCCATACAGTAATTTAATTTTGAGTACTTGCAAAAAGTGATTGTAAAAATCTAGCAAATGGAATATAGTAAGTAGTAGCTTCTAACGATAAGTGCCAAGTGCATTTTTCTTAAATATACAAGGCTTTCATCAGCAAGTCAAAAGCAAGGGAAACATGTTTTACATGGTTGTCCCAAATTGGCTTTGGTGGAACACAAACCGGGTTTTGATTCATTTACTAATAAGCCTCAGCCTGAAAGAACTGCATGGTCCCTTTTCCCAGTTCAATTTTCAAATAAGAAACCGATTTTTTAAAGATTTTATTTATTTATTTGACAGAGAGAGAGTGCACAAGAGAGCACACACAAGCAGGGATAGAGGGAGAGGGAGAAGCAGGCTTCCCGCAGAGCAGGGAGCCCGATGTGGGGCTCGATCCCAGGACCCTGGGACCACGACCTGAGTCGAAGGCCGACGCTTAACTGACTGAGCCACCCAGGCTCCCCCAAGAAATTGATTTTAGTAAATAGTAAGGGATAAACTGTTTTCTGAAAGGCATGACTTAAACAGGTCATACAACATAACACAACCCAAAGTAGAAGAGTTACTATAGGAGAAGACAGAGATTTGGTAAACAAGGAAACACTGGCACCATGAGTGGAGAGGCGAATATTCCAGTCTCCTGACAGGTCAGGGAAAGCAGGCCCGCCACTGGCTACTGCGGGATCTAACATGACTCCATTTTCACCTCACACTCACGCTTTTCCCTGAGGCAGCATTTCCTCTTTTATCCTAGCAGGTGCACTGACAAGGACCGGCAAATACCTTTTGCAAGATTCACTAAATTAGGTAAAAGACAACGACTGCTCAATAAATAGGCCAAGAGAGGGAAGAAAGTCTACCATGAGGGCTCCGGAGGCCCATCACACAGCCACTTTCTGTACGAACCGCTCCCTGCTGGCGTCCTGGGTTTTCAGGGGAATTCATTTGTGTGGATTGTCTTTAATAACCTTCTCCATCCACCACACTGAAGGGGAAAGGGAAGACCAAAGGTAGGCTTTGTATTCCACTTCAGGAAGGGAAAAATCAAAACAGCCATTCCATTAAATTGTAACTGACCATGTTCACACAACCATTTTTCCCCCTCGGTTAAGGATACTTATGGTCAAAGTTGTACCATATCCGGAAAAGCCAGGCACTCTCTGCTTTGGTGGTTCTTCTCTCATTTTCAGGAATACCCTGCAAATAGATAATAAAGAAATCAATACATACACCAAGATAAAAAACACATTTATTTAGAATCATTTCTTTGTAGACTTGGAAATATAGCCTACTTCATACAAGATACCCTCTATCATGGGTAACATTAAAAATTTAATAGCTTGTATTTTGCAGCTCTGGAATACGAAATTGAAATGTTTTTCTGAACACCTCTATTACTCAGGCTGCCTGCTGATTTATGGGTCTACTGTCATTTAAAACAAATCAGTGTGGGATAATTCGCCCTTAAATCTGCAAGACTTACACCCACAATGTGAATTGCATCTTAAGTAGAAAACATCACATCGACATCCCTATCTTTGGGAGTTGCTATGGGTCCCAAAAGTAACTGGCTTTTGCAAAGATGCTACTACGTTCTTAGACCACTAGCAAAATGAAAGCAAGCAGAAAAATTCCATGGTAAGCCTGAGAGGCTAGAAGGGAAAACTAACATAGCAAGCAGGCCCCTTCTAAAATAGCTTCCAAAACCAAACTGGGTCCTTATTTGTAATGTGGTACAGTCAGCAGCGGGGCAGTTCGGTGATCTGGTTCATCTCAGCTCTGACATGAACTAGTTGGACAAGTCCCTTCCCCTCTCTGAGCCTGGATTTCTTCGTGTACACAGGGCGAGGGGTAAAGAATCTCAAAGGCCCTTTCTAGCGTGGATGTTCCACAGTCCCAGGCTTTCTGTAGGAGTTTAGATTCTGGGTTTTGGTTCTTTCCTGTCCTTCCCGATCTTCAAAATAAATAAATAAATCTTCCTCTCAACATGTATCAAAACATACACAAAATGAGAATGCTTGAGAACACTGTACTGGCTTATGAGAGCTGAAAAACACCTGTACTTCCTTTCACACTGGTACACAAAGGTTTGTACGTCTCTGCGTTTTGAAGAGCAATGGGTCTATAAATCTCATGATCCCGTCACCACATAACACCTATACTTACTATCATGTTCCTCTCTGCCTCCCAGTGGACGCTCGAAATACCGACTACACGATGTAACAAAGCAAGACACCCATACGGTTTCGAGGGCAAGGGAAAAATGGCAGTTTTTTCCTGTATCTCACTGCTGGTACTCACCTACCTGGCTTTCCTTCTCCATTCCCATTTCTCCTCTGTGGTGACAGAGGTGACATAGCAGGTGGAGACTTATGTGGCTCATGACCAAGCATTTGTCTGGTGAATCGTATGATACTCGATTCTTATTTGGACACGGGTGAAGCCTTGAGGAACTACTTAGAAACTTAGAAACTACCCCAGGAGCTCGGCATCATGGGGATTTATCCAGCCTGGTTTGCACAAGTATTTCAAGCCCATGAAACTATACTAGTCCAGTTCTGATCACAAAAGAGGCGAGTACCGACTATATTACATACACACTCATCACTCAACGGCTAACGAAATCAGCATTTAGGAAATGAATCTGAGAAATTTTTTTTTTTTTTTTGGAACCACACCCTGAAGACAAATAGACTGTGGCTTGTTTCAGACAAGAAAAAGAATGCGTTTTGGAAGAGAGGCTTTCCATCTTTAAAGACATAATTTCTGTGATTTCTCATCTAATGTCTAGGACGGAGTCATGTATTCAGTGGTGCTCAGAAACCATTAAAAAGCAGATGGAAAAACACCAGAAAAGGGTGGCCAGTTTAGAGAAGGCACCTACCAGGCTCAGGTTCAGAGGAACCAATGAGAAAAGGACACCTGGAATTAAGCAAGGAGACGCGGGCAAGGTAGAGGCATGGGACAAGAAAGTACATTCTCCTGAACAGCCAGGGAAGACTGGTTGAGGACTGCAAAGCTTCTAGGCGGTTCTCAAGGGCAGCTGCTGGTCATCCAATTTGAAAGTTACACAGGAAGAGCAGCTGGAGTGGGGCTGACATCAGAGACAAGCCTTCATGCGCAAACCAGAGTGGAAAAAGGCTCCGTGTGCCAGAGCCGTCACTTGAAAACCCAGGAGCGCTTACAGGACTGTTCCCCTCCCTGGCCAAAGCCCGGGCTGGCCCACAGATAGGAGAGCTGTCACCCCTGATAACCACATGTTGTCTAAAATTTGGTTTTGTCTCTATCAAGCAGTGAGAAAAGCCAGGAACGGTGTCAGTTAAAAGCTGGTAGAAACAGGCCAGGATCTAAATAAGAGCGGCATGAAGTCTACGGTAGGCCATTTTCTTTCCGAACGGCTGCACGTTCAACAGGAATGCCAGACAACACAAACGCATATTTACCAAGTGTTCTTGGTCCGAATCAACACCAACCCTAAAGGAGAAACACAAAAGGCAAATGAGATCTTGAGGCCAAAACGAGGTCTATTCCCATACGTGCCTCGTCAGGCTGCTACTTTCCCCGACACGCAAGCTATGGAATGGTGAATATTTTTCTTGCTTCTCTCTGGTTGTTGATGTCGATTTTTGGCTCCTGCCACTTTCCTTAGCAACAGCTTGGATCCTGAGGCAGGCAGGGTCTACTAAGGAGTCTCTTCCTGCAGTCCCACCCACTTACCAGTTTCAGAAAAATAACATTCTCTTCCCTGAATGGCAGGGCACTAGAAGCGGGG
>NC_058419.1:15760588-15829173 GCF_002201575.2 Neomonachus schauinslandi
GAGCTGCCCTAGTTGCGGAATAGGAACACCGGGTAGTGTCGAACACAAGGCCGGCACGGCGCAGTTCCAGGAGGGAGCTGCGTGTCTGCGGGCCTCTCGGCTCTCATGGCAACGTTCTGTTATGACGACTGAAGAGAGGGCCCAGTTACTGTGGTTTTCACAGGCTAATGGACAGATACTAGCCTGGCTTCTTCATAATTATCTTTTATCTGCTTAAAATTCCTGCTTTCCGTAGCCCAGGGAACGGCTTCATTAGGAAGCTCTCTTTGCCTCCTCTCTCTCAACACCGGCACCCTCCAACTCTGTCCGTTCTTGCCCTACACAGTTTCTCCCATCTTCTCTCCTTTCCATTCCAACAGCTCAAGCTCAGGCCTCACTGTGACTCAGGAGGTCTGTCGCAATTGGCTGTACGGTTGTCCGGCTGCCAGGCTGTCCCCTAGAGTTCGCTGTCTAAAGCACAGAACTCACAGGGTCGTTCCCTCGGCAGAAGACTCTGAGAGTGGCTTATAACCCAGAGGGTCAAGTCTAAAGCCCTTTGTGCGGCACTGAAGACTCTCTACAGACTAGTGGCCCCTGCCACTCCAACCTACCTTTCCACTCGCATTTCCCCTCGTTCTCTTCTATACACCCTATATTAGCCATCCCCGCCTACTCCTCTCCCCAGACCCGTCCTCTCCGGAGCCTCCACGCCTTTGCCCTCTATCTGAAATGCACTGTCCCTCATGTTTTTCCTACTCTTTCGGCAAGTTCCAAAGGAACCATTCTATGACCCCTGCAGGTGGAACCATTCTTTCCTCTGTCCTACGGCACTTTCTAGATTACTCTATTGTAATACTTAGCACAGTAGAGTATAATTATTTACCTGTCAGTCTCCCCAAATAGACTGTGAGCTCCTTGAGGGTAAAGGCCATGTCTCAATTCATCTCTGTAGCCCCAGAGTCTAGCACAGTACCTGATACACAATAGGTGCTCAAATGTTTATCGATTAAGGTCACTACTACAGACAACACAGAAAAAATAGCAGCGTGAGAAGCTGTAGCAGTAGCATCCCAGAATATGAATACACGAAAGGGAGGAAAATGATGCAAGACCTCATCTGGAAGGCGAGTGAATCCTGGTCAAGTACTTGAAAACAGATGGCCATGACCAGATCCATAATTCAAAGAAAGGCTCGTCTCATCTTTGTTAAATGGCCAGAAGCTGTTTAATACCTTCTTAGCCATATTAAACTCTAGACACATTTGTGCATCTAAAGTGACATCTAGTGGTCTTGGGGATAGCACATTTGTACTACTCGGATGGAACGTTATTGGAAGCCAGTTCAGTGTGATCAACATTTACAGAGCATTTATTATCTGCCAGGCACTGTGCTAGGCACAGGGCATAGACATGAATGAGACACAGCGCCCGTCCTCAAGGAGCTCACAGACTAGTGGGGGGCACAGACACAACTAGAGCGCAATCCCCAAGGGCTTTGCAACTGGGGAGGGCTGGGCTTCCGTCTGGCCAAAGCTCCTTTCTAGCTGGGTGACATTAGGCTATGCAGCCCGATGAACCCGAATTTTACACCTGGGAAATGGGCACCATATCCACCACACTGAGTTGATGCAAGGATTAAATGAGAAAATGTACCTAAAGATGTTTCAAGTGCCTGATGCCTCATCTCACTCTCACTACACAGTAGCTCTTCTGACGCTGCTATCCCTCCGAGGCGGGCCGAGAGGGGCGCTGTCACAGGCATGCCCACGTTCAGCCAAGGGAAGAGGGGGTCCCACAGAACAGGGCAAAGGGAGGAGGCCTCTGAGCTGTGCTAGTTCCTGGGGGGTGAAGGAGAAGCCCAGGCAGACGAAACAGCATGAGCAAAGGCTCGGAGACCGTGAAGTGCCAAGTCTATGCGGGAAATGACAGGGAGCCAAGAGTCACTGTCACAAACTACGTGAAAGGACGCAGGAAGGGCTCGCTGGCTGGCTCTCGCTCACTGAGGATCCTTTGTCTGCACAACAGCCGCAGCCATCCTGTCACACGGTCAAACAGCTCGTGTCGGCCCCTTGCTTTAAAATCCTACAAGATTTTAAAATCCAAACTCCTCACCACGTCCTACAAGGCCAGAGAGCAGGGCTCCCCAAAGTGGATGGCAGGGCCCCATCCCGTACGCCTCCTGTTTTGCTGGAACACAGCCAGACCAACTGATTTACGCATTGTCTACGGCTGCTTTCACGCTAGAGTTGAGTAGCTGAGACAGAGACCATATGGCCGGCAAAGCCCAGAATATTTACTATCTGGCCCTTTACAGGACACATTTGCCAGCCCCTGCCCCTGTAGGATCTTGCCCACCTCAGCTCCTACCTACCCTTCAATCACTAATATTCCAATAAAGCTATGTGGGCTTTATTTCTGTTCATTAAACAGGCAAAGTTTGCTCTTGCCTCAGGGCCTTTGCACTTCTTTTCCCTACTGCTGGGCCACTCTTCCTCCTGCTCACTGTTTAACTCACAATCTCTTGTCATTCAGGTAGACTGAGCTCCAAAGGAACCTCAGAGAGACCTCACCTGACCTCTGCGTATACAATTCACTCTATCCCCAGTCACTATCACATACTGTGTTTGTCATCACAGCACTTAATATCATCTAAATTGTTTCCTTCATCTATTTGTTTACTAGCTTATTGTCTGTGTTCTCCCACTGAAGTGCAGACTTCATGAGACCAGGGACCTTTTCTATCTTACTGCTAGCACTGTATCCCTCCACAGCAGGGTCTTTTAACCTTTGCATTACTGATATTTTGGTCCAGACAATTCTTTGTTGTGGGAGTGCTGCTCTCTGCCCCACAGGATGTTTAGAGGCATCCTTGGCCTCTGCCAACTAGATGCCAGGAGCAGCCTCCTCTCTTACTGACAATCAAAAATGTCTCCAGACGTTGCCAAATTGCACCCCTCCATTGAGAACCACTAAGTTAGAGCCTAAAACAGTGCCTGGCACATGGTTGGCGATCAATTGGTATTAATCAAATGAATGAATAAAAGGCACACTGGAAATGCTGTGCTAAGAGCTCTACAGACATTAGCTCACTGAATCCTTACAGCAACCCTCAAGGAGGCAGGTATTATCACACACGTTACAAATGAGGAAGCTGAGGCGTAAAAAGAGGTAAGAACTTGCCCAAGCCCACAGAATTGGAGAATGAAGGAGTAAGAACTCAAAGTCAAATCTCAGTCTGCCTGAGTCTTAAACTTTAAGGACTTCTCAGCATCTTCAAAACTGTACTAGACAAATCTGGGGGGAGGGAAAGGAAACTTAAAATCCATCCTCTGCTCACAAAGAGGCCAAAAAACCCCCCAAACAACCACAATAAGAACTAACCTAAGATTGTAAGGCAATGCATATAATTAAGTGCCAAATTATGCTCCAGGACAGGCAAGATGGGGCCAAAGGGCTTGCAAATCTGGTGAGGTGGATTCAACTCTAGGTGGGGTTTTTTTTTTTTTTTTGGAGGGGTGGGAGGCATGGGTATTTTGTGTGGAGGGTCATCAGGAAAGAGAACTGAGTCCATGGAAAAGCTGAGACTCTACTGAAGAGCATTATTTTTCATAAATTATCTTATATTTAATTTTGTTCTTCTCAGTAGAATAAGGAAGAATCGTCATTTACAAGCTCTTAAGGCAAGAAAGGAGTTTAATCCTTCCAAAAGTGAACACCCTCATTTCTTGATGCAGCATGGTCTACAAGAAATGAGGTGAGGCTGGAGGCTCCTCTGTGTGAGACTTAATTCTCTGTATGACTTTGAACAACTTAGAAACTTCTGAAGCCACTATTTCCTCACTTGTAAAATGGAGCTATTGAGATTAGATAAATACGTGAAATGTACTTAGCACCATGCCCAGCACATAGTAGGTACTCAACAAATGCCAGGTCCTCCCTGAAGTCATGACCAGGATTAGAAGAACATTATTTTCAATTATACACAATAATAGCACAGAAATGGTAAGAAAGGAGTTTGAAAAGTAAAAAGAAATCAAGACAATAATAACAACATTCAAAGTGTGATTTAGGGCCGGCTGGTCTCTAGAATGTTTAAGAGAAAGGCATAATAGAATGGAAAAAATGGAGAACAGATTCTATAAAATGTGAAATGCTGTTTTCTCTAATGAACCCTACACATTCTAGAGGCTCAGCAGAAGGTCTATGAAGTTTCAGCCAAACACAGAACTAAAATCTACAAGTTTTAGCAACACAGGCTGCTGTATCCATGGAAACAATGCAGCACTCCTAAGGACAGGGAGCTTTCCAATTGAATACATTAACTAGTATGCATTTAACACTAAGACCCTGCAATCTTGGCCTCGGACTGTCAGGTTACAGACAGTGCTGATCATAAAGTTGAGAAAGAAAGATAACGTCTAGTACTGAGATTAGGGTTGAGATAAACTGGACTGTTTTATATGCTGCAGATGAGAAGAAACATTTTTGGTCTGATTGGGTGATACAGATCAAAAGCCTTAAATATATGCATATCCTCTGACCAAGCAATGCCACTCCTAGGAATGGATCCTAAGGAAATAATCAAACAAGTGCACAGTGGTGTGTGCGTTTATGAATGTTCACACTGTTAATGGTAACACTTAGTAGCAAAATCCTCAAATGGTAATGGTAACAGAAAAATCCTAGAAACGATGCAAAAGTCCAAAGATAGGGATTTGGTTAAATAAATTATGGTGTATGCAGCCATGAAGTTCTGATGTAAATATATTTCCTAACATAAATGTCCATGCTATAGTACATTTACAAATTGCTTTACAAGAATACCTGCAGTGTTGCCCCTTTTTGTTAAAAATACATATGACGCACAGCAAGAGATCTGGAAGGACATCCCTCCAAGTATAAATGATGGTTTTTAACTTTGCACATTTCCCATTTTCTCTGTACTACAGGTTACATAATTTTTAAAAGGAAAAAATAAAACATTATACATTTGTCAAAGCTTAAACTTTTCTCATAATTGGAAAAAAAAACACCCCTAAATTAGAACTTAATATTAAAATGAGGTTCCCAGGCACTACCTACCTTATATGCAAGCACGAGAGCATGGCAGTGGTGCCACCGCCAAATACCCACACGGTAAAAAACACAATCAGAAGTGTGGTGCTGAACATCATTTGCCGTGCGTAAGTGGCAGTATCTCGGATGGCCAAGGCGAATGCCATTGCGCCACGGAGGCCTGCGAGGGAATGAAAGAGGCATTTCTTCAGCAACTCCTTACCAATGCCAGCTTCAGAAATTCAGAGAAATAAGGCACATTCTAAGAACTTAGAAGCATGTGAACAAACACATACTATGTATTAACGTACAAAAGTATATACAGATACAGAGAATTAGTAGAGGATCCTGACATGCTCTGACCTGTTAACAATATTTTAAATTTTATTTATTATTATTTTTTAATTTTTTATTTATTTTTTTTTTAAAGATTTTATTTATTTATTTGAGAGAGAGAGAATGAGAGACAGAGAGCATGAGAGGGGTTAGGGTCAGAGGGAGAAGCAGACCCCCTGCCGAGCAGGGAGCCCGATGCGGGACTCGATCCCGGGACTCCAGGATCATGACCTGAGCCGAAGGCAGTCGCTTAACCAACTGAGCCACCCAGGCGCCCTTAAAGTTTATTTTTAAACTTACACCCAGTAACATCCACTCTTTTTGGGCGTACAGTCCCACGAGTTTTGACAATGCATAGAGGCGTAGGCCCACTAGCACAACCAAAACACAGAACAGTGTCACCACCCCCGCCAACCCCCTCACCAAATTCCTTGGTACTACATCTTTCTAGCCCCACCTCTCTGTCACTCTGCCAAACCCCTGAGCTGTTCTCCGTCACTGTGCTTTTGTCTTGAGAATGTAACCCTCTGAGACTGGCTCCTTTCACTTAGCGCAATGCCTCTGAGGTGCATCCATGTTGTTGAGTGTATCCCCAGTTGTGCATTTTAGTGCTAAGGAGCACCCACGGCCTCATGGACATCCCACAGTTTGCCTATTTGTTCACCCACTGGGCTGTTTCCAGGTTTCGGCAATTATGACTACAACTGCCATAAACAGTCGCATACAGGTTTCTGGGTGAAAACATATACATCTTTGCCTTCTTTACTACATGTGACAGATTTCTGAACCAGGAATTTGAAACCAGAAAATTTTCACAGAAGGGAATGGGACACTATAAAAAGAATTTTCTATTGGAGGTTGCAACTTCAATGTTTAAGGGACTCTTATATTACTAGCACATCATTTCTGTTTAAAATCAAGCTAGCATATGTGTTGTGAGTGGTTTCGTGGAGTGGGCCAAGAGAGGGAAAGTTACAACTTACCAGCAAACATCATCATGTGCTGAAAATTTGATCCAATCTTACTTCTTCTACCCAAATTAAGTAAGAGGGACAAGGGGTAAATATTAGCAGCTCTTCCCAAGAAAATAGCAATCTAAAATTAATAGGTTAAGGTTAATTTCATTTTACTATTAATATTATCTAGACTACACACTCAAGACGGGGAAAGACTATCTTCAGAAGCTTCAGTAACTTTGGAAGTGGACAGAGTCTGTAAGACTAAAGGCACGAGGAACTGCACATAAGCATCATGGGCTTGTTGGTCAAGTTGTTTCCCATGGGAGTACTGGTTAACGATTCTGATGCTCCTGTATGCTGGAATGGAACAATTAAGGGAGTGGGATGGTGGACAGTGGGAGGCACGTTTCTCACTACTGGAATGGGAGTTCACAGGTCATCAAGAAGAGGAGGCCAGGATGATGCATGTGGTAATGGATTAGCGGTAGAGACATCAGTATGAACTTATGCTTAGCTTAATAGAGATACGGATGATTACACATATATGTATATGTACATACAGGAGCTAGTATATACATACATATTTCCTCCCTGTGTCAGCTGAGAGTGCCTAGAAACCAGGACAACCCAATAACACTGAACACACTTACAGCCCAGATCTTGGTTTCTAATACCGTTCCCCCATAAAAAGAACCTGGGATCCTTGGACAAATGGCTGATCTGAGGCTGGAGCAGAAAATACACAAGATGAGCGTGAAGCATCTTCCATAGAGAGTAAGGAAGTGCTTAAAAAAAATTCAAAACACACAATGATGGGAGTGTGCTAAAGGGACAAAGTACCCACTGAAAGAGCTCCTGATGGCCAAAGCTGGAACAGTTTGGGCAACAAGATTTTATTTTATTTTATTTTATTTATTTATTTTTTAGATTTTATTTATTTATGTGACAGAGAGAGACACAGTGAGAGAGGGAACACAAGCATGGGGAATGGGGGAGGGAGAAGCAGGCTTCCCGCGGAGCTGGGAGCCGGATGCGGGGCTCGATCCCAGCACCCTGGGATCACGACCTGAGCCGAAGGCAGACGCCTAACGACTGAGCCACCCAGGTGCCCCTGGGCAACAAGATTTTTAAAAAGTAGTAATGTGTTATAACCCAAAGTATAAAATAAATATCAATGAGTCCATACTGATATAAATGACAATAAAAATGGAGAACAGATTAATCCCCCATGCAAAGAATTCCAAATAATTTTGTAGATACTCTGTCCTTGAGAAGGTGGAACCTAACTCCCTGCTGCGTATGGTGAGTCCCTTCCAAGTGGTACAATATAGAAAGGGAAAAAAAAAATCACTGACTTTACAGTGGAGCAACCTGACAAACACTATCTCAGTCAAGTGATTAAGGCTAATATCAGCATTATCCACATGTTAATAAGTACGGACCCTTGACATAATATGATGAGAATGGCACCTTACTTCTGTGTCTTATTTGGGAATAATGCACAAGCCCAAGTCTAACCATGGGGAACACATCAGGAATTCTAGTTGTGATACATTCTGCAAAGTACCTGACCAGGAGCCCCTCAAAACTATCAAGGGTCATCAAAAAGAAGTCTGTGAAATTGTCACAGTCAACTGGAACTTAAAGAGGCATGACAACTAAATAAAATGTGGCATCCTGGATGGGATTTTAGGCTAGAAAAAGGCCTTTAGGGAAAAACTCTGAGAATCTGCATGAAGTATGAGCTTCAGGTAATGATAACGTGTCAGTACTGATTCATTAATTGTGGCAAGTGTACCATGCTCATGTGAGATGTTAACAACAGGGGAACCTGGGTGTGGGGTACAGGAGAACTTTCTGTATTATTTTCATAATTTTTTTGTAAATCTAAAACTACTCTAGAATACAAAAGTTATTAAAAATAGTGCTTCCCTAAAAAAATGAGAAAATAACAACAAAACACGTGGGCCAATGTGGCAGTGACTGCTAGTTATATCCCCAATATCTATCCTTCCCTTCCTCTCTAGTGGTAGACCCTCCCTCATTCTCACCTCCAATTTTCAACTGCATACACAGTCACCTAGATAAAAAATAGAATATCCAGCTTCTCTTGCATGTGTAACCCAATGGATGTTAACATCACTTCATGTGTGCCTATTCTGGGTCATGTCCTTAAAGGGAAGTGGCAGACACAGGGGTGAGCCTTGCTGGCCCCTAAGAATAAGGGCAAACTCCTGAGGGATGGGTGCAAGAAAGCTGCTTGGGTCCCTGATGATTGTGGAGCAGAGCTGCCACAATAGTTCAGACTTTGACATGAGAAAGAAAGAAACTTCTGCCTTGGTTAAACCTTGGTTAATTTGGGTCATTGTCACATAACGTCAAGCCTATATCCTAACTAATATAGCCAGCAAGAGGACAACTCTCTCCTGGTAAGTCAATTTTCATGGTAGGCTTTTGCATTGAGGAACCTGAATTCCTCACAGACTCAGAAATGTATAGAGAATATTTGGCCTCATTTCTGGATAAGTATAGCAGATCAAGCCAGTTGACTGCTCAAGTTTCTCAAAGACTAGCAGGATATGAAGGGACTGATCTCATGGGAGTCTTCCAGCTAGAGTTCTTCTCTTATTAAAAGGGTTTTCTCTTTTTTGCCTGAAGTTCATTCCCAGAAGACTAAAACACAACAGAATGGCATTTCAGTAATACCCTATTTTCTAATAGAGATTCTATTTAGAGTTTTAATTTTAAAAATATTCCTGGTAATCTCTTTGGCAGAAACTTCATTCTGAAGTAGTTTTTAAAAATATTTCTTTTTGAAACCACTAACTCAAACCTCTCCCTCTCTAACCACACTCTCTGCTTCCATGTCTCACGCTTATCTATCCCCCTTGGATGGCTCCCCCACCTTCCCCTCCCTGGGACACCTCCCATCCAAAGAGCCCTCAACTCTTTCCTCAAACAACCAGTCTGCTCCCTTTTTCACTTCCTTTCTCAGCCACATCTTAGTAAGCTCTTCCTGGTACCCTATACTCATTCGCCCCTCTCTGGGTTTTCACTGCACTCACTTGACTAAACCCCAAACCTTGAAGGACCCATCTCTCTCTCTTCTCCATGCTTCCAGCCAAGTACTCCTGGACAAAATAGTACAGCAGGGCAGACCGAGTCTACTGTTTGTACCTATTTCTCAAACTCACACACATCCTTAATACTGCTCAGCAATCCGACTGCATCTCTTTGGTCAATTCACTCACTCGCTCGCCCACACTCTCTACGTCTGTTTCCCAACCTTCTCCTCAAAACTCCTATCGCCTGTGGAAGCCAGTCTCCAAGATGGTCCCCAACGATCCCTGCCTCCTAGTATTCACACCTTCATGTAGTCCCTGCTCACACGGTACCAGGGGCCAACAGTGTGACCGGTACAATGTGGTGGAAGGGATGATGGTCACTTCCAAGATTAGGTCATAAAAGGTACTTCAGCTTCCATCTTAGTGCTCTGCTCTCTCAGCTCGCTCCCTCTGGGGGAAGTTGTGCTGTGAGCTGCCCACGGAGAGGTCCTCTGAAGAAAGGCCTCTGGCTAGCAGCCATGTGAGTGAGCTTGGGGAGGATCCTCCGAGCCTTGGTCAAGTCCTGAAAGAGCATAGCCCCAGTCCAGAGCCTGCCGGCAACCTCAGGAGAGGTGCCAGAAGCCAGCTAAGCTGTCCCTGGATTCCTGATCCTCAGAGATGCTCTCACCTCCTACTTTACGGATAAAACTAGAAGCTATCAGACAGGAACTCCATCTTACAGGTGTGTACCTGCATCTTTCCATTCCCTGTCCTCTCCTGGAACAGTGGTGGAGCTGGGCCTCCTCCCTCTGGAGGCCCGCCGCTCCCCACATGTGTTACATTCCATTTTCGCCCGTCTTCTCCCGCGGCTGGCACTACTGAGTGTGCTCTTTCATGTGCTCAGCTTCTCCATTTTGACTGATTTTTAAAGCCAGAGCCAGAGCCAGAGGAAAGCAGCCTCCTTCAGCCCTTCACCATCCTACAACTACTGCCCCGTGGTGCAGACTGCAAGCTCTTTCCCAGGGTCTACTCTCTCTCTCTTCCCTTCAGTGACAGAGGACAGACAGTTTTATTTGGGGGGACGGATGGAATGGCCGGGGACCTTTTTCGGTCATCTCAACCTGTGTTACTTGTGCAGTACACAAAAATGAAGAGAGAACAGAATAAATGGAATAGGAAAAAAGAGTTGCAATCCTCCTTTGTTTTACGCAGAGGGAAATTTTATATATTTAAATGTATTTTTATCACCCATCTCTGCAGAAGACACGTGCGAATCCCAACTGAGAAAAAGTTTTCAAAACAGAACACATAACAAAGGATACAAATGCGCCTACTACAAATGTTGGGTTAAAGACATGGTTCTGGAAGGTGAACAGTGTCAGTCCCATGTAGGAGAAGATGAAATTCTCTGCCAAGAAATTGAGAAGCTCAAACAACTGAAACGAAATTTTAAAAGGTTAGTCCAGTAAATACATTAAGTTACATAATTTGAAAACACGAGTATCATCACTAAGATAACGAAGCAGACACTTCACATATGTAAAGCTCATGTATATCCCCAAAACAGGTGCTTCAGAGGGGAGCAAATGTAGTGATGACATTTCTCGTCCCACAGATAAAGCCAGAGATGCTGCCCCCGCACGTCCCCCCATCACTTCCTTTGTCAATCCCCATGTTCAGTCATTGTCCTCCTCCTCCTCCCCCAAACCCTGTCAAGTTTTCTTTGGGGATGTCCCTTGTCCCTGCCACCACCTTAGTCTAAAGCTATCATCACACCCCACCCCTAATACTCTACCCTGCTGCCCCCATCCTACACCCCCACCCAGTGAGTCTCTCTGGATGCGGCAGTTTGAAGACACCTCCCTCTTCTAGGCTGGAAGATCCAGTACAGATTCTTTCCCCTTGGCATCAAATGCTTCATGACAACTTTCGTATCACCGCCTTGTCGTGTGATTGCCCTTTTTACGTGGGTCTTAGCCCTTGTTCGGGGAGCACGGGCTTGCGGGTTATAGCCCTGTGCATGCTCCTCCCCGCCCCGGCTGCCTGCGTGCCCCGCCTGTTCACACCACTGCCCCGCAAGGATTACTGGCACGGCAGGGACCCGAGACTTGCGACTTGACTTGCCGAATGCATGAGTCCCATGAGCCCTCTGTAATCCAGCATCCCCCTGTCTGTCGTAGTTATCTACCACTGCTCTTGCACATGCGCCCTCTGCCCCACTAAACAGGGTAGTGGTTAAATAACATGTGCCCGGGGTCAAAACGCTTTGGCTTCAAGCCTGCTTTTCCCACTTGCTGGCTGCATGGCTTTGAGCAAGTTAACCTTTCTCAACCGGGCTTGCCTCATTCTTGAAAAATGGGAATTAAAAATGGAAATAAGTATATACTTAATTTACTTTAAATGACTTAATATACTATAATTATACTTATTTGTTTAACGATAATAGCTAAGCTTTATCTGGTTTTTATTGTGTGCCTGATACTATGCTAAGGACTTTACAAGCATTATCTCGTTTTAATCTCACAACTCCATGAGGTAGGTACTATCATTATCCTCATTTTAAAGATGACAACACTGAAGCACAGAGAAGTTATGTAACTTGCCCCTGGTCACACAGCCAGCAAGCAGTGGAACCAGGATTTGGAACAACACAGACTCTCTGCTTTAATACACAACACCAAGGGTTGGCAAACTTTTCCTGGGAGGGATCAGAGACAGAAAGTAAATATTTGAGGCTCTGTGGGCCACATGGTCCCTGTCATAGTCACTCAGTTCTACCAATGTAGCACAAAAGCAGCCAGAGACTACATGTTAAAAAAAATGGGTGTGGCAGTGTGCCAATAAAACTACTAATGGACACTGTAGTCTGAATTTCATATAATTTTCCCGTGTCAAAAAATCTTCTTTTGTTTCCAACCATTTAGAAATGTCAACATCATCCCCAGCTCACAGACCTTACAGGGAGGTCTGGCCGTTGTCTGCCCTACCCCTGAGCCACACTTTGCGGCCTTCCATTCATTAATGCTAGCTACCTTTTTGTTCCTGCCTTTACCGGTACTGTTTCCCCTATGGCTTCTTTTCTTATCCTTTTTCTATGCTTTTCTGAATCCTTCCAATCTTTCTAGGTACACCATTTCTTCAATGACAGTTTTCCAGCCTCCTCAAGCCTCAAACCATTTCCCCACTTCTCTGACCTCTTGTATGACATATCATTTGAAACATACAATCTAGAAGTTCCATTAGTCTGGGTTTTTTTTTTTTTTTTTAATGTTATTCAAGCTTCATATCACCAACAAGACTGGAAACGCCTACCTTGTTTGTTTGCTTTTTTTAATTCCCCACTCCATTGTCTAGAAAAATACCAAACACCCCAGCTAATTTTCTTCTCTACACTTACCGCAGTAAATTAATTCGTAAAAGGGATTTGTAGCCTCAGTGTATATGCATGGGGGAAGAAAAGTCTAATCCCTTTTAGGAGTTAGGAAAAAGCACAGGTCATATACTAAATTTGTGGCTCCAGAAGAAAGAAGAAAAGAATAAGGACATTTGCTCCTGCTTTATCAGGAGTCCTTTCCAGGCTAATCTCACTGTTCTAGCCCTTTGGCAAAACTGAAAGCATCTAATCATAATCAAGTACGCATTTGTTTCTATTCCAGACACTACATATTATTCATTCATTTGTCCCAAACGCCTCATGAGACTAGGAAATGCTATGCCTCTTTCCTTTATAATTCCCTTCAGGTACTCTGCACACCTGATCATTCGGCACCATATAAAACCCAACCACTGGTGTAGTTGACATTCCTGGAGACAGAGCAGCTGCGAAGCACCCGAAGGAGGTCAGTCTTCTCTGTGTCACCCAGCAATAGAGCCAGTCAGATCAGAAATTAATCTTGTTTCTATCACCCAGCAGTCCTTCTAGTCAGACCTTCCAAAACATTGCTCTTAAAAGCGATGTGATTAGGAAAACAAGGAAGGGAAGCCAATTGATCACTGGAACCACAATAATAATGGCCCCTAGCTATTCTGCTGAACTATCTCTACCCTCAGTGCAGCCACCCTTCGACCTGCCAATCCCATCTCTCTCTGGAGTCCAAGGAAGAGGAGCTGAAAGGAGTAGACATCGTTTGGAACCAACTAAAGATGATTTTTCAGTAAAGAAAGACTTCGGTTTTGTTGCCAAGGAGGAAACATTTATTCACAAACTATAAAGCTTCTCTTACCTGTTTAGTTCTATGCTGAGACTCTGTGGACAGATTATTGTATGTATAATGGGCCTGTGTGATGCCGCAAAACAACACTGCAACCACACCTATAAAGAGAGCAAGTTCCAAGTTCACGTCAAGGAGACTTCCTGAGTTTCATACTGAGGCTTGTATTTTACAGAAGATCATATGCTTAGTGTTGAAATTTCCAGTTGTGACTTACTTTGTTCAGAGGAACCACTTCCATTAAACATCTTTCTTATATTCTAAAGTGATAGCATAAATCCCAATGCTAACAAGTATGTTCAAATGCTAGAGGATGTGCCCCCATGTAGAAACAATGACTGGCAAAGTCACTCCCTGTGAAGGCTTACAATCAAAAGGAGAAAGGACCCTACCTGTGAAGCCCCATGCTTCAGCCAAGAGGAAGGTACTCCAGGACATCAGGAAGAACAAGCCTGTCTCCAACAGCTGGAACTCCCGTAATTTGGTGAACTTTGTCACGTAAGACTGTCAAGGTTGGTAACAAGATCTTGTAATACACAAGTAAGACTACAAAGAATAACAGCCGAGGCAAGGCAACCATGAAAGGGCAAGAAGCATTCTCCAATCTAACACAAGTCACAGAATAAGGAAGCGCCAAAGTGAAGGACCTCTTAAAGTGAGCATTGTACTGAGGAGTCAGCAGTCTTTGCTTCCATGAGGAAGTCACACAGTTTTGTCAATTGTTTTATGGGTATCGCATGCCTTGCCAGAAACCACATCATAAAGGACAGAGACGCGAGCAACAGATCAGACACACAACAGGCCACCTCTATTAATCTGCAACCCAAAGCAAGACAGCTTCCCTAATTATAGCAATTTACAATTACTAAGAACATGACATTTCCATGAGATTTCATGTTTATTTGATCCCCTAGCACCTCCGTGATGTAGAGCATTCCACGATGAAGAAACCGGGGCGTGTCACTCACTTATACGAATCTAAAAAGTATTTGTTAGTCAACCGGGGAAGGGCCTGTGCAGACCAGTGACAAATCTCAGGCTGGAATCTACATCTGCTTCCACAAATGTGTACCACAGCAGAAAGATGAACAAGATAGACTCCCTCCCCTCAAGGAGATTGTAATGGGACAGCGATATGATTTGTCCTGGCTCCTCCTTCAGAACCTTTTACTGTCTCTTCATGCCTCAGTTCACCTGTAAAAAGCCATAAGACAAGTCTCTTCCAGCACAAGGCTGAAGGAGAGCAAACTTACAGATCCTTGAAAAAATGATTTGTTTTTTTATTTTCTTGAAAGATCTTACTTTTAAGTCCTCTTTATACCCAATGTGGGGCTCGAACTCACAACCCCGAGGTCAAGAGTCACACGCTCTACTGACTGAGCCAGTCAGGTGCTCCCAAAAGTATTTGTTTTATACGAAAATATCTTAGAAGTTTTAGAGCTGGAAGCTCTTTAGAGATTATCAAGTCCCACTCATCTTGCCTGCTGTCCCCACCTGCCACCTTCCTACACTGAGGGCCCACGTGAAGTGTCAGTGCTCCTATACTGGAAGCTCTAGGAAGGCAGAGGCCATGTCTGTCTTGTCCATCTTTGATGCCCAGAGCATTGCATCTGGCATGCAGCAGGCAATCAAGTGTTTTCTGAATGAGCACAAGAATGACTTGCCCAACACTTCTAATAGCAAACTAGTGGCCGTGCCAAGGACTCTAGAACAGAAGGTTAAAACTGTTGAGAGCTGAGATGAACTCCCATCTGTCCAAACCCAGGAAGCTGATTTTGTTCAATTGACATCATGGTCGTACACTTCCTATTTGTCCTATTCAACAAAGAGCAAATGAACAGCAGCACAGAATACCCAGAGGCTCACTGGAATGTATTTACCTTTATATCAATTTTGTCTACAACCTTAAAATTCACTCCCAGAGGGTCACTGCATCTAATCAGACTTGTGTAGTGAAAGTTGGAGAGCACGGAGCCTAATGCAAAACAAGGAAATTCCTTTATTTACTTATCGGTAAAGATGATTACATAATGTTTTCCAACCAAGTCCCTGGTTATAAGGTTAATAATTATAACACAATGGGGGCCCCTGGGTGGCTCAGTCAGTTAAGCATCTGCCTTCAGGTCAGGTCATGGTCCCAGGGCCCTGGGATTGAGTCCCGCGTTGGGCTTCCTGCTCCGCGGGGAACCTGCGTCTCCCTCTCCCTCTGCCTGCCGCTGCCCCCGCTTGTGCTCTCTCTCTCTCTCATGCTCCCTATCTCTCTGTCAAATAAATCAATAAAATCTTTAAAAAAATAAATCTTAAACACATAATTGTAACACAATGTCAATTCTGGAACAGGAGAGACCATGGAATACAGGATTCAAGCACTTTTTAGGTTAACGAGGAAAGATTAACAAAAGGATATTAAAGCTGTCACCACACCCGTTGCAGCACCCATTGCGAAAGATCCACTGAAGATCCCAAGGAAAATCCCAATAGACTTGAACATGGCTGTGACATCAAAGGTGTGGCTGTTGTCCCCAGCTGGCTGGTATGCCACTATTGAGCTACAAGAGAGAGATTGTTTTCACTTCTAGAAGCAACTTTTACGTTAAGAGCTCTATCTAAAAAATAATGAAATAAATAAATAAATACATTCTCTAGGGTAGTAGAGCTTGAAAGATGAAATCAGGGCTGGGGGAGGGGTGGGGGGGAGAGGGGACATAAACTTTTGATTTGAATTGCCAAAATAAGGACAAAAGGTTACTAAACACCCTGTGGTGGATCCAGCTGGCAAGAAAATTCAGCTTTTACTTTAAATGACAATTTCAGGAGATAGAATATTCCAAGGTCTTCTATGTGAAGTTGTACCGAGCCTTTTTCTCCAGCGTCAAGATACTGTGCCGTGCTATTCTTTTATGACTCTGTTCAAGACTTCCTACCACTGAGTGCCTACAAGCCCTAACATACTAATGTGAACAAACTAATGAAAAATTCCACTTGTTTTCAGCAGAGGCATAAGAATATAAAGAACACTGCTCAATACTCAACCTGGTCACATTTTGTTTTTCCTATGGGAAAAAAAAAAGATGACTGAAATACCCTTTCAACTTTTAGAATACCAGAATGGGCCCAATGCCTAACATCTATTCACTCACTGAAATAGACTTTTATAGGGAAAAGGGCTTGAAAGTCCATCCAAGGAATTAGAATCCACTTAGCTTACCCAGCTGAATCTCTACCTCAAACTTTTGAAAAGAAAGTCACTCTGCAAGAGGCCAAGACACACAATTACAGGAGACACTCTCTGCCTTGAACTTACAAGTCCAAACCTGGTCTAAAAATGCTTCTTTTTAAAATGGTCACCCTGGGAAATAGAAGTGGCTGAGAAAATCACTGTCAGCAGGTGTCTGGAGAGAGTGTCTACCATTAGTAAATCAGTTCTCATCTCAGTTAATTGACGTACCAGTGTTTTTATAAAAAGTCTGGACTCAAAGACATCATGCAAGTCATGTCAAAGAAAAGAAGGAGAAAAAACACATTCCCAGGAATATAATGAATTCTCCCTGTGGTTACCACAATGTTTAAGGTTCAAGGCTGAAAAATGGGCTTGCTATACCATGTACACCAAGTTCTTTTCATACCTCCATAGTTAAGTTAAAAAAATATTATTTTCATAAATATGAAATGGCTTCTAATGTCATGCTATCTTATCTATACATAAAGGGTCCCACCACCATTTATGGTTTTTAGGACCAAAAATGGTCCAAATGGATATAACCATTTGTTTAATCATTTCCCTACTGTTAGACATGTAAAAGTTGCTTCTAATATTTTTGCTACTATAATAGACAGGTGAAAGAGCATATTTGCACTTTTTCCGAATTTTGGACTATTTCCCTGTGCTACATTCCTGGAAGCTGGGTATTACTATACCTACGGCTCCTTTTACATGCAGTGCAACTGCTTTCAAATAGACCTATATTACATTTTTGGAGGGCAATAGGACTGTATCTCTCAATTGTTTACTGATCATATCCACTGGCCTAGAAATTCGGCTTCTAAAAATCATCATACAGAAAAACTCACAAGGACTCACAGAGATTTGCACATAAATATGTTCACTGCAGTGCCATTCACAATAAAAAATATTAGAAAACATCAAACATTAACCAGTAAGGGGTAGGAGAGGTAAATTTGTGGTGTACCATACAATGGGATAATAGAAGTATTAACACAGTAAAATGTCCAAGTGAGAAAAGCAAGTTACAGAAGAGTATGTTTAGTACTATGCCTTTTTTGCTTAAAAATTATGAATATAGGGGGTGGGGGGGATGGGGTAACTGGGTGATAGGCATTAAGGAGGGCACTTGATGGAATGAACACTGAGTGTTATATGCTTAACGACTGAGCCACCCAGGCGCCCCCGAGTGTTATATGCAACTGATGAATCACTGAACTCTACCTTTGAAACTAATAATACATATATGTTAATTAACTGAACTTAAATAAAACAAAATTAAATTTAAAAAATAAAATAAAAATTATCAATATATTTATATGTATGTTAATATCCTAATAGAAAAGCCTAGATGAAAACCTTAATAGTGGTTATTTGAGAACTGAAATTTCAGGAATTTTCTACTAAGTCAAATACTTTAGATTGTTACAAACATGTATTAATTTTATTATCATAAATAATGACAAAAAGGTACCATACAAGGAAGGAGTAGATGATACCAACTGCAATGTTGAGAACAACGTACAAGTGATCTTGGTTAAAACACCAGGGTGTCTCAGTTCCGGCACTGTTGGTATTTGGGGCCAGGTAGTTATTTGTTGGGTGGTGGATGTTGCCTGTGTACTGAAGGATATTGAGCAGCGTCCCTGGCCTCCAGCCACTAGATGGTATGGAGTAAAGGCAACCGTCCACGGGGCTAGATATTTGCTTAGTAGGAGTGGGTTGGCAGGATTGAGTCCCTCAGAGGTTCAGACTCATTCTTTCACCTGCAAACACTTTCTAATAACATGTATAGTAACTTCTATAAGTAGATTAGAGTATTGCTCATTTCAATAATTGTCTTAACACTTCTAAAAATTAACAAACATTTCTGTAATGCTTATGTTAAATATGAGAAATACAAATTAAACTACGATGAGATATTGCTCAATCATCAAACTGGCAAAAATGTAAAAGCCTGACAAATATTCTGTTGGGAAAGCTATGAGGAAACAGGCACTCCCATAATTCAGTGCTTAAAGTGCAAAATGGCATAATCTCTTTGACGGGCAATGTAGCAATGTCTACCAAATTACAAATGTATTTATCCTTTAACATAACTAATCTCACTTCTTCTGGAAAATTATCCTACTAATGTATAAAACAGGTGAGGTCAAGTTAATCACTGCAGCATTGTTTGGGATAGCAAAGGACTGAAAACTCTTTTATGCTTCCAGCAATAGGAGACTGATTAAATCAACTTTAAGAGTTCATAGTACAGCACATAGGATACTCTGTAGCTGCAAACAAAGAATGAGAAACTCTCTGCTTCGATATGGAAAGATCTCCAGAATATAGTTATGTGAGAGAAAGCTAGGCATAGAATATATTTAGCATGCTACTTTTAAAATAAGAAATAAGAGGCAAATGAGAATATTTATTCATATGTGTGGTTGCATTTGGATAAAGAAATAGGAGGATACACAAGAAGCTAATCAAAATGGTTACATATAAGGGGCTGGGGGGACAGGTGGATGAAAAGAGGAGTAAGAACATGACTTTTCTATGTTACCTCTGTACATTTTTGATTTTTGAACCATGTAAATATATTATCTGTTCCAAAAATTTAATTTAATTAAAAAAGAAAACATGTTCATGTTATAATGTTGAAACAGAATAAAAAATCATATACACATCACAATCACAACTGTGTAAAAACAGCATGCACAGAAAACAAGAATAAAAGTCAGTGCCCTCGAATCTTTAGAGTAATTGCCTTTAGGTGTGAGAAGGATATACCATTTTTTCTTCCCCACATTTTCCATGTTGGCTGTAAGTATGTATTTCTTTAAGAGGAAAAAAACAATGCCTCAGTCTTTCAAACATCTGCATTCGTAATGCACTTCATTCAATAAGCGACTTTCGGTTCCTAGTACCCCAACATTCTAAATACAGAAAATAACAAGAAAACAAACACTTACGAAGACAGCACTATGGCAACAGCATCGTTGAGGACACTCTCCCCAAAAAGAAGTGCATAGAGTTCAACATCCACTTGAAGCTCATGGAATATGGCAAGGACAGTCACTAGCAAGTAGAAAGAGGGGAGTATTTAGACATCACGAATGTAACACAGTCCCCTTCATAGATGATTATGATGGCCACTTAGAAATTGACCTCTTCCTCTTAGGATCCGATCCCAATAAACATTCTCTTACCATATTAAAGATTCAGTATGTTCCCGTTGATACTTCTCTTTTCCCTAATTGTGTACCCGCAATATTTCCTTTATCTTACAAACAGCTGAAATTAACCCTGGAGGATTGAGCTGACCTATATGTTTCATGCAAATGCTAATCAGCTTGTCTTGCACATTTCTTTTCCATAAAGAATATATACAGAACTTCTTACAGACCAAGTGATCATTAATCTGATGAAGAAGGGTATTACAAAAAGCATCTCCTGCTGCAAACTTCATTTTCTCCCTGGAGCCTTACAACTCATTTCTATCTGACTTGCAAATTTCAAGCACACTGGTTTAGTTTAGCAAAGACAGTAGGAAATGAAAGCACAAGTTTGATTTTTGGCTGAGATAAAATTTATGACCAGAATTACAGCTGCTATATTTAACTTAAGAAGCCAATGATCAGGCTATCACAGCCTGAGAAGATTTAAAAAAAAACCCAAAAAACAAAAAAAACCCTCCTTCTAGGCAACAATTCCATGAGAATTCTTAGAAAAATCAGATGAGATTGAAGTTGTAATATAACTTTAATTGCTGAGTCACATACAGATCACTCACTAAATAAGCCCAAGCAGACATGAAAGATTATTATAACCAGAGATGGGAAAGCCCCTTCAAATGCCAACCAACAAAACACGATACTTGCATTTTAAAAGATGTAGTTTCTACTGCAAAGCATTTCATCTGGAATATACTGATACAAAAGCTTACCAAGAAAAGGAGGGCAAAAGTGGTGCTGAAGAATTTTGCAAAGAAAACCTATGGCTCACCCTTCTAGCAAGTAAACTGTTGCAAAATAACAGAATTATTATAGGGGAAAATGCCTATATAACTCAGAAGAAATGTAACCGTCCAACTTAATATGAGCAGAACAGTTTTGCTCGAGCATCCCGGCAATACTTCTACCAACACAAAATCAGAAGGTTGAAGTAACACAGCCAGTCCGATTGACTTAGATTTCTCATAGATGTTGAAAAGTCAAGGACTTTGCTTCTAAGCAAAAGGACCATTGGCTCCTTGCAAAAACCATCTTATCTTCATACAGATAACGGGAGCAGCTCTAAACAGTAAGGGGGCAGCCCTGATGGTCTTGAAAGGAGCAATTTGATTTTCAGTTTTAAAAATGCTGAAGTATACAAATCGCTTTGTAAAATGCCCTCTGAGCTTTGTAAAATCATCTCGTATAAAGTAGAGAACATATTTTCCTACTCCCTATATATAATGCCCTGTGTTATCAGAGTCAACACAGGAATTCAGAGATAACCTTAGGATCCCATCTTTAATTGTGCCGCATGACAATTAAAGAAGATGATTAACTTACAAGAGCAAAAAGTAAAACAGAACAAACCTATGCCAAGGTCCTCAAGTCCAGTGAAAGAAACCTTGCATCCTTAGTTCAAAAACCCCAGTCCCAACGCTAGGTCTTCAGCCCGCATCTTCTCTAAGTTCCTACAGTGAACATAGCTGTGAGGCTCACCCATACTATATTAGGAAAACTACCACCTAACTCCATAGAATTGTATTCATTCTCCAGCTGTGCTCATATCAGAACTATTTCAGGGGTGCCTGGGTGGCTCAGTCGGTTAAGCATCCAACTCTTGGTTTTGGCTCAGGTCATGGCCTCAGGGTTGTGAGATCAAGCCCCTCATGGGGCTCTGCGCTCAGTGCAGAGACTGCTTGAGAGTCTCTCTCTCTACGCCCCCCCCCCCCGGGGTTGCTTGCGTGTGTGCACTCTCTCTCTAAAGCATTTTTTTTTTTTAAGATTTTATTTATTTGAGAGAGCGAGCGAGTGAGTGAGTGAGAGAGAGCACAAGCAGGGGCAGAGGGAGATGGTGAGGGAGAAGCAGACTCCCCTGCCGAGCAGGGAGTCTGACGGGGGTGGCGGGGTGGGGCTCGATCCCAGGACCCTGGGATCATGACCTGAGCCGAAGGCAGATGCTTACTTTACCCACTGAGCCACATAGGTGCCCCAGCTCTCTCTCTCTAAAACAAATAAATAAAACCTTAAAAAACTATTTCATAACCATATAGCTGACTTTATTTTATTTTATTTTAGATTTTATTTATTTGCTAGAGAGAGCATAGGTGAGAGAGAGTGAGTGAGAGTACAAGCAGGGGGAGCTGCAGGCAGAAGGAGAAGCAGGCTCCCTGCTGAGCAGGGAGCCCGATGCGGGACTCAATCCCAGGACCCTGGGATCATGACCTGAGCTGAAGGCAGCCACTTAACCGACTGAGCCACCCAGGCGTCCCTAGCTGATTTTATAAAAACAATTCTTTAACGTATAGTAAGGCCCACCAGTGATGCCAAATCACACTAACAGTAGCACAACTGCCTTCTGACAATCATTGAAAAACTGTTATTCTTATATGTGGATAGCTGAATATAAACAAAAGATTTTTAGGGGACTGGTTTTCCAGAAGCATGAAAGGAAGTGTACCATTATTACGCATTTTAACCAATCTAGTTCATATTCTCCAAATACCCAATTACTAAAGATAGACACCAACCTGAATTTCTAAAGAAAAGGCCTTACAGCCATTGTCTAAACAGCATCAAGCTAAGGACCAGTAATGGGCAAATGTAATAAATAAAATGAAATTTTAAAAAATGTGTGCTTAAGCCAAAAGGACCTATGAATTTTGTTTTTTCCTCTACAATTGGAAGTACAGTACTATGGGAATTTATGAATTCTACACCTAAAGGAAGGACTGCACACATGTGCTTTTGCTAGCAAAACACTGTAACTTTAAGCACTGAAGCTCCACTCTCATGGACACATACCTGGGTCAGTTGCTGATACAATGGCACCAAACAGCAGACAGTCTGTAAAGTAAAAATCTCCTGCAAGCTGTCCAGTTACTTTCATCAGTGTGACACAGCCATACATTATTGACCTGGTCAATAAACACATTTCTACTTTAGAAAAAAAACAGCAACTGTTAAAGAAGTCAGAATACAGTAAGAATAAGATGGGTCTACTGTAGTACTTTGTGACTAATCCCAAATTTGACTCGTGTCATTTAAATATGGTAATACCTTGGCCTTAAGGAGAATTCAAACAACTTATTATCTATGTGAATGCATTTCACTGAAAAAGGTCCTTAGACACACTCAAGAATACAATACTGCATAAATAAAATATGCATTATTTAAAAAGTATAATTTGAAGGATAAAAAGTGTTTTAACCTTCAAGTACTTACCCAATTACAAAACAAGAAATTGCTGTTCCAAGAAAAGCATATGCTAAGATAGACCCAAGGTTTCGAAAGAAATGTCTCTAACAAAAAAGAAGAAAGAAAAAAGTTACAGTGTGTTAGAATACTTACCGATTATTTGAAAAAGAAAAGGTTTTCTTTTTTTTTTAATTTTTTTTATTTTTTAAAGATTTTATTTATTTATTTGACAGAGACACAGTGAGAGAGGGAACACAAGCAGAGGGAGTGGGAGAGCGAGAAGCAGGCTTCCCGCTGAGCAGGGAGCCCAATGTGGGGCTCGATCCCAGGACCCTGGGATCATGACCTGAGCCGAAGGCAGACGCTTAACGACTGAGCCACCCAGGCGCCCCAAGAAAAGGTTTTCTATTCTAGTGTGTTCTGCTAATATTAAATGCATTATTCGTTAAAAGGAAATAACAGAAAGAATTTTTGTGCAGGCATAAATTTCAGCAAGGAGAGGAGAAGGGAGGGAAAGCTGGAAAGAACTGCCTGTTTCTAAAGGGTCAGACGTGACAAAGTCCATGGAGTTTAAAGTTGTTCAAAGTATATGAAATACATAAGCACTTACTCTTTTCAGACTATATCCTGCATAAAATATGATAGGAGGAAGTAATATGTTGAAAAATACTTCCGGATCAAAGGTAACCTGTTAAAATAAAGAGTTCTTTTAGATGAATTCCCGTAGAAGACCTCGTATTACATTATCAAATTATGAAAAAGAAAAAAGATTGAATGTTAAACTGGTGAAAGGCAAGAATATTACTGTGGTCACTGAAAAATATTTCATATAGGATAGCTGCTGTTCTATTTCTCAACCAAACGACAAGGAGACAGTGTTGGAGCAATCAGTTAAGTCATATCTGTGGAAAGGGTGGTAAAATACTATGACATTAAAAATCTTAAAAATGGGAAAAAGCATGAACATATCTTTGCTTTAAATACAAGAGACCCCCCCAAACTGGTAACAAAATTTGGGGGTATGCCATTATTGCCGGCAAGAAACAGACTTCTTACACAGGTCACACCTCTAAAGGTATACAGCATAATATTACGGTAAGAAATTTCTGAATGACTAAGATTTCTAGTCCTGACAGCCTATTTCTTTTAATATCTATTCCCTATAATAACACAGATGCCCCTTTCTGTTCATAAGACTGCAGCAGGATCTGAAATGAACACAAAGCAGCTACACACACACCCATGTTAAAATTTCATTTACTAGAACTTTTAAGGAACTGGAATTTTCCACAGGTGGAAAGGACTCTCACTGCAAAGTAAATTAAGCTCGTATAAAATTGTAAAAAGCATTAAAGATGGTCAGTACCACAATCCAAATAGCTATGAAAGCCAAGTCCTGCCCGTGCAGAAGACAGAAGTGGAGGCACATGGCCAAGGGTGGGCAGCAACAAGAGACCCGAGCAAAGAGGCCCCGAGAAGCTTCATGGGGGACTATGGCGGGGACAGGAGAAAGCAGTTCCAGGAACGTCTGGGGGCCAGTAAGACTGCGGCACAGCCTCCTACATAAAGCTTTATGCACTGCATGGTACAGTAACTGATCCTCAGAATGAGGCCCCTAAAGTTGTGCCAGATTATGAATCAAAGAAAGATTAAATTGTCCTCCATATAGGACACAGTCAAAACAAGAAAGAAATAATAATATTCAAAGAAATATTAATGGAATATTTTAGGTATTATCAAATAAACTCAATGTGCCAATAAACTCTAAGGACCATCTGCAAATTGAAAGAAATGCTTATAAATTCTGCTTAAGTCAATACTAAGCAGTCACCATTTATTACAATTATAAACATCACAGAATGAAACAAAAAGGATTATAGTACTTAGCCTCAATCAGAAAATGAAATGTACAGATGTCCATTTCCTTAGCATTATATTATACTTGTTAATTGAGATTTTCTCCATTTCAAGAGACTGATTTTAAACACCATTAAAAATTCATTATTTATTAATTCTTCTCTTGAATCGCTTTGCTGCTAGTTACACTTTAAAAAAAAAATCCAAATATTCCCTTTAACGAAGAACTTACCTTTCTAAGCATTTCATTATCTTGAACGTTATTGAGTTCGTGTGAACTAATCTCTCCTTTAAGTGTATATTCATAAAATTTTCCACTAACATTTACCAATAAGGTAGTTGGGCTTGACTGCACTTCACAGCTCAGGGTCACATTATTTACATCACTTGGAACATGAATGCCATATCGAAGCACAAGGCCCACCAAAAGACCTGGAAATAATAAAAGAACCATATAAGCTCTTCTTTTGGACAAAGACTGCTTCTTTTGTACGCCACACATACCTTTGGATTGCTAACAGAAAAACTCTGATGATAGTCCCCTGTGGTTCAGAACCAATTTCTAGACCAAATGCAGTTACATTTTAAAGTATTATTATCATTATTTTTAAAGATTTTATTTATTTGACAGAGAGAGACACAGCGAGAGAGGGAACACAAGCAGGGGGAGTGGGAGAGGGAGAAGCAGGCTTCCCGTGGAGCAGGGAGCCCGATGCGGGGCTCGATCCCAGGACCCTGGGATCATGACCTGAGCCGAAGGCAGACGCTTAACCACTGAGCCACCCAGGTGCCCCCATTTTAAAGTATTATTAAATTTGAAAATCTAAGAGTCTAATAGTCATCTAATCCAGTGCGACAAGAGGAAAAAACATTCCCTAGGTTACAGCATATATCACTGCATTTCTAGATCAAGATAATAAGTAGGTGATTAGTAATGTAACAAAATAAAAAATACCTTCAAATGATGTATACACAGAATATGCTCCAAGGTGTCCCAACCAAATGTGTTTACCATCTCCACCTCCATCCATCAATTCATAAGACTGTTAAACATGCAACACTTCCCAGCACCTGGCTGGCCAAATAATACACGTTTAACAAATCAGAACATCAATAGCATTTGTAGATCGACTGAGTTCTTCTACCACTAAAAGGTCATATTTTAATTTAAAAATATGTGCTTTGGGCCACCTGGGTGGCTCAGTCGGTTGGGCATCTGCTTCAGCTCAGGTCATGATCCCCGAGTCTCGCATCGGGCTCCCTGCTCAGTGGGGAGCCTGCTTCTCCCTCTCCCTGCTTGTGTTCTCTTTCTCTCTCTCTCTGGCAAATAAATAAATACAATCTTAAAAAAATTAAAAAAATATAAAAATATGTGCTTCAAAATCAAAACATGGAATCGAAGTCCTCAGTCCAGCACTATGACATCAACATATTGCTAGAATTGTACTTGGATCATCATATTGATATTCAAATGTGCACAATGTTCTAGGCACTAACACCTGTATTGATCAAACTGTTTGATAATGGCTTTATTGAGATGTAATTCACATACCATAAAGTTTACCCTTTTAAACCATTAAGTGGCTTTTAGTATATTGACAAAGTCATATACTGATCACTACTATCTAATTCCAAAACATTTTCAATGTTCCAAAAAGAAACCCCATACCTATTAGCAGTCCCTTTCTACCACACCCCCCAACTCCCAGCCCCTGGCAACCACTAATCTTTCTTCTCTATATATAGATTTGCCTATTCTGGACATTTCATTTAAACAGAATCCTACAATATTTGCATTTTCATGTCTGGCTTTTTTTTCACTCAGCATCATATTTTTAAGGTTTATCCCTGTTGTAGCATGTATTAGAACTTCATTCCTTTTCATGGTCAAATAATATTCCATGGTATAGATATAGCTCAAGTGCAAACTGAACTCAAACTTCTGGAACTTCCCTTAACTCCAAGATGTACCGCCCACCACTATCAGTTACACTTGACCTCCCTGTTTCCTTTCACACTAACCCGCCAGCCACTCTTTTAATATATGTGACTAGAGTACTATGCTGAGTAGGCCCCCGGGGTTCAGAGATGAAAACAAGGTCCCTCCTTCTCAGCCCAATTAGAGAAAACAGACCAAATAAACAATTATAGTATGGTATATATGGATACAAGGTGTTATAAAAACAGAAAAGAGTTACCTAACCCAGCCAGGGAAAGTGGGAAGGGGTAGTGGGATAGTAGGGAAGTCTTTCCAGAGGTGTCACCTAAGCAAGGAAACAAAGTAAAAGAAGAGGTTTTCCAGGTAGGAGGTACAGTAGGCCACATCCAGTCATGGAAGAGTGGGAGAACACAGGCCATTCAGGGAATCACATGTAGTTCAGTATGGCTGGGTTATAAGTGACAGAGTTGAGTGTGAAAGATTGGCAGGAGCTGAGTCATAAAAGACCTTGCAAGTTGGGGAAGGGAGTTTAGACTTTATCTTGAAAGCAAAAGGAAGTCATAGGATTATAAATAAACAGTGGCTTGACATCAGATTTCTATTTTAGAAAGACTGGTTGTTCTAGACCACAGTGGTTTGAAGGGGCCAGATAGAAGGCCACTGCAGTCCTTCAGGCACTAAGAGCTTAGGGCTTCATCTAAGAGGGCAGAGAAAGGGATGGAGAGAGATTTTTAGACAGTATTATCTTTTAGAAGAATTCAGTGACTGAGTAGACCAGGAGGAAGGGAGACTGGGAGAAAGACTAAGAGAAGCCAAACTGACTTGGCAACTATGTGGGTAAGCTGGCCTGAGCAACCAGATAGGTAGCAGGGCCATTCAGTGAGAAAGGGAACAGGTTCACAGGGGAAAACGTACAGTTCTGTTTCAGACCTGTTGAGTTTGATGTACCTGTGACAACATGTACAGTTCAGTGTGTGGGATCTGGAGCTCAAGGAAGTAGGGGGTCTCAAGTGGAGATGGCTGAAGTCAGGTGCCTTTGAGATTACCTGGGGAGCAAATAAAATGGGAAGAGGACTATGGATATACGCCCAGAATTTTATCCCAACATTTAATAGCCAATGTAAAGGAGCTGGTAGAGGAGGAGGAGCTGATGAAGGAGTGGAAGGAAGAAAATTACCAGGAATAGGAAGGAAGAGGAGGAAGTGATGAAAACTAGCCAATGCTGCAGCCAACTCAAGGAATACAGGTGTTAAGAAGGGTCCATCGGGTGTGGGAACGAGGAGCTCACAGGTGACCTTGGTAAGGGCAGTTCCAGTGGAGCAGTGGGGGCAGAAGCCAGGCCAAAGTGGGAAGTGATAAATGCAGGAGAGGGGACAAATGTGGGAAGTGGGGAGGGTGCAGAGATGAGGGATTCTCCAGGCAACTTACAGTCACACGTTTTTTAAAGCGAGCAGCAATGAGTAACTGCTGAACAGTACGATGACCTGAAATTTTTAAAAAGTTTTTAACAAAGTCCCAGATTGAAAATAAATGACAGAGAAAATATTTGCAAATCATATATCTGCTAAGGGACTAATATCTAAAATATATATATCTGATAAGGATACAAAATATCCAAAATACACATAATAGCAAAAAAAAAAATCTGGTTAAAAAATGGCCAGAAGATCTGAACATTTTTTCATAAAAAATGGCCAGAAGACCTGAACTGACATTTTTCCAAAGAAGACACAGAGATAGACAATAGGTACATGAAAAGATGCTCAACATCATTAAGCATCAGGGAAATACAAATTAAAACCATGATGAGATCACCTCACACCTGTCAGAATGGCTAAGATCAAAAAGACAAGAAATAAGTGTCGGCGAGGCTGTGGAGAAAAGGGAACCCTTGTGCACTGTTGGCGGGAATGCAAACTGGTGCAGCCATTATGAAAAACAGTATGGAGGTTCCTCAAAATATTAAAAAAAAAAAAACCTACCATATGATCTAGCAATTCCATTTTGGGGTATTTATCTGAAGTAAACAGAAACACTAATTCAAAAAGATCTATGTACCCGCATATTCACTGCAGCATCATCTACAATATCCAAGACATGAAAACAACCTAGTGCCCATCAATGAATGAATAAAGAAAATGTGGTGTATATACATGACGGAATATTATTGTCATACAAAGAATAAAATCTTGCCATTTGCAACAATATGGCTGGACCTTGAAGGCATTATGCTAAGTGAAATAAGTCATACAGAGAAAGACAAATACCATATGATCCCTCTTATATGTGGAATCTAAAACAAAACAAAACACCAAGCTCATAGATAACAGAGAACGGACTGGTGGTTGCCAGAGGCAGGGTGTGGGAGGTGGAAGAAATTAGTGAAGACGTATATGTTTATTTAAAAATTAAAAAAATGAAAGATACAATGTGAAAATATCTAACCTCTAAAAAAACAAAATAAAAAAGGGATGGTTGGGTATTAGCTGGGTCTGATAAACATAACCTGGGTGAGCAAAGGCTATAGATCCACAGTCATCCTGCCTATATGATACAGAAAGAGCTCTTTCTCTACTATCCCATAAGACCCCCTAATTAAGGGGCTCAGTAAAAGCCGCCACCCCTTTATATTTATGTGCCAAAAGCATAGCTAAGCTACTACAAATAATAACAGCAGCACAAATTCTTTCCATGTCCTTAAGGCCGACTGTGTAAGGAATGGTATCTACCAGTTTTGCACCCCGACTCAATGCTGAAATGTCACTGGGTGCCATGAGGAGGACTCAGCACTTGGACAAATTTGAAACACACACTTTGGCAGTTAAAACTTCAGCAAGGAGAATAATTACTTAGGTTGGAAAAAATTGAGATCCTTTTATTACAGCATCAGACATCTGAAAAATTGGAATTTCTCTGAATAAAGTTGACAGTTCAAGTTAATTTGGGTTCTGTGAAAGCTCAAATCGTAATCATAGAGTTAAAGCAATTCTCAGTGAAGAGAAGTACACAAAAAGAGTGCTTTGTTAAGGGGATAAGGAGGAAACTTCCAGCCTCCTACTTAGACGCACAAAAAAACATTGACATCATGAAATTTAAAATTACCACTAACAGGCAAAAAAGAATACAACCTCAAAGAGGTATCTTTCACAAAACAGAAAGGTCCCACCTCTCCTACACATTCCTGACCCTCTTGAGCTGGATCCCCTCCCAGAGATAAAGAACTCAGTGTATCACCCAGGGCTCCAACACTGTATGGGGCTCATGGTCAATGGAAATTGGTCTTCTAAGGGATCTCGGCCCATTCTCCCAGTCTATGACACTAAAAGCCTCTGATAGTCAAAAATATGGAAGAATATTGCTGGGATATCAACTGTGGTCAAAATTGACAAAATTTCTACAGATTAACAAGTGTATGTATGTACAAAGAGATTTATATACACGTACGTGTGTGTATTATATAACATTTATCTACTTCTTGAAGAACGCTGTTAGAATTTGTTTTAAAAGCTAACTCAACTTCAAGAAGGCCAAAAAAAGGCAAGGCCTTTGCCGACCTCTGGTTAGTTTTATATGTGTTTATTCATCTTTTTGTCTCCTAGAACATTTTCTACAGCAGCTCCTCCAACCTTTACCCTCCTTCTCAGATCTTCAATCTCACTGCCTCCTTTTCGGAGAAGCCACAGGCCATCTGATGTAAGCTGCCTCAATTCCAAGCCTCCCCGTGTCAACATTAGCTCATTTCTCTTTAGCCCCTCTCTGGGAGAAAGATCAACCTCTTTTCCAAGGGAATTCTTTCACTTAGCACCTGAATCAATCAATCCCCATCCTAATTCTTTCATATATTATCTGATCCTCATAACCTTATGTAGTAGATATTATTATAAATCTCTCAATCATTGTTTCTTCATCTCTAAAATGGGGATAAATGACTTAGCCAACAGTACTTGGCATTAAGTGATAAAACCAGCACTGAAGTCTGGTTTTTCTATTTCCAAAGCCTCTCTAATCTTCTTCTTCTTCTTTAATTTTTTAAAAAGATTTTATTTATTTATTTGACAGAGAGAGAGAGACAGCGAGAGAGAGAACACAAGCAGGGGGAGTGGGAGATGGAGAAGCAGGCTTCCCGCGGAGCAGGGAGCCCAATGTGGGGCTCCATCCCAGGACCCTGGGATCAAGACTTGAGCTGAAGGCAGACGCTTAACGACTGAGCCACCCAGGCGCCCCCCACCTTTTTTTTTTTTAAGTAGGCTCCATGCTGGCGTGGAGCCCAGTGCGGGGCTTGAACTCTTGAGATCTAGACCTGAGCTGAGATCAAGAGTTGGACGCTTAACCGACTGAGTCCCCCAAGCCTCTCTTAACTTTCTGATCATCTCGCTCTCACGTCACAATGAACTGCTCCAGTGGTTAAGGTCTCTACTCCCTCACAGCCTTCCCTCACAATCTATCTCCAAAACCTCTACAACATAAGTATTATCTCTCTACATATATGATCTTACGAAATTTACTATAGCATGATGTAGGAGAAAAAGCACAAGTTTGAAAGTCAGATAGATGTATGAATTCTGGCTCCATCAAGTTCTAGTCTGTGACTTTAGGGTCGATAACCTCTCCTTGAACCTCAGTTTCCTTATGCGTAGTGATGATAATACTAACTGGTTTATCTTTATAGTTAAGTTTTATCTCTTCAGTATAAGGCAATAAGGTTAGGGGCTAAGAGAATGGGGCTGCTGAGCCAGACTGACTGGGTCCGAATCCTGGCTCAATACTTACAAATTATGTGACTTCAGGCAGGTCATTTAACCTCTCTCTGCCCCAATTTCCTTCTATGTAAAATGGGAGAGATAATAGTACCCATCTCACAAGGTTGTTAGGGGGTTTAAATGAACACATTAGAATGCTCAATCAACATTACCTATTAAGGCACTAGATCGTAAGTGCTTTGTGGGCAGGGAAGATGACTAATATCTGTATTTTCCATCATATCTCATACGTCAAAGACACTTAATATTTATTGATGAATCACGTCAGTTAAGCGTAGGACTCTGGATGCTGGAAATTTCAGGCAAAATATTTCTTCCCTGTCCCTTACTTTCTATACCATCTGTAAACACACTACAGTGAGTGATCACTTTTCAGACTTAATTAACTACCCTGACAATTTTTACTAATGGTGACTCACTTTTAAGTTTCTTAAGCAAGTTAGCCCAGTGAACAGAACACTTGGGTGCTTTCATATTGTGTTTGTAATTGGAGCAATTAGGCTATATTACAATCTAGAAACTGATCACAATTTAATCTTTTCTTTTTTTACTCTTGATTCTCGAAAAGATAAAGGAGAGGCTTATTTTAAATAGCATTTTCCAGGATTTAGGTAGCTAAACCGACATGACAGAAATAAAATCATCGGTGGGCTGAATCTTGGAGGGGTGGATATTCCCAGAGTAAGGAGCCTTTTCATCCAGAAGTCAAGCTGAAAAATAAAGGTCTTAAAATAATATATTGACATAACAGCTATGATGGTATAAGAGTCAAAGAAAAGGTAAATGGCAGACAGTAATTAGGATTAGAAAACATTGATTCCCATGGCACTGAAAATACTTTGACCCAATCCCATCTATTCTCAAACTGGACTTGGGAGTTAGTTAGGAGGCTGTTTATCCATAGCCCCCATTGCCATACTGAGAAAATGGAACAGGGTAAAGAATGCCAAGTTGTGACAAAGCAAGCCCAGATTTGACTCCCAGATAACACCCTTCCACTTGATATTCGGCAAGAGATACCCTTGTTTTTCCTTTACAAAATACTAACATTAAGGTACTCCATTACCTTTTACTATCAGAAACATCAGGAAATGCAGTCAGTAATACCACTTTTCTATTTAGCTCAAGAGTTAGAAGAAGTTAATGATATCAACGACCACGGAGCAAATATTTTCAGGGCAATTCTAAGTACTTATTTGATACTAAAAAAATACTGTGTTTGCCTCTTATAAGACTAAGGAATTAAAAGAACTATTTTAAGCCTAACCTGAGAAAATGCAGTTATAAAACAATAATAATAGTATCACAGCTATCATTTATTGAACATTTACTTAGGGGTCAGGTACTAAGCTAAAAACATTTCTTCCTCACAATAACCCTCCTATCATTTCCCCCAATTTATAGATCACAGTGTAAGAGGGTAAGGGACTCGCTTAAGATCACACAGAACAATTAGCACAGTGGGACAGGAATCCTGGTCTGACTCTAAAGCAGGAGTTGGCAAACCACAGTGATGCTTTGTTTGTGTATGGCCCATGAGCTAAGAACAGTTTTTTATGGTTTTTAGCTTTGTAAAAAGAAAAAAACAAAAAGAAGAAAATGCAACAGAGACCTATGTGACCCACAAAGTCAACAATATTTACTATCTGGCCCTTTACAGAAAAAAATTGTGGACCTCTGGTCTGAAGCCCTGCACCTTTAACCACTACATCATACTCTCTCCATAGGGAGGAAAGAGGCTTCTGTGATCAGTTCCTTGTTTTAACACCATAATACTCATTTGGCATTTAACTGAATTTAAGATGCCGTTATTTTCTTTATGTGATCTGTCTACCCAAGAAAGCTAAGTGCCTTGAAGGTGGGGATCTTCTATTTCTTTGTATTTTCTGTGCCTAACACATAGTTGGCTGACTGGCAAATGTTTGTTCAATATAGTAAATATAAATCATACATTGTTATACAGAGAAATTATATAGAGATGTGTAGCTTAAGGGGCGCTACAAGTAAAATGCAAAAAATATGAAGTATGAAAACCATCTAATATGTCTAAAAACTAAGAATCCTAGGGAGCAGAGATATTTGCACACAGGCTTAGAATCACATTACCTTACGGATGAAAAATAAACCTGAGTTCATGCATTTTCCTGATGCACACAACTGCCTTGTTTTGTCACCCTTGAGATGCACATATGCACATTCCAGAAGTCTGTATTTACTGGAAAGGGCTGGGGAGGAGGGTCGTGGAGAAATGTCTCTTTTGTGCCAAGGCTTCTTCTACCTATTTGCAAGTCTGAGAAACAAAGCTCAACAAGCTCATCAGTTTAAGCCTGTTCCATATGAAGATAATCTTCACTCACGGACTGCACATAAAGGATTGTCTGTCCACCCTCATGTCTTCAGCCACCTACACCCTCATAGTCACATTAAGACAGTCAGCAATATACATCTTTACCCCTCATGAGGCCTCGGAGCAGGCCAAAATGCCTATGAGCCCATGGTTCGATTTGCCCTTCTCGCTTTAAGACCAAAATATAAAAATACATAAATAAGAAACCTCAAAAAGAAAGCACACTAAGACACCAGAACTGAAGCCATTTACTCAGTGGTCTGTCAATAACCTTATGCCACCAGCAAGTCACCCATACTGCATATGCGTGGTGTTCCTAATCACTGTTTGGCTGAACTGTCCTGATCACCGTATAGTACAACACACTGCTGGGAGATCTTTAACTCTTTCCTGTCCTCACCTCGATACGCCTGGATTAGGAACGTAGACCATACGGATCCTAATCAGATATTACGAGCATAGTACAATAAATCAGGATGTCATTCAAAATACCCCAAGCCTTCCTTGTAGCTTCTTTTACGTTCGGGTTTTCACTTGGGCTACACGGGAGGTAAGGTTTTCATTCTCAACCTCGAAAGGACAGGGCGTAGCAAGAGCTGGGTGATGGGTAAAGGTGGACTCCGGTTCCAAAAGGAAGCCAGATCCTGAGCAGCAGAGATACTACTGCAGCTTCAGTGGACCTTAAACAAACTGACACCCCAGAGAAATAGATCGCTATGCTGTCTTCCCCTCCCCCAGTCCCCAGCCCAATCCGAGACACCGCACCCACTCCCTTCCCATCCTCAGTCCCGGGTCCCGAGCTTGGTAGGCAGAGGCGGAGGGGGGGTGATGCGCGGAAGAAAAAGGGGGTGGGGTCGGAGGAAAAAAAGGTGTGGACAGGCAAAGGAAAGGGGGTGCGAAGCAGACAAAACGGGGGGCGAGGCGGAGGAAATGGAGTGAGGCAGAAAAACGGGGGGCAAAACAGAAAAAGGGGAGATGAGGCTGAGAAACGGGGGTGGGGGAGAAGGCGAGGCAGAAAATGAAAGGAATCAGAAGGTGAGCCGAACGCAGGCCGAGCAGGGCCAGGAGAGGAGGCGAAGCAGCCGGCGGGCAGAGAAAGGGGGAGCGCCAGGGGGCGGACAAGGGTTGAGGCACTTGCCATAAATCATAGCCAGGCCGGTTTCATGCAGGAAGCGGGCCCGGCGGTGCTTGAAGAGCCAGATCGTGAGGATGGTGAGGGTGAGCAGCAGGATGAAGATGAGCAGGTTGGCGCTGTCCTGCCGGTGGCTCTCCTCGGCTTGCTTCTCGGACACGATCTCCTCGTCCATGGCTCTCGCCGCTCCGCCGGCGCCGTCCGAAGCCCCGGCCCAGCCAAAGACGCCCACTGCGAGGAGCAACCAGAGCGGCCGCATGAGCCGGCGGGCCCCGGGGCCACCGCCGCCGCCGCCGCCGCGGCTGAGGGGCGCCCGCAGCCAGCCGCGCCGAGCCATGACTCCCCCCGCCCCCCGCCCCGCTCCTCACCCGCAGCCGCCCGCGGTCGGACCACTCCCCGAGGGCTCACGGGAAAGGGGCGGGGCCCCAGGGTAGCCGTCGGAGTGCGCGCCGCCGCCGCCGCCGCCGCCGCGGCCGCCGCCACCGCCGCCGCTCTTAAAGGGGACGCGGCACTCCCGGCTCGCTCGGCCCCATCCCTTTGCCCTTCGGGCCTCCACCGCACCAGCTCCCCCCAGCCGCACACTCAGGTGCTGCCAGGGAACGAAAGGCTGTCGCATCTAGCCCACGGCCTTCCGGAAAAGAAACCTCAGCTCAGCGTAATCAAGCAGAGGCGGATCGAGCTAGGTCTACTTTGGTCCTATTAGAGCTCTCAGGGGAATCGAGCTTTCATAACACATCTCAATATTGTCCCCCAGTGTCTCTTAACTGGATAAGAAGCTGTCCCCTCGGGGGACGCCTAGAACTCCATCTCTGTCATTTAAATCGGAATCTCCTTGTTCTGTCCTCACTGGGAAAAAACCAACAACACTGTAATAGTTCATAAAAAAATGGACTCAAAGGCAAGGAATATGCGTGTGTCTGTACGTTCAGTTTTCCTTACACGTCAACCACCCGAGATGCGAGTCATCTCTCACGTCAGGAACCCGTACAGAGACACTCGTTCATCTCGCAAAGAAGATTCAATCGGTGTGTGCTCAAATTTACCCAAGCTCCAAACACTCCTCTCCCTTCCCAAAGAGGAAATCTTTTGAGGTGTGGTGCGTTTCTCTTTCTCTTCTTGCTCCTTTTCCCTGGTGTTCTAACACAAATTTCCCCAGCTTGGAAGTCACCTTTGACACCATCTCTCATCTCTCTTCCTCCAAGAGTATTTTCTCTACTCTCAGCCTCTCCACCTGGCACCCCAGAAGATTCACAGTTCTCACCTCTTGGAGAACAGTGGCTTCCTGTTTTCTCCATATTTATCAAATCACACCTTAGTCTCTGTGGGCTTTTTGTCTTCTCTGGACTTTCATTTCTACCTCTACATGTATGCACTACAAATCCCCAGCCCTGACCTGCCACTCTCCCTTCAGGCCTCTACCAGTGGGATAGCACATCCTGTTGAGGGACCTACCAAGCTCAAAAACCTAGAACTGCTTTGAAGTGAGCTCATCTCCCCCTTACAAACACGAATTCTTTCTCAAATTTTGCATACCATCAGTGGTACTATCAATCCAATTCCTATCATTCTGTCTAGAACTCCTGATTTTTTTTCAAGATTTCATTTATTTATTTGACAGAGAGACAGCAAGAGCAGGAACACAAGCAAGGGGAGTGGGAGAGGGAGAGAGAGAAGCAGGCTTCCGGCTGAGCGTGGAGCCTGATGCGGGGCTCGATTCCAGGACCCTGGGACCATGACCCGAGCTGAAGGCAGACGCTTAACGACTGAGCCACCCAGGCGCCCCGCTAGAAGTCCTGATTCTTAAACGCTTTCATCTCATGGCTATATCACCTCCTTGCTAAGACAAATAACATCCAGGCAACTCCAAGCTACCCCATTCTGGATTCACTCCCACTAACCAGCTCTTTAAGTTCTGTGAGGATAGTGAGCTTAAAAAAAAAAAAAAAAGACCCAGAACAGGTGTTCAACTCCAAATTCTGTCCCTGTCAGGTCAGGAACTGTCCCAGGGACTGTGAGCCCATTTTCTCCTGTTAGTACTTGGGTCTGTCTGTACCTTCCCAAGAAATCTCATGACTGCCTGTCCCCTACACCCTGGTTCCAGCCTAACCACACTGCCCTGTGCACACAGGGCTGGCCTTTACGAAACCCAGGTGAGGATCCTTCTCAGTCTCCCCACTGTCCCTTCCCCAGACCTAGCTTGATTACCCCAGAAGACCTAGCAAATTAGTTTACCTGTTTCTTCAGGACTGACCACCTAATCCAAGGCTGTTTTGCCTCAGCACAGAATCATTTTTCAGTCTCTTATTTGTGTTTGGAACTTGGGAAAAAAAGAAAAAACCGAAGTCAGAGATTGCTTGCCTGACCAGTAAGCAAATGTCTTCAAGCGCCAGACTCTACCTCTGTTTACAGGCCCCAGCGACTTAGTATGCCGCCTCACCCAGCCTCCTCTTTATATCACAGTTCCAGGAGGAATCTTGACATGGCAATGATTCTACCAAGCGGGCCAATCCCCATGAGTTTTGGCTCCCCTGAGAATGTACCCCTCTCTCAACCCAAGCCAGTTGCTGCACTGATGTCCCCTCTGTCTCCTCCTTTAACGGGTACTTGGATCTCACCCAGGACATCACGTGCTCTGAGGCTGTTTCAGGGGGTGCTATCTCCTCACCACCCCACTGTCTTACACATGCACACATACAGTATGTGCAACTCGCGCCCTGTATCATGTGGCCTGAAGGAGTTGCCACTCAGCTCACTTCCCCATTGTTGTTCCAAGCTCCTCACTCCTCCAGCCTTCATTTTAAGCTCTAACACTCTCCATTCCTTGTCACCTAATGACTTCCTGGTCACTCCTGTACATTCATGGAGGATGTGGGCATCTGGGTCACAGCAACCCTCCTCCCACCCCGCCCCGCCCCAGCCCTGCTTTCATCCTGGCTGATTCGATGCCCATACCGATAAATCACCTGGAATTTGAGCCTTGCCTCCTTTTTCACTGCGAAAATCAAGATCAAGAAAATAATCCTCACCTTCCTTACCCCGCCACCTACTTAGATATCCTATTAATGCCCCTTCTTTCTTCCTCCCCTCTAGCCTCAAAGAGATGTCTCCTCCTCCCTTACGAAACATACACTGCAATCTGTACTCTGCATTCCATCACCTCCTCCCTGCCTCTTCCAGGATCTACTCCAACCATCATCTCCCTCCACCATCTTCAATGGCTCCTTGTCCACTAGCTTTCTTTTTTTTCTTTTTCTTTTTTTTAAAGATTTTATTTATTTATTAGAGAGAGAGAGAGAGAACACAAGCAGGGGGAGAGCAAGGGGGAAGGGCTGAGGGAGAGGGAGAAGCAGACTCTTTGCCGAACAGGGAGCCCGACTTGGGGCTCGATCCCAGGACCCTGGGATCATGACCTGAGCTGAAGGCAGACGCTTAATGACTGAGCCACCCAGGTGCCCCACTAGCTTTCTTTTTATTGAAGTCTAGTGGACACTAAGTGTTACATTATCAGTTTCAGGTGTACCACATGGTGATTCCACAAGTCTATATGTTCTGCTGGGCTCACCACAAGTGTAGCTGCCATCTGTCCCCATGCAACGCCATTACAATACCACTGACTATACTCCCTATGCTGTGCCTTTCATCCCTGTGACTCATTTCTTACAAAACTGGCTCACTATCTCTTCCTGTTCTCCAAAACCACTTCCAGATCTCTTCTGAGAAACAGGCCTTTGTCTACACCTGCCTCCACTACCACATTAGTTTTCTCTCCCCCTCAGAGATGAGCTTCTCCAAAGAGTTGGCTACATTCTCCACACTCTCATCTGCTAGTCCAGAGATTAGCAATGTACAGCCAATGGAATCCGGTCTGCCACCTGTTTTGGTATGGCCTGAACCTAGGAATGCTTTATACATTTTTTTAAATGGCTGAACAAAAATAAAAAGAAGAAACAAACAAACAAAATCAAAAGAAGAACATTTCGTGACACATGAAAATGATGTGAAATTCACATTTCAGTGTCCATCAGTAAAGGTTTATTGGACACGGCCGTGCCCGTTTGTTTACCTATGGTCTGTGGCGGCTTTTGCACTGCAAGGCAGAGTTAAGTAGTTGCCAAAGAGACTGTAGAGTCTGCAGATAGCCTAAACTATTTACTGTCTGGTCCTTTACGGGCAAGGTTTGCTGACCTCGGCCTTGGTCTCCACCAACTGTCATTCCATACTTCCACTAGAGGGATCCTTCTGAAGCACACATCTGATTATATATAGCACAGCCCTGCTCCAAACCCTCCAGTGACCCCATTGTCGTCAGTTGTGGCTCCTTAGCCTGGCCCATGATACTCCATAAGCCCTGACTCCCGACCACTTCTTCACCTCATAGCCCACCCTTCTCCCCCAAATATCTTTTGCTTCAGCCATTCTGAACTCTGCAGTCTCCTGAATGCTTCACGTGGTTTCCACACACGTATGTGCCTTTCAATGTGTTCCCTCTGCTTAAATGTCCTTCAACCCTTTCCTCACCTAACCTCTCTCCTCTGACAAAACTCAGAATAAAGGTCACTAAGCTTTCTGGGATGTCCTGAGGCTGAGTTTGGGGCCCCTTGTATGAGCTCCCACAGGCCACTGGGCAACTCTCTCTCTTAGCCCTCCTGAAATATTGTCATGCTTGAGTTACATGTTTGTTACTCCATAGGTCATGGGTACTCTGAGGGCAGGAACCAGGCATTACTTATTTCTTTACTGACAACATCTAGCATAAGGTCTAACCAAAATAGGTACTCAGTAAAACACATCTGAGGGGCGCCTGGGTAGCTCAGTGGGTTAAGCGTCTGCCTTTGGCTCAGGTCATGATCCCGGGGTCCTGGGATCGAGCCCCATGTCAGGCTCTCTGCTCAGTGGGGAGCCTGCCACTCCCTCTGCTTGTGTGCTCTCTCTCTCTCTTTCTGTCAAATAAATAAAATCTTTTTAAAAAAATAAAACACACCTGAGCATCAATGAATATCTCTCAAATTTAACTGAGGACCAAGGAAATCTCCGTGTTTGCAGATGACATTAAATTCTCTTAGGGACATAGACTCAGTTCAAGGATTAAACTGAAAGAGCACTTTACAGTACTGGGTACATAGTAAGTGCTCAGTAAATACCTGATCACTGAAAAGTGTAGGTAAGTTTAGCCCAGTGGTTAGCACAGTCCTTGGCTCACTTGAGGTGCTTGATAAACACTGAATTGACTCATTCCCATACTGGGGGAAAGGGGAAGGCTGGAAAGCAAAGTTGAGGCCATACTGTGGAAGATCTTTATGCCGCAGACATTTTTAACTCATTCATTTCCCTGGTCAAAGCTTCCTCAATGTTAATTTGGCAGCAGAAAGGGGGAAGAATGAAATGTAGAGAGATGGGCAGTAGGGGAGGCCGGTTCAGAGGTTAGAAAAGTAAAAGAAAAAAAAAGGGGGGGGGCTAGAAACATAGTCTTGCTGAAAAGTCAGAAGGCCTTAACTTACTGGATGCAGTAGGAATGGAAAAGAGAGGAGGGAGGCTGGGTACAGCAGCTGATGCAGAGGTAGGACTAACCCGTCATGGCAACTGATTGGGTGGGTAGATAGGGAATGCTTGAGGAAGAATGACTGGAAGACTACTCCAAGGTTCTGAACCCACATAACCTGAAAACCTAGGGCTGTTAATAGCATTAAAATGGGAGTCAGGAGGTACAGCTTGGCTGTGAACAGGTTGGATTTAAGGGACGGGCGGGATATCCAAGTGGAGGGTCTGCAATTCAGGAGTGAAGTCAGGACCAGTGAAAGATGTGGGAGCTACACACACAATATTGAAGTTATATGAGTTCATGTGTTCTCCAAAGAACAGAGGGTAGAAAGAGACCCAGTTTTAGGGCAGTGGTATAGGGAATGTGCATATTCAAGAAGTGGGAGAGGGGCACCCAGGTGGCTCAGTCAGTTAAATGCCCCACTCTTGATTTTGGCTCAGGTCATGATCTCAGGTTCATGAGATCGAGCCCTGCGTTGGGCTCCCTGATCAGCACATCGTCTGCTTGGGGTTCTCTCTCCCTCTCCCTCTGCGCCCCTCCCCCTCACCAGATGCATGGTTGCCCATTCTCCCTTGCTCTCTAAAAAAACAAACAACAACAACAACAACAACCCAAATATCAGTTAGGACCCAGTATAGTGCTAGAGTTTTACATTTATTTCCTGAACATACCAGCTCAGTGTGCTACAAAAGCGAATAAGACTTTTGGTGTCATTTTCAATGTCAAGGCTACTTGAAATAAATAATCATATTAACCCCAGACAAGTAACCTAGGATACTTTGTGCAGATGTGGTAATGAAACCCCAAGAGAGATATTAGTAGATCTAGAAATGGTCCAGAGAAGAGCAATTAAAATAACCAAAGGGGAGAAGCAACTGGTGTTTTTAGAAAGACTAAAGGGATAAAGAACCCCTTTAGTCTGGAAAAATAGCTACAAGAATCTACAGAAGCAGCAGCAGCAATAATAATGGCTAACATTTACTGAGTACTCACCATGCGAGGTTATTCTTTTATTCAAGATTTTATTTTTCTAAAGTAATCTCCACACCCAACATGGGGCTCGAACTTACAACCCAGAGATCAAGAGTGGGATTATTCTAAATAATAGGATTGTGTTGTCTCACTCAATCCTAACAACAATCTTACCAGGTAAGTACTGTTATTATCTCCACTTTACAGATGAGGAAATTGAGGCACAGTGAAATTAAGTAACTTGCCCAATCTCCCGGATAGTAAAGGAGAAGCCAGGATTCAAACCCAATCTGATTCTAGAGCATATGCTTTTAACCACAGGGGTATAAACCTTTCAGTAAACAGGTCTTAAAGATATGAATCAAGTAACCACAGTCTTGTTTACTGAGATTCAAAACTCAGTAAATGCCAAGGTGCCACTTAATGCATTAAGAGGGATACATCGTTTCATTGTTTGAATTTCTTACACCGAACATACACCATTTTTGCAAAGAAATAAAAAAGAGATGATGCAATTTCAATATAAATGTTGAAAATACTAGTTAATCAAGCAGGTAGTAAAATTCTAGAATTAGTTACCCAGGGAGGTTGGAATAAATATAAATAGTTTGAAGAAAGGTTTAGTACCTACAATAGATATATTCCTCTTATAGATACCTATAATAGCAACATATTCCTAGGGAAAGTGGATTTTTGAACTAGGTAGGAAAGGACAGAGTGTTCAGGAAAGAGGGAGAATCTGCGTGGGAAATGGAGGCACATCTGAGTGGTGCATGAAGTCACTCGCCTAGTTGGGTGGCACGTAACCAAGTTAATTAACTTGAAAACAATTTGGGATTGCAGTGCTTTCTCTATTCAACAGACTATCCTGGGAAGACGTGATGAGCCTTCATAAATAACATCTGGGTAGGAAACGCCTTAGAGATCATTATCCCCACCTTTAACAATTTCACATCATGGATCCTCTGTGCGTATGGAAAATAGCTGTTTCTTTAGGAAAACTAAAGGCACTTCTGGGGTCACCTAGGAATTTAAATGCTCTTTCGCATGAAGTTTGACTTCTGTTCTAAGAGCTCACGAAAACATTGCTGCTCCTAGCTGTACCTTGCACTTTTGGAATGAACTCCAACCCAGAAAACAACGCATGAATGGACCCAAGGTACTTATTTGAATGATACAATGATACAATCCTTGGTTAACTATGACTATGAATACCTTGGCTTCCCTTCATGTTAAAATTTACAGATGAGACCATTAAAATCCCACTCCCTGAATAGGAGTTAACCATTTATTTCTAGAAAATGTGACTCTAGTGTAGTTTCTTTTGCATCCGTACATGGGTAAGATATTCAAAAGAAGAGAATGGGGGGCATGCATCTTAAGGTTGTAGTGGAGAAAACTAAATTCGATGCCTGGCCACTTCCCTGAAGACTAGGATAATGTACTGGTGGCTTATACAAATACCAGATTTCTTACCGGCTCTTTTTTTCCCTGTAACCTCATCTTTTCAAAGGAAAGGAACCAGATCTCAGCTCCCTTAAGAAACCGAATCATTTTTCTGCTTCGGATAAATTAATATTAGCAGAGATAATTTAGTAGGATGCCTGAAAAGGCTACTTTCAATTTGACCATTATCAAAGCTAAAACCAAGGGTTAAGACTTTTCCCCCGTCAATTATCTTTTCTATGTAGCCACCTCCCAGGGGCGAAGGAAGCACTTTCCTGTCAAGTACAGAAAGATTATTTCCTGGTTCTTCCTGATTGTGTGGTTTATAAATATGCCTACATTTGTAAGAAATACATTACACTGTACTTGACATTGATTGAGTACTGTGTCAAATCTTGGCTTAGAAGTGAAAGAACTGGAGTGGGCCCAGACGAAAATAATGACCATAATTAAAAGTTTGGAAAATGAGATGGAGGACAAAAATTGTATAAAGGTAATCTGAAGGCTCTTGGATGCCTTCTTTATATTCTAATTTTTTTTCAGCTTTGAGGAAGCTCAAGTACGTCAGAAAATGTTTATCATCAATCAAGGGGTCATCAAAATTTAAGAGTATATGCAAGTCCCAGGGATTTCTGAACCCAATTCAAAAAAATGGAAGGACTCTCTATAGAGATCCTTTCAAACAAGGCTACATCACTCCCCACTTCTTTCCCATAATTCATTCAGCAAACATTCTTTGAATGCCTACCATATGTGACAGGCAATATTCTAGGCATGGACAGAAATCTTTGTTCTCTTGGAACTTACCTTCCAATGGGGGAAGAGAGACAGTGAACAATAATAACACAACAAACATAATAAACAGGTAAATTATAGAATATTTCAGAAGGTGATATTAAAAAAAGAAAGAAAGAAAGAAATAGAGCAGGCTAAGGGGACCAGGAATGGGAAGACTGCAAGTTTAAAAGGGGGTGTCCAGGATAGGCATCTTTGAGCAAATGAGAGTTAGCAAAATTGATGCAGCTAAAAAGTAGAATCCTGACAGGGCTGAGGGCATTTACCTTGTGATATGCAGCTTACAACGCTGTGCCAATCAGACAAGGGGCACTGGAGGAGTTGGTGCAGAGTTTGGAAAAATGGATGAATTCCGTCTTAGCCATATTCAGTTTGAAGTGCCGCAGGATAGAAATAAGCGATTAGAGGGCGCCTCACCTTCATGGGCAGAGTACCAATGTTTCCACCCCTGCCCCAGCTGATGGGACCAGGGGTGGGCACCTATGAAGCCGCTGGCTAGGATAGGCCAACCTCATCTGCTCTCCCAGAGGGTTTGCAGGTGAGCTGTATAAAGGAGTCCTTGATGAGAACGCCAAGGCCCCACAGGACCAGAAGGTGCATTGCCCAAGATCTCAGGAGGTTAGAGGCACAGAAGAGAACAGAACCAGGGTCCAGAACTCCCCATCTGCTGCTCCTGCCAGTACCTCACACCATCCTCTTTACCTGCAGGCAAAATGTCCTCATGGAACTGGAGCTTTGGGAGCCTGCTCAGGCTTCCAGAACTGCTGCAAGGTCACCACCTCCTGGCAGCCCTCCTGGATGGCCCTGGCAACATGTGACCTCCGGATCTGGTCTGCACTGTACTTTCTCCACAGAGCCACATGTCTTTGTACCTTTTACCTCCTGTTGGGCTCCAAGCCCTCTTGAGGTCAAGATCCTGGGTCGATCACCTTCGTGTTTCCTGTAGTGCCCGACTCAGAGCCGATATGCATTTATTGGATGAATGAGTGCATAAGTGACTGAAAGAAGGAAAAGAACAATATTCTATTGGAAAGTGGGCAGGCCCTTTATAACTGGTAGCCAGTGATGGTCTGAGAGATGAGAGAGAGTAGAGGTGAAGAGCCAGAGTGGCAGGGACCTGGCTCCTAACTCCCACTCTGCCACTCACAAGCAGTGTGACCTTAGGCAATTTCTTTAATCTCCTATGCCTCGGTTTAGCTGTCTGCAAATGAGGATAACGTGAACCTCTTGCTCCATTGCATTGTTGTAAGAATTAAATGAGAGAAGAAAGTAAAAAAAAAAAAAAAAGAAAGAAGCGATTAGCAGGTCTGGAAATGCAGGTCTGGAGCCAAAGAGAGACGTTTGAGATTGAGATGTCACTTTGGAATTACTGTGTTACCGCTTGCGGTGGGAATGAAGAGGTGAGCTCGCCATAGGAGAGCAGAGTGGAAAGAAGGGGAGACTCTCACTAATGAATGTGTACATTTTAGGGGATGGAGACAAAGACAAATCGAGAAAGGAGAGTACACTTTTATTCCTCCCCTTTCATTTCTCCCTAACGTAAACTGCCTCTCTTCAGGACAAAACCCTCCCGCGCGGCACCACACCCCTTGGGGCGCGAGTCTTTCTTCAAGACCTTTTGAAGGTAAGGAGAAGGGAACTAACTTTTACGGAGCATCCCACGCGTGCCACGTGTTTGGGGTTCCAAATACCGGGTTGTTCTCCTCTACACCCCACCCGCCTCTTCGCTTTCACACCCTTGCCTCCTTCAGCAGTGTTGGCTCCCAGAGGGCTGAAGCACTGTACCCGCCAGCAGAAAACAAAGGACCCAGCGGGACGGAAAAGCAAAGCAAACAAACAAACCCCCCTGCGAGGAGTAGAGACCCAGCGCCGCCGGCCTTGAACCTCCGCCTCCAGCCCTCCGGTGCCCCGCCCCTCGGCCCCGCCCGGGCCTCTCGCGGGCCCCGCCCCTTGCTCCGCGGCCCGCGCTCATTCGCTGGCGCCCTTCCGCTCCGCTTCCCCGTTGATCCGCTTTCGCCTCCTTCGGTACGCTCTCCGCTTAGCTCCGCCCCTCACGGAGAGACCGTGCACGCAGGCTCGGCTCATGGTCACTCGCGGACCTTATTCCGTGTCGCTTTCCCCTTCTTCCCGGCATTCCTGCTTCCGCTTTCTCACGGCTCTTTGGTTTTTCCACCTCTGAGGCACTTCGCGCCCAGGGGTTCGGTGACGTCATCTCTCTGCGCTGCGCGGACACCCGCCAGTGGAAGAAGGAACCGCTCGCCGCCCTTCGCCTCTTTTGTTGGGCTGCTGCTTCTCCGGAATCATGGCGCCGTCACTGTGGAAGGGGCTGGTGGGCGTCGGCCTCTTTGCCCTAGCCCACGCGGCCTTTTCCGCTGCGCAGCGTAAGTGCTGGGGGAACCGCGACCGCTCCTGTGTGGGACTCCGGGGGTGGTGTGTGGGAGCACCCTGAGGGAGTGTCGGACCGAGTGTCCCAGGAATGGTCATTTGAGCCCTTAGAGTTGGGTGGTGACTCCGAGAAGCGGCGCGGTGCTTCCTGGTGGAAGGCTCGGAGTCTGAGTTTGAGGAGATGGGCACCTGAGATTGCAGCAGGGGTGGAAGGGGAAGAGGGTGTCTGGGAGAGGACTCTGAGCTGGCTGCAGGGTGGGCAAAGAGGGAGTCTGTGTCAGGCTGCAGGGTGGCCAGAGAGGGAGTAGGTCCGGGAATCCGGGACAGGTGATGTCAGATCCAGCGTGGGACCAAGCAGGCAAAGTGTCAGATTGAGGACCTCGATGCTCATGGTCCCATGACAACTAGGTGGACAACATCTTGGGCACTTCTGGGCTGTCCAGGCAGAGACTGAGAAGTTAAGTGACCGTTTGCCTCATGGGGGCACTGTGGTACAGGAGAAAGAGCACTGGACTGGGAGTCTGGAGGGCTGGTTCTGAAAAACTTGCTTTACCGCTAAATCTGTGTGACCTTGGGCAAGTCATGTCCCTTCTCTGAGCTTTCATTGAGGTGGATTTTAATTCTTGCTTTTTCTATGTCACAGAGTCACTGGGAAGTTTAAAAGAAAAAAAGTAAAAGTACTTTAGCATACACATAAAATTGTATCATCAAGAAGAAACTTGGAGTCTAGCAGAGGAGGTGGTGCCGTCTTGAGACAGCTGATCTGTTTTGTGGTCTTCCTTCTCTACTAGACCAGGGGTCAGCAAACTGGCCTGTGGGCCAAATGCAGACTCTCTTCTGTTTTTGTAGTGAGCTAAGAATGTTTTCACATTTTAATTTCTTGGGGAAAAAAAAGCAAAAGAATATCATTTTATGATCCATGACAATTATATAAAATCCAAGTTTCAGTGTCCATCAATGAAGTTTTCCTGGCAGATAGTCACACCCATTCGTTTAGGTATTGTCTGGCTGCTTTCCAAGTGGGGAGTTGAGTAGTTGACACAGAGACAGTATGGCCTGCAAAGCCCAAAATATTTGTTATCTGACTTTTTACGGGAAAAGTTTGCTAACCTTTGCCCCAGCCTATAGAGCCCAGGAGGGCAGCCCATTTTGTTCATTGCTGCGATCCTTGTGCCTAGCACAATGTTCCCCACAGTAGGTACTCAGTAAATTTGTTGAATGAAGGAAGTGAATTCAAAGTTGAACTTTATTCATTTGCTAGATTACTTTCCATCTTCAGGAATAAAGTAGAAAATGAAATGTGAATTCCTCCAAAGCTTTAATTTTTTTTCAAGATAAAACCTTTTGTTTGTTATATAGAATTAAAATGATCCAGTTATTTTAACTACTTTTTACAAACATGTATTGACATTTGTCTGATGGAAACTCAGCTTTATTTTTTAAATACATTTTTTTTTGGAAATTTTACAGAAAAGTTGCAAAGATAGTAGAGTTACTGTATACCCCCACCCAGTTTCCTGCATTGATAACACTTTCTATTACCACGGTATATTGTCGCAACTAAGAAACTGACATTGGTATAATACTACTAACTAAAGTCTAACTTTTATTTGGGTTTTACCAGTTTTTCCAATAAGGTCTTCTATTCCAGGAATCAAGCAGGGTATCACATTACATTTGGTTGTCATGTTTCCCCGGTCTTCTCTATTCTGTGACAGTTTCTCCAAAGCTCCAGTCTTAAATGACAACAATAATAATAGCTAACGTTTATTAAATGCTTACTATGTGCCAGGCACTGAACTAAGCGCTTTACATCTATTATCTAATTCAGTCCTACCAAAAGCCCTGTGAGGTAGCTATTGTTGTTGTTACCGCTCTTGAAAGATGAAGTTGAGACACGCAGTTTGTGCAAGCTGGGAAACTTGCATAAACTGACAGCGATGATGGTGGGGCCAGGATTCAAAGATAAGCAGTTTGACTCTAGAGCCTATGTGCTACACTGCTTTATGAAATTCAGTTTTGTGTAAGTGGTTGAAATTGCGCTGTGCTTAGGTGCCAGAGGTACAGTGATGCCCCAAGGGAGTTCAAAGTCAAGTGGAATCAGTAAAGAACCACAATAAAGTGATACAGATGCTATGCTAAGAGTATGTCAGGATGCGTGGACACAGGCCGGGGATGGGAGGTGGGGGACGAGAGGGTTAAGGGAATATCTTAGAGCCTTGCTGCTCAAGGGTGTTCAACGGACCAGCCTCCAGGGAATCGCCTGGGAGCTTGTTAGAAATGCAGAAACTCAGGCCCCGCCCCAGAGTTTATTGAATCCTAATCTGCATTTTAATAAGATCCCCAGGTGATCTGTCTGCACATTCGTTTGAGAAGCACTACCCTAGAGATCAGGATACTGTGGAGTACTGCGTCATTTTCTACAGTTGGCTTCAGCTGTAAAATTTTACAGTACTCGAGCAAGGAGATCTCTAAAGTCCAACCCCTTCGTTTTACAGATGAGGAAATGCCTGGTTAGAGGTAGTGTTAGAGTCCGATTAGGCTGCATGCAAAGAAGAAAGCTGGCTAGGAATTGAACGGACAAGTAGGAAGTTAGCCAAACCTATTTTTGGTATTGGATTGATGTTTCTTTTACACCGGTCCTTATGTTAAACCTGTAAGATAAAACTTCAGAAATGTCTCTAAACACATTTTCTTTTAAGAGTCACTGCATGTTCACTCACAGCAATTTGGGTTTTTAAGTCCACAGCACATTGTTAAGTAGGGATCGTGCCAGGTTTTTCTAGAATTAGGATTTTGTGTTTTTGTGTCTCCGGTGAGATGAGAATGCCTTGTGGCATTTGTCACTGCAGTGGGACCTCTTTATAATGCTCATGTTGCAAAAGGACTAATATTTACCTTTGAAGCTAATTGTGTCGTGTCAGACTGTAGCAGCAGATAGCAAGCACACTGTTGTGCTATGGCAAGCTCACCTTTGCTGGGATGAACTTTATTATGGCGGAATGGCTACCATGTATCTACTGTAATCTTCACACTATCCCCATTTTACTGTTGCAGACACTTAGCAGAAAGATACTGCATTTCTTTGATTCTGAGACACACTCCCCCTCCCACTCCTACATTTTAACACTCTGAAATTGAGATGCATGTTACAGTGCATGAAGATGTCTTAAGGTTTGATGAGATAAAGTCAGTGACAGTAAGTGGAGGAGCTGGTTTTATGATCCAGGCTTATCAGCTTCCAAATCCTGGTCCTTTTCTTTCATACCTTGCTGCTTCCTGAGGCTAAGGCGGCAGCAGAATTAGGACTTAATCAGAGAGGCAGAAATTGACGTTCTGGGGGCACCTGGGTGGCTCAGTCGTTAGGCGTCTGCCTTTGGCTCAGGTCAGGATCCCAGGGTCCGGGATCGAGCCCCGCATCGGGCTCCCTGCTCAGCGGGAAGCCTGCTTCTCCCTCTCCCATTCCCCCTGCTTGTGTTCCCTCTCTCGCTGTGTCTCTGTCAAATAAATAAATAAAATCTTAAAAAAAAAAAAAGAAATTGACGTTCTGGAATTTCTCCTATCCCACCGCTGCCCCAACATAGTCTCTCAGGAAAAAAACATGTCCATGCCAGTATTACTTTATCCATACCTTGTGATGGCGGTGCTATTTCAGAGTTGAGGTTTTCTGTAGGATTATCCGTTTTTAAATAATTGTGATTTCTTTGACCAGTTAGTGAAAGAAACTTGTTAGTTTCAGAGGATTCTAGTTTTCCCATAGTACCGAAAGAAAAAAAAACAAAACATGTTTAGGTATTTCTTCCTCATACTTGCTCACCTTTCACTCTTACCGTGTTTTGTAAGGTGACAAAGCAGGTCATGATGAAAGTAAAATAGTTCAAGATCAGGCTGACTGCCTTAGAAGATAGAGGTTTTTGAGGAATCCGGGATTAGCATTACTTTATGTAGCATATAAGTCAGCCGCTTCTTTGGTATATTGATTTGCTTGCATTTTAAGAAAGAAAAATGGGCTACAATTTCCTTAATGGTATGCTTCTGGTTTATAGATCGTTCTTATATGCGATTAACAGAAAAGGAAGATGAATCACTGCCAATAGATGTAAGTTGGTCATTTATATTCCGTTAAAATATATTTTAAAAATTAGCCACATAGCTTATAATAATTTTTTACTGGTTCTTGTTCTCTTAAAATTTTCCAGACATGAAGTAACATCTGTTCACTACTTTACTCTTTGTCACTCATTGTGAAACCCGAAGATTTGGAAACAAAAGATTTCTCTGTTTGGTTTCTAGAACTGTAGTTTAAGTAGTCGTTCTAGAAGTTGCTCTGTTCATAGTCTGAGATGGACTTAAGTTGATTACTTGACTTTATTTCTTAGCAAAGTTCCTTTTTATGTAAAGTCTAAGAACAAGCAAAACTAAACATTGTTTAGGGACATATATGTAGGTGGCAAAAGTAAAGAAAAACAAGGAAGTGTTTTTTTTTTTTTAAGCTGAAATGATATGTGAACTTCACTCACCATTTTTTTTATCTTTAATGGATTTTAAATGACAAGATAGTAACTTCTTTGTAACAGAATCAAGCAGTAAGCGTAAAAAGTAAAACTGACCCCATACAATAAAAAAGACAAGTGACCTCACTGCTCAGCAATTCTGCTGCTACTCCCACCAGTTTGGAGTATGTCAGTAGTTCAGCTCTCCTCCTGTGCATAAACAGCATTCTTTATTTACATTATGTATAGTTTTACCTAATCAAAACAGTTTTTCTTTTAAAAAGTTATTATCTATGTGTATATATGTATAGTTTTATAATCAGCCTTTTATTACTTAACATTATTTATCTTGACGTAACTTCATGATAACTCATAGATTTGCCACATTCTTGTTAATGGTGCCTATGATTGCATTGTATGAAATAGGTCTTGGTTCACTGGTGGCAGGAATGTGTAAGCTGGTATAACATGTGACATTAGTTTTAATTCAGAAAGTTAGAGTAATAGCTTGTGGCTAATTTTGACTTTAGTTGTCTGTAATGAAAGTTATGATAGATGGGACTATTAAGCCACTCTCCTATCACCTTTGCTTTGCTTTGTGGTAGATTACCCCTCCCCCAATACCACACACATATTCATTTATATCTACTTAAAATGGCTTGCTTCTGTTTACAAACTGGGAAATCTGAAAAATGCAGAAAAATCACAACCAAGAAAATCAAATGTGCCTGTAATCCCAGGTTGGTTAATATCAAACACTGCAAGTTTTTGCTTGCACAACCTCTTTGGAAAACGTTTTGGTATTACCTAGTGAAGTTGAATGTGTGTATACTCTCCCCCAGTGATTCTACTCGCATGTGCCAGGAGACCTACTGCAGGATATCTCTATAGGCATTGTGAAAGTAACACACAGGAAACAGCCCACATAGCCATCAGCAGTGGAATGAATAAATTGTGGTATTTTCATATAATGAAATATAGAATACAAAGAAAATGAATGGCTCTAAGGATATACTACAACAGGGATGAATCTCACAAAAAAAGTTCAAAGGTGGGAAAAAGCAAGCAATATACTTTTTAGAGGTACATACATATCTGGTAAAATTATAAAGAAAAGCCTTAAAGAATTGATTAATATACAATTCAGTACAATAGTTACCTATAGTTAACTATCATTAACTTTGAGGGGGTTGGTGAAGGAAATAATTGGAGAGGGACACGTGGGACTTGAAAGGGACTGGTAGTTTTATTTCTTAAGCTGGGTGGTGGGTCCAGGGGTATTCTTCTTTATACTCTATGATATTTAACAATAATACATTAACAAAGTCTTAGTTGCTCTTGGAAGCAGGTAATAGTTGGCAACTGAGTTCTGAATGGCTCAGTACCTGTTTGCTATTTGAGCAAAACCTAGAAGTATTTTTGCAGCTGCTCCACAGAATTTGTAGAAGATTTTATTGTGTCTGAGTTCAAATTATTTAAAGTGAGAATTGACTCGATAGGATCTGGGAGAAATACGTGTCAGAGGCTAAAAAGAGATGGAGGGAAAATTATAAATTTTTATGATAACATTTGTATGTTATTTGATAATCTCAATCTTTATACTCACAGATAGTTCTTCAGACACTTCTGGCCTTTGCAGTTACCTGTTATGGTATAGTTCATATTGCAGGAGAGTTTAAAGACATGGATGCCACTTCAGAACTAAAAAATAAGTAAGTCCTTCCCTTTTCATAGGCACTTCGTTTCATAGGGGTTTTGCTTCATTTACATAATTTAAAATGTATGTTTTCTGGTACATAAAAGTTGATTTTGTTTTTACATTTTGATGATGCAGTTTGTGTGAATAATGAGGTCAAAATATTGAGGCAGTGTTTGATATGATAGAAAAATGGAAGTTGAATGACAGATTATTGACATTAGACTCAGATGTCATGTCATATTTGCTTAAAATTATTTATTGGTTTGATGGGTGGAAGGGGATAGACAAATAGGAAGATATTCCCTCAGAAATGTTTTCCTTTCATCTTTTCTTTTTTCCTTCCCTCCCCTCCCACCCCCCTCCCTTCCATTTTTTCCTCTTTTTATCCTCATGTCCCAGCTTAGTCTTTGGAAGAATAGGGGTTTTTGGTCCGTTTCCTCTATCACTTGAGCCTAGACTGTGACCTAAACTGCTCTTTGGCCTTTTCCTATTCTTGGATTACAGTATATTTGTTATTCTGCTTTCTCTTTTCTCCTGTGCTGCTTCTAAGCTATTTTCTTGAGCTTGGCTTGCTTTTCTTTTCCATATTGCTTACTTTCATAAAGTTATCCTTTAGCTTGTTCAATTCCATCTCTGGACTCTACCTACCTTCTTGAGCCTGGAAATTTTAACCCTTTACAATGTGTCCTCAGAAGGGTTCACAATAAACATTTATTTGTTAGAAGAAACTCACCCCCTTGTTACTTTTACTTTTCAATTTACATTTTAAATAGTCACATGTCAGGCATCCTGTTTTATGTAGGCGTATGCTTGGAATTTTAGGTGGGCTGACTTTGAGATTTGAGTTTTTATCAAGGCAGAGTTATCTTTGTTCAGGAAAATAATGTTTAAACAAACCAGTACTAAAAGCCGTACACTTAGGTGTTTGTGAACTTTTTTCGACTACACATATCTCATTGGGAAAGAAGAAAGGATACTCTACTATTACCACCCACTATAGTTCTTACAAAGAGTCTACCAAGAATCACAGGCAAAGGGCCAGGAAAGAAAGAAGTAAAACAGAATGGCATTAAGTAGGTGGTAGCAAAATATATAAATTTAGTAGGTGGTAGCAAAATATATGAGTTTGGACAACAGTAGGTACAGAAGGGCCAAAGGAGTTTTTTTGTTGTATTTGAAAGATTCTTGGAAACAGATCTATGAAATGATCATATTGCTTGAATAGTGAGGGCCAAATGAGAATAATCAAAGGTACAATCTATGTACTGGTTTTTTAAAAGACTATTTGGCATGGGCTAGCTAGTTTTAAGATTTATAGAAGTGTTTAAAGCTGAGCGATTATTTGTGCTATAGTCATAGGCATCTTGGAAGGAGTGGCTGAAAGAAAGATTTGAGAGCTTTATGTTGCTTTTCCAGGTTTCTTATTTTCCTTGTACAGGAAAAAAAAATCACGAGACCCAATATGATTGCCATGTATAGCCTGATCGCATGGATTTAAACTTAGTTAAGAGTATAACCCATAGCAAATTCATAATTCATTAGAAGCCTGCTTGTTTTCAAATAGGCTTTTGTACAGGTGTATCTAAAGTGGATACTTTGTTTTTTTCTTTTAAGGACATTTGACACATTAAGGAATCACCCATCATTTTATGTATTTAACCATCGTGGTCGAGTACTGTTCCGGCCTTCGGATACAACAAACTCTTCAAATCAAGATGCATTGTCCTCGAACACATCATTGAAGTTACGAAAACTTGAATCACTGCGTCGTTAAGATTTTTACAAATTATAATAACAGGACAGGACACAGAGCTGGAATATTGGAGTTTGGGGTATAAAACACTCCCCCCATCATCAGTATTTATATTATATTGATCTTTCAGACCTAATTAAAAAAAGTCTGTGGCCCTTGTTTGTACACTGTTAATCAAATCGTTAATGGAGCATAAGTTATCTGTGAAATGAGTCTTTGATCTTTCATAGAGAGAATTCTTTTTTCCATTTAAAACAAATTCATGTCATTTGTAAAAGTCACTGTTTTGAACACATTACTTTGAAAAATGTTGATGATTTTGTAATTATTTATTTTCTTAGATTTCTTTTCTTTTGCACTTGAGTTTTTAGGATCCTTTTGGAAATAATGTGACTACTGCATTTTGCAGCATGAATGAAAGTTAAAAAGTCTTCGGTTCTTAACAACAAACGGACTTCTCTAAAGAAACCAAAATGGTGGCTTACCAGTTTTTCTTACGACCCCTAAAAAGTGGCTCTGCTTCAGCAGATGCTTGCCAGTTTTTAATTTCTCATGACTTCTTGCCCCACCCCACTCCCATATACCTCCTAACATCGACTGTCTTGTTTCATCACTTCTCTGGGGTTCTGTGTGCAGTGAGCAATTCTTGTGTCAGAAATTCTTTGTCATAAATATATTTAACAAATTCAACTTGCTGTAAAGCTACTTGTGTTCTCTTCATTTCTCTGTCAGAAATTTCCCCAGTTGGTTATGTAGTTAAAGAATAGTTGAAGACAGACCAAAAGACCCTTCATGATTTCATGGATTATCCTGCCTGTGTAGAAAAATAGTAATCACTGAAGACAACTGATTACTTGTCATCAGCCAGTTTAACTTATTCAAAGTCTCTGTTATTTTATTGCTTACTAAACTAGCAAATTAGTAAAACTAAAGGAAACTTCTCATCAAAGGTAGGCTTCAAAGGCATTGGGACAAATATGTTTTAAATATTTGGAACTAATATCTTCAATGAAAAACAATTAAAGTCATTTAAGAAACTGTTTTATAGCTTCGGATTCGTTAGCAGGCTTAGAGTTTTTCCATCTTTGTTGGATGCTGCTGAAGTTGAGGATGAGGGGACAGAGTAGACTTTTTTTAGAAACAGTAATTTTGGGTTTAGGGGATTTGGCTAGCCCTTTGATCTGCAGGGAGCTTAATATTTCTTTGTAAAGGAGGTTGCTTTTGTTGAACTGTACAGGTATGAAAACATTGCTTTCTTTGAATTGTATAGGTGCAAAGGGAATAACTATGCAGACTTGAAAAGCAACACGCTTTCGGCAAGAGTCATAAGAGGCCCTTCTGCTGGATGGCATTTTTCCCATTAGAAATGGACTTCAGCTCTTCTATTCTGCCTGGTAACACACAGCCCCAAAGCACGAGACTCTTTTGTCATTGAGCTTTTACTGTTGTTTAGTTTTGTTTTGCCAACCCAATATATCAATGGAACACTGACTCTGCTCTCTAAGGAGAACAAAGTTAGAAATCTGCTGATAGCCCAAGATAATTTAGAAATGAGTTAAAAATGGAATTCAGGGGTTAATGTGATAATTAAATCAAAGTATTGTATGAGAAACAAGCTCCTTCCATCAGGCTGGCCTGCCATTTCCTCAGGTGTGACTTGATTCGAAAGGGCCTTTTCTCTTTGGGGGCTGCCTTCCTTTTTTATTATTTACATACCTTCAGTGCAGCCATTTAAAGGGTACAGTTCAATGGTTTTGTCATATATTCGCAAAGTTGTACAACCACTACCACAATGCATTTTAGGACATTTCTATCACCCCCAGAAGAAACCCTGTACCCTTTAGCGGGTGCCTCTCATATCCCCCTGCCCCAGTGCCTCCCAGCTCCGGGCAACCACTAATGTACTTTCTGCCTCTCTAGATTCGCCTATTCTGGTCCTTTAATATGAATGGATTCTCACAATGTCTGGTCTTTAGTGACTGGCTTCCCAAGTATAGTTTTGTTCTATGTGGAGTGAGAACTTCTCCCCTTGAGAACTGTGATCGCTGTGAAAGGAAGTGGTTGGTCAAATCAGTAGATGTGGAGTAGGGAGGGCCAGGCACTTAGCACGTTTCTTCGTCAATCTTAGGCTGAATGGCTTTTCCTCATAACCAAGCACTCGTGATATATGACTATTTATAATATTTTGGCTAGTCTCTAGAATGGATATTGAAATCTTTGCCTGCCCAGTCAGGAAAGTCCCAGTAAAAATGATGCCCCATAGTTTGGCAGAGAATTGACATAGTTTTCAGGTGCATCTAACTTTGCTAGCAGCTTGTATACCTCGGGCCAGGTGAGCTTCCCAAATTTCTTCTTCAATTTCCTCCAGTGAATTTCTGTTTTCTTTTTCCAGTATGTACCATAGGAATAGAGGTGATTTGGGTGCATCGTAACAGTGCTAAATGGATTAAATTCAGAATTTTATTTATAATACTTTGAGACAGTCCATGACTACCTAGGGTAGTCCAAAAAAAATGTAGTGATGTAAGCTAGTTAAGCCTGCAGGTGATTGCGATTTTAGTGACATTCAGAAGTGTGCACTATCGAAGGCTCTCTAAAATATAGGAAGAGACTTCTTAATAACTAGGGAACCAGCCAAATGCTATGGGCTAATGGCCCAGCCACAGAAAATGCAGATCGGCGGATTGGAGACCATGATGCTCTGTAACTCCCTAATGATTGTTTCCAAAGCACTGTGGCTTATTTTTGAGTGGCATGACAGCAGCTTCCTGGTTGTATGTGGCCTGTTTCCATGATGTATTGAGTAGTGTTGTTTGTTGTGAACATCGATGCCTGTAACACCAAGCTAAACACCTTCTTTTGGATATGTTTCCTCTCTTTAAATGGCCTTGCCCTGTCCAATAAATAAATGATTGTCTCACCCTGTTTTTGGTAGTGGTTTTTGTTTTTGTTTTTGTTTTTTAAATCTCATTCTCTTCTCTGTCCCCAGAAAAATGTAAGAGATAATTTTATGACTGTATTTTTTTTTCCAAGTGTGATGCTGTTCTACTAAATTCAATGGATACTTTACTTTTTATTGTACATGTAAAGTCGAATTGCAATTTTATGTTTTTTTTAGAGTCTAAATAGAATGTGTAATCTCATTTATATTTCTAAATTATCAAAGGACCTTTGGGGTATAAGAATTTCAGTCCTTGAGTAGCAGTGTCCCATCATTCCATCACAAATTTGTTGTAACTTTAGACTTAACGGGAAATCATTATGATTAAAAGCATCAGGGGGCAAATCCAGAGTCTGATGAAAACCCAAGGGGCAGTTCTGGTTTGTAAAACTTGGCACTTATCCAAATCAAGTATTCTTTAAAAAGGGAAAAATAAAGATGATATATGCATGTGGCAAAAACAAAAAAATCAGATGGTACAGAAAGGCATGTCATTAAAACTTGTCCCCTTCCCTCCTGTGCCTAATGCCTCTCTCCAAAGGGAATCAGCTTAGAGTATCCTGTATATTCGTTTGGGGAAAAATTATTTGCCAGCCAATATATATTTTAAAAACTTTACCTTAATGGAATCAGACATTCTTCTGTACGTTGCTGTTTTTTGCTACCTGTGTCTTACAAGATCTTTCTGTATCAGAATATACAGAAATACCTCAGTATTTTTAATGACCGTGTGGTTTTCCAATGTAGGAATGTGTTACAAATGTTCAAACACTGAGAGGATCTCAGGTTGTTTTCAGTATTTTACTATAGCTAAACCATATTGCAGTGAACATAGTTATACATATAATGAGATTATACCCAGAGTTAATTCTTAGCAATAGAATTGCTGGATCAAAGGGTATTTTTCATTTTCAATTAAGTAGTTATTGCCAAATTGTTCTCCAGGAATCTTGGCCCAGTTATTCTCCCACGTATAATTTGTAAGAACAATTATTTCTGAGGCCCACGCTGATACTGGCTACTAAACTTTTGAACATTTGATCATCTGAAACGGAATAAATGATATCTTACATCTTGCGTTAGCTATATTGCATGTTAATGAAGGATATGGAACACATTTTCATGCTTATTGGTTACTTATATTTCATTTTCTGTGAACTGTGTGGTCATGTTCTGTTTTCTATTAGATGATTTGTTTTTTACTGATTTGTATGAGCTCTTTGTAAGCTAAGAAAATTGGTCCATTGTCATATGTTTAAGAATATTTTCCTGAGATTTATTTACTTACTTACTTATGTAGTTAAACTTATCAGTCTTTATGGCTTCAGGAATTCATGCCTTGCTTAAAAAGGCCTTCTTTACATTTAAGAATAAATTTAATGTATTTTTCCAGTACTTTTAAGTTTTTTTTTTAACCTTTAAATCTTTGATTCATTTGGACTTTATTTAGGTAGAAGGAATGAGGTAAGGATTCAACACTTTTCTCCCCAAATGGCTATCTGGTTATCGCAGCCTCACTTTTTTGCTTTTTTCCCCACACTGATTTGAAAAGCCATCTTCATCCATACATTGAATTTCCGTGTATATTTAGATCTGTTTCTGAGCTCTGAAGTCTGTTACAAAAATTACCAGTCTTTTAATTATTTTAAGTTGCTATACACTTTCATATTTCACATTGCTAGTCCACACTGCATTATTACTATTTTCAGGACTTTTTCCTAGTTATTCATGCATGTTTATATTTCCAGAGGGCCTTTAGTATCATTTTGTCCATTTCTAGAATCCTACTGATATTTTTCTAAAATTTTACTTTGAAAAATTTCAAACTTACAGAAATCATGAAAGAATACTATGAGGAATGCCAATACATTTTTCATTTGGTCACCATTCCTAACATTTTGCCACTTTTGCTTTTGTTGTCTCCAAATGTGCTTTTGTCCCCTCCTGAATAGTTTATGGTTAAGTGTGGACTTCATAATCACACTTCACAGCACCATGACATCCCTAAATACGTCAGTGCTCTGTTCCTATAAGGATGAGGACATTTCCCATTTAACCACAATACCACTCTCACCCTGAAGAAAATGGTGAATCATCCAATATTATATTCAAATTTCCCCATGTATCCCCAGAATGACTTTCATAGCTGCCCCCACCAAGGTTCGCAAACTATATTGTTCAGTGTGTCTCTCCAGTTTCTAATTTTAAACAGTCCCCCTACTTCTTTTTTTAAAATGATATTTTCTAAATAAACTTTATTTTCAGAACTGTTTTAGAGTTATAGAAAAATTGGGAAGATGGTGCAGAGTTCCCGCATACCCCATACTCAGTTTCCCCTACTGCTAACATCTTAGGTTACCATGAGACATTTGGTACAAGCAAGGAACCAATATTGATACATTATTGTAAACTACAATTATTATTCAAGTTTCTGCAGATTTTACTTAATGTCCTTTTTGTGTTCCAGGCCTCCATCCAGGATACTGCATTACATTTAATTGTGAGTCTTCTTAGGTTTTTCTTGGCTGTGACAGTTTCTTATACTGTCCTTGTTTCTGATGACAGCTTTTTTTTTTTTTTAAGATTTTCTTTGAGAGAGAGAGAGCACAAGTTGGAGGGAGGGGCAGAGGGAGAGGGAGAAGCAGACTCCGTGCTGAACAGGGAGCCCAACACGGGGCTCGATCCCAGGACCCTGGAATCATCACCTGAACTGAAGGCAGATGCTTAACCTACTGAGCCACCCAGGCACCCCGACCTTGACAACTTTGAAGAATACTGGTCAGGTATTTGGTAAAATGTTCCTTTGTTGGGATTTGTCTGACGTTTTTACCATTATTATACTAGGATTATGTGTGCTATTGTTACCATATCAAGGGTGCATATTTATTAACATGACTTATCACTGTTGATATTATTCTTGATCACCTAAGTTAGTGTTTGTCAGGTTTCTCCACTGTGAAGCTACCCTTTTTCCCCCATTTCCATACTGTACTCTTCGGAAGGAAGTCACTATGCGTAGCCCACACTTAGGGAGTGGGGAATTATGCTCCACCTCCTCAAGGATGGAGGATCTACATCAATTATTTGGCATTCTTCTGCACAGGAGGTATATTTCTTCTTTCCCACTTATTAATTTATTCAATCATTTATTTATAGGAGTTTGGGCTCTTGGATTTTTTTTTTATACTTCGGGTTATCCTGTAACACTGCTTTATTTTGAGGTTGAAATTATTCCAGTTTTGGACATTGAGAGCTTTTCATTGGGCTCCTGTTCCCTTTGACATACTCGTAAAAATTTTTTTGGACTTTTTTGTTTTGTTTTGAGCACTTCCATACTTTCTGGCACTACAAGATGTCCCAGGCTCATCGTGTATACTTCCTTCCCCAGTCCTAGAATCAGCCTTTTCTCCAGGGAACCTGGTTCCTTTTACAGAAGAATGGTATTAGAAACCAGGATCTGGGCCCTAGTTGTACCCAGTGCTGCTGGCGTTTTGTTGCTTTGAGGCCCTTTCAGCTGACAGAGCAAGAAAATATGTGTGTGTGCTAACCTGTGCATATATACATATATAAATATTTCTGGATGTAACCTCTGTATTTCTATTACGTGAAACACGAATTCATACTGATATTCCATCCATCACCACATAAATCTTTCTAACCACCTCTCCTGCTGATCTGCAGACTTCCACACCCACACTAAGAAACCTGGTTCCCACCATCTGCTACCCGTTTACTTGAATTGTTAAATCCAGTATATACACAATTTCAGAAACATTACCCTGTACTCCCATGGAAGACAACATTTCCAACTACAGCAGCGATTGTGTGTGTGTTTGCCGTTATTTTACAGACCCCACTCATTTCCAAAGTTACTTAAGTCAGCACCCCCTCTCCTTCAGTATGTTTGTTTCACAAGTCTAATACAGTTAGATTGCTTTGTCACATTCTGCCTTCTGCCCTGGAATTCCCCTGACCTCAATGATTTCTAAAAGTTTGTATACACCAGGGTTCACTTTTTGTGCCCTGAAGTTCAACAGATTTTGACAAATCCATAATGTTATGTATCCACAATTGCATTATCATATAGAATAATTTCATAGCTCTAAAAATCCCTTGTGCTTCACCTATTCAACCCTGTCCCTCTCCCTGGAGCCCCAGTTTACCACTGGTCTTTTTACTGTCTATAGTTTTGCCTGTTCCAGAATGTCGTATGGCTGGAATCATGCAGTATGTGGCCTTTTTAGACTGGCTTCTTTTACTTAGCAGTATACATTCAAGATTCCTCCATGTCTGTCTGTGGCTTAGCTTATTTTTTAAAATCTCTGAATACTAGTCCATTGAATGAATGTTCCACAGGTTGTTTACCCATCACCTATTGAAGGACATCTCCAGTTTTTGACGATTGTGAATAAAGCTGCCCTAAACACTTGCATGCATGTTTTTGTGTGAACATAATTATTCCTATTAGTTGGTAAATACCAAGGTCCATGATTGCTGGATCATATGGTAAGATTATGTTCGGCTTTATAAGAAATTGCCATGCTGTCTTCCAAAGTGGCTGTACCATTTGGCATTCCCATCAACAGTGAATGAGAGTTCCTGTTGCTCTGCATCCTCATCAGCTGCTGGCATGGTCAGGTCTTAGCTATTCTAATAGGTATCCTGTTTTATTTGTTTATTTATTTTTAAAAAGATTTATTTATTTGAGAGAAGGAGAGAGTAGGGGGAGGGGCAGAGGGAGAGGGAGAGAGTCACAAGCAGACTCCTTGCTAAGTGCAGAGCCTGACACCGGGCTTGATCTCATGACCCTGAGATCACAACCTGAGCCAAAACCAAGAGTCAGTCGCTTAACTGGGTCAGCCACCCAGGCGCCCCATGATATCTTGTTTTAATTTGCAGTTCCCTAATGACAAATGATGTTGAGCCTCTTTTCATATGCTTATTTGTCAGCTGTATTTGTCTTTTGGTGAAGTATCTATTTGGATCTTTTTCCCAATTTCAAATTGTGTTGTTTGTTTTCTTATTGAGTTTTAAGAATTTTTTGTATATTTTGAATGCAAGTCTTTTAGAGACGTGTGTCTTTCAAGTATTTTCTCCCAGTCTGTGGTTTGTCTTTTCATTCTCTTGACAGTGTCTATCACGGTGAAGTTTTTCATTTTAGTAAAGTCCAACTTATCAAATTTCTTTTATGAATCATGCTTTTGGTTTTGAATTTAAAAGCTCATTTCCAAAGGGAGAGAGGGAAACAAACCATAAGAGCCTCTTTTTTCCAAAGATTGATTGATTTATTATAGAAAGAGAAAGAGCAGGGGGAGGGGCAGAGGGAAAGAGAATCTTTGAGCAGACTCCCCACTGAGCATGGAGCCTGATATGGGGCTCAGTCTCAGGACCCTGAGATCATGACCTGAGCTGAAATCAAAGATCGGATGTTCAAGCAACTGAGCCACCCAGGCACCCTACCATAAGAGACTCTTAACGATAGAGAACAAACGGAGGGTTGATGGAGGGAGGTAGGTGGGGGATGTGCTAGATAGGGGATGAGGATTAAGGAGGGCACTTACGATGAGCACTGGGTGTTGTATATAAGTGGTGAATCACTGAATTCTACTCCAGAAACCAATATTGCATTGTATGTTCACTAAGTAAAATTTAAATTAAAAAAATTTAAAAAATAAAAGCTCATTTCCAAACCCACGGTCATCTAGGTTTTCTCCTATGTTTTCTTATAGAAGTTTCATTATTTTTCACTTTATATTTAGACCTATGATCCATTTTGTGTTAATTTTTGTGAAAGAAATTAATTTTTGTGTCTAGGTTCCTTTTTTTCCATATGAACATCCAGTTGTTCCAACACCATTTGTTGAAAACACTATGCTTTCCTCATTGAATTGCCTTTGCTCCTTTGTCAAAAATCAGTTGACTATATGTGTGGCTTTATTTCTGGTTTGTCTACTCTGTTCCATTCTTCTATATGTCTACTCTTTCATCAATACCATACTCTTGACTACTGTAGCTTTATACTAAGTCTTGAAATTGGGTAGTGTGAGTCCTCCATCTTTGTTCTTATTTTTCAGTATTGTGTTGGCTATTCAGGGTCTTTCATCTTTCCCTATAATCTTTACAGCCAGTTTGTCAATAACTACAAAATAACTTGCTGAGATTTTGATTGGAATTACTTTGAATCTGTAGATCATGTTAGACAGAACTGATATCTTATTAATACTGAATCTTGTTTGAAATCAAACAAAATATGTACAGGATCTCTATGTGGAAAACCACAAAATCTCTATAATAAAGAGATACTCCATGTTCACAAATTGGAAGATTCAGTATCAATAAGATATCAATTCTGTCTAACATGATCTATAGATTCAAAGTAATTCCAATCAAAATCTCAGCAAGTTATTTTGTAGTTATTGACAAACTGGCTGTAAAGATTATAGGGAAAGATGAAAGACCCTGAATAGCCAACACAATACTGTTGTTGCAAATGGTATTGTTTTTTAAATTTCAAATTCCAGTTTTAATTGTTGGTATTTAGGAAAGCAATTGAGTTTTGTATGCTAACCTTATATCTTACTCTTTGTTATCATTATTTTTATTTTTTCTCTATTTATTTATCTTTTTGATGTAGTGTTCCCTGATTCATTGTTTGCATATAACACCCAGTGCTCCATTCAATACGTGCCCTCTTTAATACCCGTCGCCCCACCCCCCTCCCCCTTTGGAACCCTCAGTTTGTTTCTCAGCGTCCATAGTATCTCATGGTTCGTCTCCCCCTCTGATTCCCCCCCTTCATTTTTCCCTTCCTACTTTCTCCTTTTTTTTTTTTTTTTTTAACATATAATGTATTATTTGTTTCAGAGGTACAGGTCTGTGATTCATCAGTCTTACACAGTTCACAGTGCTCACCATAGCACATACTCTCCCCAATGTCCATCACCCAGCCACCCCATCCCTCCCCCCCCACCACTCCAGCAACCCTCAGTTTGTTAACTGAGATTAAGAATTCCTCATATCGGGAGCAAGATGGCGGAGGAGTAGGAGACCTAAATTTCGTCTGGTCCCAGGAATTCAGCTGGATAGGGATCAAACCATTCTGAACACCTACAAACTCAACAGGAGATCGAAGAAAAGAATAGCAACAACTCTCTGAACAGAAAAGCGACCACTTTCTGGAAGGTAGGACGTGCGGAGAAGTGAATCCGAGGCGATATTCGGGAGGATAGCCAGGGGGGTGGGGAGGGGGCCTCCGTCGGCTGCTTCTGGCAAGTGATAGAGCCGCGGAGCACAAAATCGGAACTTTTAGAAGTCGGCTCCACTGAGGGATGTCACTCCAGTGGCTAAGCGGCGGGGGGGAACCCTCGTGGGACAGTGTGGTCTCAGGACCCTCGGGGTCACAGAAAGACCGGGGGTGCCTGAGTGCGGCAGAGCTCCCAGGGATCGGAGCAGGGAAGCCGGCTGCAGAGACGGAGCCCAGGCGCGGGCTCAGCTCGGGATTGCCATAAACCGTGATCCACGGCACAGTCGGGCCACTGCTCCTCCAGCAGGGACCCAGAAGTGGCAGATCTGGGGTGACTCCCCTTCCTCCCCCGGGAGGAGCAGCGCAGGAGCGCACCGCAGGGATCTGCTGGGTCTGGAGACCACACGGAGTCGGGTGCCAGAGATAGAAACGCTCGGTCACAGGCCGGGTGAGCACGGAGTGTGGCTGGAGACCAGGAAATGGGAGTGACTGACTGCTTTTCTCTGGGGGCGCATTGAGGAGCGGGGCCCCAAGTTCTCGGCTCCTCCGGGGCAGAGATTGGGAGGCCGCCATTTTCACTCTCTGCCTCCAAAGCTGTACGGAAAGCTTGCAGGGAACAAAAGCTCCCGAGAGCAAACCCGAGCAGATTACTTAGCCCGGACTGGGCAAGGACGGGGCAATTCCGCCGCCGGCAAGGACATTTGGGAACCACGGCAACAGGCCCCTCCCCCAGAAGATCAGTGAGAACAGCCAGCCAAGACCAAGTTTACCGATCAATGAGAACGGCAGAACTCCAGCGCTAGGGGAATACTGCACATAGAATCCATGGCTTTTTTTTACCATGATTCTTTAGTCTTTCAAAGTTAAATTTTTTTTAACTTTTTTTTTTGAATTTTTCTTTTTCCCTTTTTCAACCAACATCTTATCAATCCCTTTTTTAAAAAACATTTTTATTTTTCATTCTTAGAGTCATATTCTATCCCTTCATAGTAGTTACCCTCATTTTTGGCATATATATATATATATATATAAGTTGTTCTCTCTTTAAAATTTTAGGATATAGTTTCTTCTAACAGATCAAAATATACCCTAAATCTCTAGTATATGGCTTTGTTCTAGTCTCCTGCCTGATCACATTCTCTCCCTTTTTTTTTTAAATCCCCTTCTTTCTTTTTTCAAACAACTTCTTATCAATTCCTTTTATAAAACTTTTTATAATTTTCATCTTTATGGTCATATTCCATCCCTTCATCATATCAACCCTTATTTTTGTACATATATAAGTTTTTCTTTCTTTAAAATTTTGGGAGGCACTTTCTTCTAACAGACCAAAATATACCCAAAATCTAGTGTGTGGCACTGATCTATGCACCAGCCTGATCATATTTGATCATATTCTGTTTTGTTTTGTTTTGTTCTGTTTTTGTTTGTTTTTATCTTTTTCTTTTTTCTTTCTTTCCCTTTCTTTTTCCCCGGGTTCAGGTCTTTTCTGATTTGTTTAGAGTATATTTTCTGGGGATGTTGTTACCCTGTTAGCATTTTGTTCTCTCATTCACCTATTCTCCTCTGGACAAAATGACAAGACAGAAAAAATCACCTCAACAAAAAGAACAAGAGGTGGTACCGACTGCCAGGGACCTACTCAGTACGGACATTAGTACGATGTCGGATCTAGAGTTCAGAGTCATAACTTTAAAGATACTAGCTGGGCTTGAAAAAAAGCATGGAAGATACTAGAGAAACCCTTTCTGGAGAAATAAAAGCACAAAAATCTAACCAAGTTGAAATAAAAAAGGCTATTAATGAGGTGCAATCAAAAATGGGGGTGCTAACTGCTAGGATAAATGAGGCAGAAGAGAGAATCAGTGATATAGAAGACCAAATGATGGAAAATAAAGAAGCTGAGAAAAAGAGAGATAAACAACTACTGGATCACGAGGGCAGAATTTGAGAGATAAGCGATATCATAAGATGAAACAACATTAGAATAATTGGGATCCCAGAAGAAGAAGAAAGAGAGAGAGGGGCAGAAGGTATATTGGAGCAAATTATAGCAGAGAACTTCCCTAATTTGGGGAAGGAAATAGGCATCAAAATCCAGGAGGCACAAAGAACCCCTCTCAAAATCAATAAAAATAGGTCAACACCTCGACATCTAATAGTAAAACTTACGAGTCTCAGAGACAAAGAGAAAATCCTGAAAGCAGCTCGGGAGAAGAGATATGTAACCTACAATGGTAGAAACATTAGATTGGCAACAGACCTATCCACAGAGACCTGGCAGGCCAGAAAGGACTGGCATGATATATTCAGAGCACTAAATGAGAAAAATATGCAGCCAAGAATACTATATCCAGCTAGGCTGTCATTGAAAATAGAAGGAGAGATAAAAAGCTTCCAGGACAAACAAAAACTAAAGGAATTTGCAAACACGAAACCAGCCCTACAAGAAATATTGAAAGGGGTCCTCTAAGCAAAGAGAGAGCCTAAAAGCAACATAGACCAGAAAGGAACACAGACAATATACAGTAACAGTCACCTTACAGGCAATACAATGGCACTAAATTCATATCTTTCAATAGTTACCCTGAATGTGAATGGGCTAAATGCCTCAATCAAAAGACACAGGCTATCAGATTGGATTAAAAAACAAGACCCATAGATATGCTGTCTGCAAGAGACTCATTTTAGACCCAAAGACACCCCCAGATTGAAAGTGAGGGGGTGGAAAACCATTTACCATGCTAATGGACACCAAAAGAAAGCTGGGGTGGCAATCCTTCTATCAGACAAATTAGATTTTAAACCAAAGACTGTAATAAGATTTGGAGAAGGACACTATATCCTACTTAAAGGGTCTATCCAACAAGAAGATCTAACAATTGTAAATATCTATGCCCCTAACATGGGAGCAGCCAATTATATAAGGCAATTAATAACAAAAGTAAAGAAACACATCGACAACAATACAATAATAGTGGGGGACTTTAACACCCCCCTCACTGAAATGGACAGATCATCTAAGCAAAAGATCAACAAGGAAATAAAGACTTTAAATGACACACTGGACCAAATGGACTTCACAGACATATTGAGAACATTCCAGCCCAAAGCAATGGAATACACATTCTTCTCTAGTGCCCATGGAACATTCTCCAGAATAGATCACATCCTAGGTCAAAAATCAGGTCTCAACCGGTACCAAAAGATTGAGATCATTCCCTGCCTATTTTCAGACCACAATACTTTGAAACTAGAAGTCAATCACAAGAGGAAAGTTGGAAAGAACTCAAATACATGGAGGCTAAAGAGCATCCTACTAAAGAATAAATGGGTCAACCAGGAAATTAAAGAAGAATTAAAAAAATTCATGGAAACCAATGAAAATGAAAACACAACTGTTCAAAATCTTTGGGACGCAGCAAAGGCAGTCCTAAGAGGAAAGTATGTAGCAATACAAGGCTTTCTCAAGAAACAAGATAGTTCTCAAATACACAACCTAACCCTACACCTAAAGTAGCTGGAGAAAGAACAGCAAATAAAGCCTAAACCCAGCAGGAGAAGAGAAATAATAAAGATCAGAGCAGAAAGCAATGAAATAGAAACCGAAAGAACAGTAGAACAGATCAACAAACCTAGGAGCTGGTTCTTTGAAAGAATTAACAAGATTGATAAACCCCTGGCCAGACTTACCAAAAAGAAAAGAGAAATGACCCAAATCAACAAAATCATGAATGAAAGAGGAGAGATCACAACCAACACCAAAGAAATACAAACAATTATAAGAACATATTATGAGCAACTATATGCCAGCAAATTAGATAACTTGGAAGAAATAGATGCATTCCTAGAGATGTATCAACTACCAAAACTGAACCAGGAAGAAATAGAAAACCTGAACAGACCTATAACCACTAAGGAAATTGAAGCAGTCATCAAAAATCTCCCAACAAACAAAAGCCCAGGGCCAGATGGCTTCCCAGGGGAATTCTACCTAACATTTCAAGAAGAATTAATACCTATTCTTCTGAAACTGTTCCAAAAAATAGAAATGGAAGGAAAACTTCCAAACTCGTTTT
>NC_058419.1:15829573-15829680 GCF_002201575.2 Neomonachus schauinslandi
TCATATGATACATGTCTTTCTCCGATTGACTTATTTCGCTCAGCATAATACCCTCCAGTTCCATCCACATTGTTGCAAATGGCAAGATATCATTCCTTTTGATGGCT
>NC_058419.1:15830180-15830759 GCF_002201575.2 Neomonachus schauinslandi
TTTGGTGGGGTGCCTGGGTGGTGTTAAGCATCTGCCTTCAGCTCAGGACATGATCTCAGGGTCCGGGGATTAAGCCCCACATCAGGCTCCCTGCTCAGCAGGGAGTCTGTTTCTCCCTCTGTCCCCTGCTCATGCTCTCTCTCTCAAATAAATAAAATCTTAAGAAAAATAAAAAAATATTTTGTTACTATGTATGTAAAATTATTCATATCAAAATAAAGTAACACTCATAACTATTATAGTCCTTGATTCTGCAAATGGCTGTGTGGTCACTTCTCTCATTATCCATTCCACATTCCCTTAACCCTCAGCAAGCACCTTGCCTGGTGATGGTCCTGTTCCTATTGGGGTGACCCAAACCTTTATTCCTGATACTCACGGGCATTAGCAGTCCTGAGTCGATTAACTTGGTGTTAGTTTCCATTGACCGTAGTAAGTGGACGTGGGAGTATTGACGTGGGAGTATCTCTTGCATTGCACACATACACCTGCTTACTCCCCTTCTGACCAAGGGTCCCTGAATTAATCAAATCCCACACTTGACTTGGTTAAAGATCCAAAAACTCGTGTATGAAGGGG
>NC_058419.1:15835759-15852433 GCF_002201575.2 Neomonachus schauinslandi
AGACTGTCTTGGGTGCTGTAACAGATGACTGGGTGGCCTAAGAAGCACCAGCAATTTATTTCTTACAGTTCTGAGGCTGGAAGTTCAAGACCAGGGCGCCAGCACGGACAGGTTCTGGCGAGGGACCTCTTCCGGGTGGCAGACGGCTGACTTCTTGTAGCCTCATGTGGCAGAAAGAGAGCCTCTTCCTGTAAGGGCACTAATCCCACTCCCATAAAGGTGGAGCCCCCATAGTGTAACTACCATGGAAGCGGAGCCCTTATGATGCAATTACCTCTCAGAGATCCCAGCTGCAAATACCACCATACTGGGATTAGGGTTTCATATATGAATTTAGGGAGCCAGGCACAAACATCCAGCCCACTGCAGGTGCTCTCTTTCAGTTCTGGGGACAGTAGCTGCTCCTTATATCCCCTCTTCCTCTATTTAGAGTTCTCCTTTACCTCTTACCAGACAATCCCTTGTTACTCTATTTCCCCCCTGTTATAGTTAATAATTGTTTGTATTAAACATTTACTGTTCAAATTACTCTGTGGTTTCTCTCTACCGATGTGATGCACTCTGAAACCGAGCTGGTGGTGTGGGTAAGATGGTCCCCGAGGCAGACCCTTCGGATGAGATTTTGCTGTTGGTTTGGTTGTGTCTTTGGGCCTGAGCACAGTGCTGTTTCTTGCCAGTGGTAAACATGATAAAAGTAATCCATGGCGGGCGCCTGGGTGGCTCAGTTGGTTGAGCGACTGCCTTCGGCTCAGGTCATGATCCTGGAGTCCCTGGATCGAGTCCCGCATCGGGCTCCCTGCTCGCCAGGGAGTCTGCTTCTCCCTCGGACCCTCCCCCCTCTCATGTGCTCTCTCTCTCTCTCAAGTAAATAAAATCTTTAAAAAAAAAAAAGTAATCCATGGCATGCAGTGATGTCACAATTTGTCAGACTGTCCCAATGGATGATTGTGATAAAGTGCCAACTTTATTAAATAAAAGAAATTAAATCCGACGAAGGATTTGAGTTCAGAACTCCTACAAATTGATAAGAAAAAGGCAACCATACACTGGTATCAATCTGGTTCCAGAAATGCATGAGAGTTCCAGTTACATCAAATTCTCACAAACATATGGTCACAGTCTGTCTTAAATTTTAGCCATTCTGGTGGGTGTTTAGTGGCATCTCATTGTGGCTTTAATTTATGTCCCTCTGCAGATTAATGAGTTATACTTATTTATATGTTTAGTGACCATTTGGGGATGTTCTTTTTTTTTTTTTTTAAAGATTTTATTTATTTGAGAGAGAGAGAAAATGAGAGAGAGAGAGCACATGAGAGCGGGGAGGGCCAGAGGGAGAAGCAGACTCCCCGCCGAGCAGGGAGCCCGATGCGGGACTCGATCCCGGGACTCCAGGATCGTGACCTGAGCCAAAGGGAATCGCTTAACCAACTGAGCCACCCAGGCACCCTGGGGATGTTCTTATGAAGTAACTTTTCAGGCATTTTGTCCATCTTTTTAGGGGTTGCCTTTTTCTTATCAATTTTTAGGAGTTCTGAACTCAAATCCTTTGTCGGATGTATATATTATGATATATAATTTATCTTCTATGAGTCTCTGGTTTACTTTTTCACTCTTAATAGTGTCTTTTGATGAAAAGAAGTTCTTAATGAAGTCCAATTAGTCAATCGTAGATTTATTTTTGTACCCTGTTTAAATATCTTTGCCTACCCCAAAGTCATGAAGATGATGTCCCAAGTTTTCTTCTAGATTTCTGATGCATCTGAAATAATTTTTGTGTATGGAATGTTGTAAAGATGAAGGTTCATTTTTCCCATATGGTTATCTAGTGGACTTATTAAAAGATTCTCAGGGCGCCTGGCTGGCTCAGTCGGTTAAGTGTCCAACTCTTGATTTTGGCTCAGGTCATGATCTCAGTGTCGTGAGTTTGAGCCCCTTGTTGGGCTCTGTGCTGGGCATGGAGGCTGCTTAAGTTTCTCTCTGTTCCTCTCCCTCTGCTCCTCCCTCCCCCCTGCACGAATTCTCTCTCGCTCTCTAAAAAGAAAAAAAAAAAAGAGTCTCATTTCCACACAGATATGCAGTTATATTTTTCTGTGAATTTGTCTATTTCCCCTATGTTTTCTTTTTTTTTCTTTTTTAAAGATTTTATTTATTTATTTGAGACAGAGAGAATGAGAGAGAGAGAGCACATGAGAGGGGGGAGGGTCAGAGGGAGAAGCAGGCTCCTCGCCGAGCGGGGAGCCCGATGCGGGACTCGATCCCGGGACTCCAGGATCATGACCTGAGCCGAAGGCAGTCGCTTAACCAGCTGAGCCACCCAGGCGCCCTCCATTTTTATTTTTTTTATTTATTTTATTTTATTATTATTTTTTTTTGAAAGATTTTATTTTTATTTATTTGAGAGAGAGAGAGAAAGCATGAGGTGGGGAGGGTCAGAGGGAGAAGCAGAGTCCCTGCCGAGCAGGGAGCCCGATGCGGGACTCGATCCCGGGACTCCAGGATCATGACCTGAGCCGAAGGCAATCGCTTAACCAACTGAGCCGCCCAGGCGCCCCTCCCCTATGTTTTCAAATTTAATATAAACTTCACAGTATTTACCATCCCCTCTTAAAAATCTTTGCTGGTCCACGTTATATTTCCGTTTTCATTCTTAGTATTATTTATTGGTAGATTATCTTTCTCTTGATCAACCTCACTAAAGGCTTGTCTGTGTTTTTGTTGTTTTCAAAGGACAAACTTTGGATTTTGTTGATTTTCTTTATTGCAGTTTCTTTTTCTATTTCATTAATTTCTGTTCTATTTCTTTCTATTTTCTTTGGGTTTATTCTACCCTTCTTCTTCCAACTTTTAACATTGGACACAGATAACTGACTGTCAGGCTTTTTTTCCTTTTTCCTTTTTATTTTTTTTAAAGATTTTATTTATTTGTTTGAGAGAGAGAGAGAGAGAGCACAAGCAGGGGGAAGGGCAGAGGGAGAGGGGCTCACTCCCCACTGAGCAGAGAGCTCTATGTGGGGCTCGATCCCAGAACCCTGAGATCGTGACCTGAGCTGAAGGCAGACGCTTAGCCAACTGAGCCACCCAGGTACCCCGTTTTTTTCCTTTTTTAACAAAAGAGCATAAGGAAAGCTATACCTTTGAGGTCCACATTCACTGCATCCAAAAAGTTTGTTATATAATATTTTCCTTATTCATTTCTATGTATTGGTTTAGAATAGTGTTTAAAAACCTCTAAATATATTTTCCTTTTGCTCTTGGCTTCTAATTTAATTTCATTTTGCTTAGAGAGTATGTGCTGTATGAAACTATGTATTTGAACATTGATGAGACTGTGGCCATTTTTCTAAGTATGCTTGAGAAGAATTTGTACTATGATTGTTGGCCATAAATCAAACTTGTTAACTGTATTGTTAACATTGACACATTTACTCATCTTTTGTCTGTTTGAACTAACAGTAATGTAGAGAATTGTGTTAAAAATCTTCCACAAGGAAGGTGAAATTTTCAATTTCCTTCAGTAGTTCTGCTTATTCTTGCTTTATATATTTTTGAGGCTGTTTTATTAGGTTCATGCAAGTGGACAATTGTTAAACATTTCGGGTGAAATAAAATCTGATTATTTTATAGTGACCTTTGCACCGTAATAATGCATTTTTGGTCTCTTTTACCTGATATTAATATAATTACCACAGCTTTCTTTTGGTTGATATTTGCCTGGTATAAAAATACTTGCCTGGCGTATTTTTAATTTTTAATTTAGATTTTTGACAATATATTAAAACATGAATGAATGCTGTTGTGGATTTTTTTTCTTTTCTGATCACAAAGCCTATTTGTAGTTGGCACTTATTATTTGCTTACATTTAGGTCTATGATCCACGTAGGGTCATTTTTTTTAAAGATTGTATTTATTTATTTGAGAGAGAGAGAAAGAGAGCACACAAGTTATGGGGGAGGGGAAGAGGGAGAAGCAGGATCTTCACTGAGCCGGGAGCCTGACAAGGGGCCGATTCAAGACCCTCGGATCATGACCTGAGCCAAAGGCAGATGCTTAACCAACTGAGCCACCCAGGTGCCCCACTTGGGGTAATTTTTGTATATGATGTGAGGAAGGGGTCTGACTTCATTCTTTTGCATGTGGATGTCCAGTTCTCCCAGCAACATTTGTTGGTAAGACTATTTTTCCCCATTGAATAGTCTTGGCATCCTTGTCAAACTTCAATTGACCATAGATTAAGGGTTTATTTCTGGACTCTCAGTTTTGAAATCTGGAAATGTTTTGATATTGCATGTAGTAGTCAGACCCATTAACTACAAGGACATTGATCTGCTGAAAACAGACAAGATTTTGTTTAGGACATTTGTTGATTATGAAAATATTAGGTCTAGCTCACATGTTTATTGCATGAGTAGGTTATTTTGTAATACTTTAATATTTAGAATACCCATTTTCACTGAAACCCTTCATCTACCTAGGTACACATTTATTTTTCTCAAGCGTAAGGGGAAGTGTGTGTTAATCATCACATACAGTGCTTCCTTTTTTAAAATTTAAATTCAGTTAATCAACATATAATGTATTATTAGTTTCAGAGGTAGATAGAGGTCAGTGATCCATCAGTCTTTTATAACATCCAGTGCTCATTACATCACGTGCCCTCCTTAATGTCTATCACCCAGTGGCCCCATCCCCCCCCACCTCCCCTCCAGCAACCCTCAGTTTGTTTCCTATGCTTAAGAGTCTCTTATGGTTTGTTTCCCTCTGTGATTTCATCTTGTTTTATTTTTTCCTCTCTTCCCCTATGATTCTCTGTTTTGTTTCTTAAATTCCACATATGAGTGAGATCATCTGATAATTGTCTTCCTCTGATTGACTTATTTCGCTTAGCATAATACCCTCTAGTTCCATCCATGTCATTGCAAATGGCAAGATTTCATTTTTTGATGGCTAAATAGTATTCCAATGTATATATGTACCACATCTTCTTTATCCATTCATCTGTTTATGGACATCTGGGCTCTTTCCATTGTTTGGCTATTGTGGACATTGCTGCTGTAAACATTAGGGTGTAGGTGCCCTTTCGGATCACTACATTTGTATCTTTGGGGTAAATACCCAGTAGTGCAATTGCTGGGTTGTAGGATAGCTCTATCTTCAACTTTCTGAGGAGCCTCCATACGGTTTTCCAGAGTGGTTGCACCAGCTTGCATTCCTACCAACACTGCAAGAGGGTTCCCCTTTCTGTGCATCTTTGCCAACAACTGTCATTTCCTGACTTGTTAATTTTAGCCATTCTGACTGGTGTGAGGTGGCATCTCATTGTCGTTTTGATTTGTATTTCCCTGATGCCAAGTGATGTTGGGCATTTTTTCATGTGTCTGTTGGCCATTTGTTTGTCTTCTTTGGTGAAATGTCTGTTCATGTCTTCGGCCCATTTCTTGATTGGGTTACTTGTTCTTTGGATGTTGAGTTTGATAAGTTCTTTATAGATTTTGGATATTAGCCCTTTATCTGATAAGACATTTGCAAATATCTTCTCCCATTCTGTCGGTTGTCTTTTTGGTTTTGTCGACTGTTTCCTTTGCTGTGCACAAGCTTTTTATCTTGATGAAGTCCCAAAAGTTCATTTTTGCCTTTGTTTCCCTTCCCTTTGGAGACCTGTCTAGCAAGAAGTTGCTGTGGCCAAGGTCACAGAGGTTGCTGCGGCCAAGGTCAGAGAGGTTGCTGCCTGTGTTCTCCTCTTGGATTTTGATGGATTCCTGCCTCACATTTAGGTCTTTCATCCATTTTGAGTTTATTTTTGTGTCTGGTGTAAGGAAATGGTCCAGTTTAATTTTTCTGTATGTGGCTGTCCAATTTTCCCAACACCACTTGTTCAAGAGACTGTCTTTTTTCCACTGGATCTTCTTTCCTGCTTTGTCGAAGATTAGTTGACCACAGAGTTGAGGGTCCATTTCTGGGTTCTCTATTCTGTACCATTGATCTATGTGTCTGGTTTTGTGCCAGTACCATGCTGTCTTGGTGATCACAGCTTTGTAATAGAGCTTGAAGTCTGGAAATGTGATGTCGCCACCTTTGGTTTTCTTTTTCAACATTCCTTTGGCTGTTTGGGTTCATTAGTGCTCCACCCAGAAAATGGCTAGGTGTTCCTCTTGAAACTTGAAGTACTAGATGATGTTGCCATGATTGGATTGTCCTTATGGACATCTTAGTGTGAGATGTATGTAGTGTCTGTGAGAGAGACATACTGACTTGACCAGTGAAGCATGAAGACGAAGAGAATTGTATCTGCTCTCATGGAAGAGATCATTGGTAGAAAGGCACAGAACATGCTACCATCTCTTCTGTAACAAAACGAGACTGACTTAGAGTTGTCCCACCTCACCCCAAATTCCTCAGTTAATTGGACTTTTTCTTAATTGTCTGTGCCTTAGTTTCCTCATTTTTAACAACAGAGAGAGTAATCACACCTAACTCAGGGCTTGGTGGAGGATTGAGTTAATGTAAAGCATTGAGAACAATATCTGGTGGAGACTAAATGCTCAATGAAGACATTTTCACCCATTCTGGATTCCTCTTTTATGGGAAATGCAAATGGTTTGGGAAAATATTTTTATCTCAACTGTATTCAGGTAGGGCAGGGGCATATTCTCGGGTTATCCTTTGATGAAAAGTTAGTTAATGAATTAAAAGTTAGTTAATGAATTACACCCTTGATTTCATGTTTGATCCACCACCAACACTGAAAAGCATTCCCTACATCCACCCAGCTCCAAGGATGACAGATTTGATTCTCCATAAAGTTTGGGATGGGGAGATGTACATTTTCAATCGATTCTACCTCTTAGCATCTACATGTATCATTTAATGGAGTGTTAAACAGTGTTTGTTAATAGATTTAAAGCACAAAGGACAAAAAAAGGTATTTTATTTTTTTCTCCCCTAACAAAATGTGAAGCAACATGGTGTGTACTTCTCCAAAGAGATAATCATGTGTTTCTAATTTTGATTGATGAGAGCCACTCATTCTCCAGCATTCCTAGCAGCCATGGCTGACCCATGTTTGGTTTTGGACCCACACCTTGTATTTTTTTTTTTTTTAAGATTTTATTTATTTATTTGACAGACAGAGACACAGCGAGAGAGGGAACACAAGCAGGCGGAGTGGGAGAGGGAGAAGCAGGCTTCCCGCCGAGCAGGGAGCCCAATGCGGGGCTCGATCCCAGGACCCTGGGATCATGACCTGAGCCGAAGGCAGACGCTTAACGACTGAGCCACCCAGGCGCCCCCAACACCTTGTATTTTACCTTCTCCTTATTTCACTTAGGTTAAATTAAAATTGGATTGCATTTTCTGAAAACACAGTGTGGGCTGGGTGAGTATAAATCTTTGGCTGATGATTAAAACTTCTTTAACAATATAAACACATGGCTGTATGGGTATACGAAGAGTGCGATTTTCCAATGATTGGATTTTGTCTTTAATGGAATATGTGCACTGATGTTTTTCAGCAAACAAAGACTGATGAAGGAGATCAGTTTGCAGCAGGGCATCAAAAGCAAGTGAAGCATCCTGGAAAGCCCAGCAGCCACTCATCAACTAAGAGAAGGCAGAGTACATCACTGTGGTTAAGCAAACAGGGGGGAGTGTGGGAACCCCATCTTTAGGGCTCAGCCATGCCAGAGGAAGTTTATAGTTATGTCCTTGAGGGATGGACAGATATGAGCATGTTTGCAAGTGGGGGAGGCAAGTCTCTGTGTTAGGTCCAACCATTTGGAGTGGTGTAAGAGTTAGAATAAGCAGTTCCTGAGGCAGGAAAAGATGATGGGCTCAACAACAGGATGGGTCTGCTCACGTTCTGCCTGTCTTCACATCATGTTCATGCTCTAACCCAGTGCAGTCTGGCTTCTCCTCACAATAGTGGTGAACTTGACTCTCATGGCTTCATTGGACTATTGTGAGGAGAAGCCAGACTGCACTGGGTTAGAGCATGGGATATGTTTGTTTGCTTCCTGTTCCATGGGAAACTTCTTGGGTTTCCAGACACCACATTCTCCTAGATTCCTTATCCCCTTATTAGTGACTCCTTTTCCTTCTCCCCTTTCTCATTTTTCCTTCTTCTTTCCCACCTCTAATATTTCAGGGGCCCAAAGCTGGATATTGGGCCCTTCTTACTTCAACCCACTACCTCCTTAGGTGATTTCACACAGTCTTAGAGTTTAAATAGGATTCACACTACAAGAACTCTCACCTTTGTACCTTTAGACTACAATTTGCTCCTGAACTTCAGTCTTGTATATACAACGGCTTACATGGCATCTCCAATCAGTGTCTACTACATATCTAAAATGCAACTGGTTCTACATGAACTTCTGACCCTCCCCCTCTCCAAAAATGCTCTACTCTCAGCCTTCTCCATCTCAGCTAATAACACCATTCATCGGTGGAACATTCTGCTGCCCACAGGTATGGGAGGTGTGGGAGGGTCTAGAAGCCCCAATATTTAGATTTGTATCTATCCATAGTGTAAATAGTCCCAACCATGGCTTAGTTCAAGCTACCAATCTGAGGTCACAGAACCAGTATCAGGAGAGGTTGACCAATCTGAGGTCACTGAACCAGCATCAGGAGAGGTTGACCACACTTGGGACCCTTGTGAGCAGTGGCCTAACAGCCTGCAGACAACCTGTACTATTCTTTCTTCAGTGGTTCAGGCCAAAACACTTAGAGTCACTCATGATTCCTCTTGTTATTCTTCTATTCTTCTCTCACTTCCATCCCTTAGCAAGTCCAGGCAACCTGACACCCAATAGAATTCCTGTATCGCTTCTTTCTCTCCTTCCCTCTAGTCTATGCTGCCACCATCTGTCCCCAAGCTACTACAGCAGCTTCTCATCTGATTTTCCTGTTTCCCATTCTTTTTTTTTTTTTTAAGATTTTATTTATTTGATGGAGAGCGAGAGAGCACAAGTAGGGGGAGGGGCAGACGGAGAGGGAGAAGCAGGCTCCCCACTGAGCAGGGAGCCCGACATGGGGCTCGATCCCAGGACCCCAGGATCATGACTTGAACCGAAGGCAGATGCTTAACCCACTGAGTCACCCAGGCGCCCCCTCCCCCCGCTTCCCATTCTTGGCCCTGTCTAACCCATTCACTGTCCTGCGGCCAGAGAGACCATGTCTACACAGAAACCAGATCGTGCCACATCCGTCATCAACTCCCCCAGCACTCAGAACAATCTAAGCTCCCGATGCTGGTCCCCACGCCCTGCACGACCTGACCCTGTCATCCTTTCCTACATGCGTCCTCTCCGTGTCCTGCTTGCTCTCTCTGCCTCTGTCCTTTGCTCCTCGGCCCCGGCTCGTCCCCTCCTAGGGACCCTGCACGGCCCTCCCGGCAGCTGGACCTCCTCCTCTGCGTGTGCACAGGCCGCCTCCGTCTCCTGTTCCTGGCTCTGCCCAGGGCTCACCTCCTCAGGGGTCCCGCCCGACCACGCATCATGGACGCTTCCCCTCCCGCTCTCGCTCACATCCCTGCTTCCATCCTTCCTAACACAAATACAAACTTGTTAATCCCTTTGCATTTTTTTTTAAGATTTTATTTATTTGCGAGAGAGAGAATGAGAGACAGAGAGCATGAGAGGGAGGAGGGTCAGAGGGAGAAGCAGACTCTCCACTGAGCAGGGAGCCCGATGCGGGACTCGATCCCGGGACTCCAGGATCATGACCTGAGCCGAAGGCAGTCGCTTAACCGACTGAGCCACCCAGGCGCCCAATCCCTTTGCATTTTTTACATGTACCGTCTGCCTCCCCCATGAGGATGTAAGGTCCACAAGGGTAGGGATCGTTTCTGTCCGTCTGGTTTCCCGCCGATCTCCCAGCATTTGGCAAGGTGCTTGGCACAGAGGAGATTGAGTATAGGAAGTAGAGGTGTTGGACTTGGAGTAAAAGGAAATTCACCTTTCTGCGACAGAAAAGACAAATAAGGAAGATCATGTACTGACTGGGATTTTTGGTGACGGAGTCCCAAAATCAGACATCTTGACATCAAGTGAGATGTTCAGCTTTTCACCTTGTAAAAGGCCTCAAGGAGACTTTAAATCATGAGTGCTAGAGGCTCTGTGGATGTTTACTTATTAGTTGTTCTGTCCAACTACATTTCTGTATGTATTCATAGTTCCGAGAGAGAAAAAGTGATTTATGGTATGATCTTTACAGAGCCCTATTTGTGAGATCAGGCATTTCTGCGTGGTACATACTCCTGCTTTATGAAATAAATCATGTTCTCAAAACTACAGAGCACAGGGATGTCCCTGTGGGGGTGACAAAACGCACCTACCTCACATCTCAATCTCTTAATTTGGTTTCCAGGTGCTGCTGTCACTCACGATGTCCGTGACAAGAAGATGGAAAATCACAGCTGCTGTGCCAGAAGTTATGATGAATAGGGCAGGAGCTGGTATTCCACCTAACCCCCTGGGGTTTCCTGCTGCTGACTCCGCTAAAGATGGCCTGGTTCGCAAACCTGGTAGTAATTCACTTGGAGGAGGACCCAAAAAGCCCAGCAATGTCTCCACCAGGAGCTGTGCCAAATGCATCGCAAATAAGTCTTGCTATGGCAAAGAAAATTAATGATGATATAAAATATCAATTAATGAAGGAAGTTCGGAAGTTTGGATGAAGTAAGTAGTGAAAGAATGGCTCCGAATAAAACCATGGGAAGTCTCTCTCATTCCATGATTTAGAATAGATTCCACGCACCTCTTGAACTCATCCTTTGGCTAAATTGGGTTTTTACATAATTTAGGATGATCGCTCTTAAATCGGTCTCAATATTCCTACTACACCTCTTAAAATTGTACGCTTTGCTTGGTTAGTGTTTACAATAGTTTCCTTACACTACGTAACCCTCTAGCCCATGAGGAATGATTACTGACAGAGTGGATGCACTAAGATGGGGTTCTAGACCATCTTCATGTTTTTAAAAATGTTGAATTTTAAAAACTATTTTCAGAGTATGAAAGGATTTTCACTTTGACTGAAGAAGTGCAAGGACCTCTTGCAGTCAAGAAGCAATTTGTTGAATTTACCATCAAGGAAGCTGCAAGGTAGGTGTAAAAAAAGAACTCTCCATTTTCTTTCCTTTTTTTTTTTTTTTTTAAAAACTCTCCAGTTTTTTTTTTTTTTTTTAAACAGTGGTGTCCAATGCTGAACAGGGTCACAAACAAACCCTGGCTTGCTTTCCTCAAACCCCGGCCCTCAATCATAGTTCATGCTCTTTTCCCTAGGCATTTTGGTGGGTATTACCCATTCTTCCAAGCCCATGAAATGTTCATGCTTGCCATAGTCTGGGGTGGGCATGGGCCCTCAATTGACACTCTTGGCATTTTTCAAAGAAGATGCATTTTTCTATTCCCATGGAGACTGTAAGCTCTATTGAGTATCCACTACTATCTCTTACACATCAGAGATGCTTTAGATAGCTTCTGGTTACTTATATTTGTCTTTACTTTCAGGTTTAAAAGAGGAGTCTTAATTCAGCAACTTGAGAAGGTAGTAGAAAAAATAGAATCCTGCGGCCATCTCAAGAAAGTTAATCATCAGGAAAGCAAATAATTGTGTTCTTGCAAAGAACAATGAGAAGCAAGGACAAATTTTCTATGCTGTACGATGGAATGAGATATTGCTGAAGCTCTCCTAAAATGTTGTAGTCAAGAAAGTTGCAGTCGAGAAAAGGCTAAGAAAAAAAGGCAGTGGAGACTTTTAATTTTATGGTTCTCTGTCAATAAAAGCTGGGCTATAGCCTTAACACTTTTCTTTGAAAGTAGTTTGTTGTTCGTTTCTTTGTTCTCTTACCTGAGGAGGGGGATGTTATTAACTTACCAAGCTGAATGATATTACAGTCCTGGTTTCTGTAGCAGGTCACATGGTTGTAGCTGGAACTTATAACTGTTTCCTTTCACTGTCCACCTCTTATTCCTTTTGCCCTGAGACAGCACCTCAGCTGGTCATGGTGCTTTGCCTGGTAGAATGACTCAAGACTTCATTGCTGAAGCGTCTGGGCCATTTGATGTCCTGCCTTAAATGGGTTGTTGCCATTTTCCACAAACTCGAGGCATGAAATGCGAGAGTAGTAAGAAGTTCTCCAGACACATTGGGCATACCCCTCCTTAGCTCCTGTGTAGCAGGAACCCAGATGCCCTTTGATTGCCAGCCAGTATGGGATCCCCTTCTTTGCCTCTGGATAGAGAGGGCTGAGGGGACCAAAATGGCTAGCTTGCAGTCCCAGTTCCCTCTCACTGGCATCACTGGTGTGTTCCTCCGTGAAAGCTTGTCTCCCTCTGGGATGAAGACCTCTGGTTTGGCAAAGCCTAAAGTCATAAAGGTGGGAAGAATTTAGGGATAAACTGTGACAGGAGGCTCTTCCGTTTCCACCCCTGGATTTCAAGACCCATGAATCCTGACTGTAGGAGAAAAATCAAATTATGCTGGATGCTGATACTGCTTCTTAGAATTCATGACTTCTGGCATAATCTTCATCCCTGCCACCTTGGCGACTTTGCACTTGAGCCCCCTGGGGATGATACAAATGCTGTAGGAGGAGGCTGATTGATATCTAGATAATGGATACTTTATTCATTAGATTATTAAACTTCTGCACCGGCAAGACTATTCTTTGCTGATCACCTATGTGACATACTTCTCTTCGTATCATATGTCTGTCTGGATGGGTATATCCACATACTTCCTCCCCAGGCCTCCTTGTCACAGATTTTCAATCACATACCCTCAGAGTCCCTGACCATTCAGCCAATGACTTGAACACAGCCTGTGCAAGACCGGACACTTGTACCTCTGCTCAGATCTACCCTCTGGGAGGCTTACCCTTCACCAGTGTCCTTCAGGGCTGTCCCAGGTGGGACTGTAATGCGGCAGCTGTCCACTTTTGGCCTGTGTGGTAGGCAAGTATTATGGACTAAATGTTTGTGTCTTCCCCCCAAATTCATATGTTGAAGCCCTAACCCTCAATGTGAGGGTATTTGGAAATGGGGCCCTTGGGAGGTAATTAGGTTTAGATGAGGTCATGAGGGTGGAGCCCCCATGATGGGATTAGTGCCCTTATAGGAAGAAACCAGAGAGCTTGGTCTCTCTCTCCACGATGTGAGGACACAGCGAGAAGGCAGCTGTCTTAGTCTATGAGGGCAGCTATAACAAAACACCATAGACTGGGGTGACTTGAAAACAACAGAAATGTATTTCTCACCGTTCTGGAGGCTGGGAAGTCCACGATCAAGGCACTGGCAGATTCAGTGTGTGGTGAGAACTTGCTTCCTGGTTCACAGACAGCTGTCTTTTCACCATGTCCTCACACAGCTGAAGGAATGAGGGAACTCTCTGGAGCCTCTTTTATTTTTTTAAAAAAAGATTTATTTATTTATTAGAGAGAGAGAGAGAGATATCCATGAGTGGGGGCAGAGGCAGAGGGAGAGGGAGAGAGAGACTCTCAAGCAGACTCCCTGCTGAGGGTGGAACCCCATGCAGGGCTTGATCCCATGACCCTGAAATCATGACCTGAGCCAAAATCAAGAGTTGGATACTCAACCAACTGAACCACCCAGGCACCCCTGGAGCCTCTTTTAGAAGGGCAAAAATCCTATTCATGTAGATCTGCCAAAGGCCTCATCTCAAAGTACATGAGATTGATGTAGAGAGGAGTAGCCATCCCTTCCATCTACAGACTCCCTGCCTGACTCCAAGCATCAACCAGGGACAGTCCCTCCCAGCCACTGAGCCCAGAAAGACAGGCCCCTACCTCAAAGTACCATCACATTGGGGGATTAGGATTTCAACATACGAATTTGTGGTGGGGGACACAAACATTCAGACCATGGCAGCAACAGCTGTCTGCAAGCCAGGAAAAGAGCCCTCACCTGACACTGAACCTGCCAACACCTTAATCTTGGACTTCCTAGCCTCTAGAACAGTGAGAAATAGATTTCTGTGGTTGAAGCCACCCAGTCTACCATACTTTGTTAAAGCAGCCTGAGCAGACTAAGACAGCAAGATTCTAATCATGCCCTCCCATAGTCCCATCTCTTCTATCAAACACATGAATACCGTGTATGAGTACCGTTCTGGTGGGATTTTGCTGATTTAATTAAGATCTCAAGTCAGTTGACCCTGAGATACAGAGAGCATGTGGGTGGGCCTGACCCACTCAGGGGAATCCTTTTAAAGCTTTCCCCTACCAAGGAATGGAGGAGGAGGTCAGAGAGACTCAAAGCACTAGAAGCACGTGCCATGCAATGACAACTATGAAGATAAAGCAGCGCTCCTAAGAAGATAAGGGGGTGGCTGGAGGAGTGTACAGCACCTCCTGGCTGACAGCTGCAAGGAAATGGGGACCCTGTTCTCCACCCTTCAGGAGTTAGACCTGCCAACAACCTGAACGAGTTGAAGCGGATGATTCCAGAGCTTCCAGATAAGCAAGCACCAGCCTAGCTAAGGCTTTCACTTGGGTTTGTGAGTCATTCAGCAGAGATGCTAGATGAGACTTCCAGGTCTTTCAATGTGCAGAACTGTGAGGCAATGATGTGTGGTGTTTTAAGCTGCTCCACTTGGGATGATTTTTTGTGTATCAGTATAAAATCAGTGCGGTGTTGGAAGGAACACCAGTAATCCAGGCCAGAGGGGGTTTGCTTTTGTTCTCCAGCCACGTGGTATTCGGAGACTCCGCTGGAGGCCAACGGTGCAGGAGCAGAGGACTTTCTCCCATCCTAGGCCCCACTCAGAACTAGCGGGTTTTCAGGTTACTTGACAAAGGGCTCCTAATAGTACAACAAAGAGGAATACATTACCAGCGAACCAACAAGCCCCGCTACTTTTTCTGTCCCGCATAATGGTAGGAAAGGGTAGCCGTCACACATTGTTGTTCAACATCAGACGTGCTCCACACCACTCATTTCACATCTCTTCTCCAATTTCAACTTCTTTAGACTGTGCTGATATTAACGGAGAGTCCCTCTGCTTCTCTAGTGTTGTTCTCTCCCAACTGGAATGGAAGATCCATGAGAGTGTCCGGTTCACTGATCTTTCACAGCTAGATAAGCAGCTGCCACTTAGATGGTTTCTAGCAAATACTGAAAGAATTATTTCTAATCCTCACAAGCAGTCTGGGAGGTTGATGCTCTCAGGAGCCTCAGATTGCAGGAGGGGATGTGGAAACACAAAGAGGTTAGGTACATAGCCCCAGGTCATGAGCAAATAAAGGCAGACCTGGACGAACCACTCTGAGCAAGGTAGGCTTGAAGCCAAGTTTTTTCCACTCCTCCAGTGCTGCCCCCGGACTCCACAGACTCTGGCTGCCCCTGGTCCACAGCCTGCCATTGGTCCTTATTTGGCATCTGAGCCTGGATCTGGAACATTGTCTGCTCACTCTCCCTCCCTGACAGGAGCTGCCAGGGGAGGGAGGGCCTAGCGCTCATCTGCCTCAGCCTCTGCCTCAGCTCCTCAGCCCTGAGGACTCCCAGGAAGAGCTACCCTGTCAGACAGGGCTAACCTTCTGGCCCTCCGCGAATCCCTGGCCCAGAGGGGGACTCTGCTCTCTGTGTGTTCCCCAAATGAGATCACTGACCGTCAGTGAATGACCCATCATGCACTTCCCTCTGGCCCAGAGCCTGTAGCCTCCCCGAGGTCCTGGGCCGTGACTGTCTCCTACAGGCAGCACCAAGCCTGAGCAGAACTTTCCAGAGCACCTCAAATGTGCCAGGGTGGGCTTTGGCTTCTTACCGCCCTGTTCACCTGAACCCCACAGCCACCATATGAGGCAGAGGTCACGATTTCCCCTTAACACCTGAGGACACGGAGCCCCCAGAGAGCCTGTCCTTGCTCCAGGTCAGACAGCTGGCTGGGAGCTGGAGCCAGAGTGAAACCGGGTGTCCCTCACTCCACGGCCTGTGCTCCTTGAGGACAGTGCAGCGCCACGCCCCTGCCTCACAAACGGGAACCTGGATTCCTTACCAAACTGAGATCTAAAGACTAACAAGTGCCAGGACTTTGCGTTCCCAAGTGAAGACATCGTGAACCTTACAAATAAAACTGTCGGGGCACCGAGGTGGCTCAGTCAGTTAAGCACATGACTTTGCCTCAGGTCATGATCTCATGGTCCTGGGATTGAGCTGAGTTTGCCCCACCCTCACTGGGGAGTCTGCATCTCCCTCTCCATCTGCCCCTCTCCCTGCTCGTGCTCTCTCTCTCTCTCTCTCTCAAATAAATAAATAAACTAAAAAAAAAAAAACACCCGTCAGTTATTTTGCCAACAAAACGCATTTATCTGGGAATAGCAGAGAATTGCCATCGAGGAAACACAAGCTACAGCAAAACCATCAGCAGGTCTAGCGAGCAAAGGAGAAGAAGGCTCCTTTATTAGAGGAGAGTGGGCATTGGGAAGGCTGTTCTACACAAAAAGCCCACTGCAGTAAACTGGGATTTGAAAGTATAGCGGCTTCTCATTGGCTGAGCTGTGACTGTCCCTCATGGCCTGGGCTGCTGCTGGGGGAGGAGGGAAATCTTTCTCCTCCTGCTGGGATAGTAAAGGAGCCGCTGAAGTAGTTCCGACTTGCAAGGCTCATTCCTCCTATGGCTCCGCAATGGATAACCGGGGGTAGCGCATGAGAGCT
>NC_058419.1:15852933-15864133 GCF_002201575.2 Neomonachus schauinslandi
TTTGAGGGAATGTATAGAGTCTAAATTATTGACCAGACCCCAAGCAAAATGCACCTGTTTTCTTGGGACCTTAGGGTTGCTGGCCTCTTGTTTTCCCAGCCTGTCTTCTGCGGGAGGGGCCTGCCGCACTGTTACTCAGGCAACCCTGTTTGGGCGGAGTTGCCCTGCGCCCCTGTGGCGGGGGATGGGCTCAGCGGGAATCAGTTTGGGGGCTTTTGTTCCCTGGCGCCTTTCCCTGGCGGCTTTCCGCGCCTCTTCTGTGAGTCAGAGCAGAAGAGACCGTTTCCAACCCTCTGCCTCAGAGCAGAGAGACTTCACTCTGTTCTTCAGTGAGCTCTCCAGGCCACACCGTCTCTGTTTCTGTCCGTGCTGCTATAAACTGCAGCGTCCTGGGTTGTGCGCACCTCCGCAGCGCTCCCAGTCCTGCCTCCAGGTCGGGGCACGTCTCTGCCCTTTGTGCTTCTAAAACCGCCAGCTCCTCCCAGTTTGGGCGCCGGTGACCCCGCCGCTCCAGGTTTCCACCCTGGGAGTTGCCCTAAAGTCCTTTCCCGATGCTACCGGTCTGCGAGTCGGTGCCCCGTCCACAGCGCGTGAGGCTGTCACTCACCGGCGGTGTAGGATCCCCATGGCCAGGCACCCTCCCGCCACCGTTTATCCTCCGATTATCTGCCCGCAGGATCACGGCTCTCCGCTTCGTACCTCAAAACCAACCGTCCGCCATATTCTGTTTGTAGAGATCCAGATCTTACATCTCAGGCTGGTTTCGTGGGTGCTCAGAATGGTCTGGTAGATACCCAGCTCAATTCCAGGGACCAGTTGAAATAGGGTCCCCTACTCCTCTGCCATCTTTTCTCCCCTCCTTGGTCTCTCTTTTGAGGTGAGTTTTTCTGTCTTGTCATTCTGTCCAGAGAAGAATAGATGAACAGAGAACAAAATACTAAAATGGCAACAACGACCCCAGTGAAATATACACTACACATATCAGAAGAGACCTGAAACCAAAAACAAAGATAAAAAAAGAGAGAGAATATAATCAGAAAGGTGAACAGAACAGAGCAATACACTGGATCCTGTGTGTGTTTTGGTCTGTTTGTTAGAAAACTAAATCTCAAAATTATAAAGATAGAAAAACTTATATATGTACAAGTATAAAATTTAATACAAGGAAAAGATAGAATGTAACTATACAAGTGAACATTAAAAGACAATAAAAATGAAGGAATATAAACAGACAGGTGAACAGAACTATATCCTGAGTGTATTTTGGTTGGTTTGTTAGAAGAAACTACATCTCAAAATTGTAAAGAAAGAAAAATATATACATACAAAAATAAAATACATTTAAAGGATATAATGTAGCTATGAAGATGAAAACTAAAAAAGACAGTAACAAAAAAAAAGGACGAAAAAGAAAACACAAAGAGAGAATATGACCAGACAGGTGAAGAGAACAGAGCCATACACTAGATTCTGGGTATATTTCGGTCTGTTAGAAAAAACTGCATTCCTGGGTGCCTGGGTGGCTCAGTTGGTTAAGCAACTGCCTTCGGCTCAAGTCATTATCCTGGAGTCCCGGGATCGAGTCCCGCATCGGGCTCCCTGCTCAGCAAGGAGCCTGCTTCTCCCTCTGACCCTCCCCCCTCTCATGCTCTCTCTCTCTCATTCTCACTCTCTCAAATAAATAAGTAAATCTTAAAAAAAAAAGAAAAAACTGCATTCCCAATACTGTAAAGAAAGAAAAACCTATATGTACATATACATACACAAATAAAATTAAATACAATGAAAGAATAGAATGTAACTGTAAAAATGAAAATTCAAAAAGATTTTACAAAAAGAGTTGATAAAATAAGAAATTGTTGGAAAATGGAAGGAGAAAAAAATTAAAATTGAAAGACTAAAGAATCCTGGGGAAAAAAATCATGAATTCTATATCCTATTTTCCACTAGTACCCTGTGATGGGTAAACTCAGTCTTAGCTGATGTTCTTGCTGATGTTCTGGGGAAGGGGCCTGTTGCGCTGATTCTCAGGTGTCTTTGCTCTGGGTAGAATTGCACCACCCATGCAGGGGGTCCAGGCTAAGTAAGCTGCTCCAGATTGATCTATGAGGCTTTTGTTCCTTGAAGGCTTTCCGCACAGCTTTAGAGGATGAGAATGAAAATGGAGGCCTCCCAATCTCCATCCCCCCGAGCCGAGAGCACGGGGCCCCACTCCTCAGTGTGCCCTCAGGGAAAAGCAGTCAATCACTCCTCCCTCCTTGGTCTCTGGCCGAACTCTGTGCTCACCAGCCTATGACCAATTGTTTCTATCTCAGGCACGTGACCCCGTTTTGAGTCTCCAAACCCTGCAGACTCCTGCATGGTGTACCTGGGCTGTTCCTCCCCGGGGGGATGATGGGGGGTACTGTCGTGGTTCTGCCACTCACTGGGCCCCTACTCTGGGAGCACTTGCCTGACTGTGCCCCAGTTCATGGTATATAGCAACCCTGAGCTGAGAGCTCACTCCTGGGCTTGCTGATTGCTGCCGGATTCCCCACTCCGATGCCTGGGAACTCTGCTGCCATCAGGCAGCCCTGGTCTTCCTGTGACCCTGAGGACCCTGAGACCACACTTTCCCAACTAGTGTTCTGCCCCGCTTCACCACCTGAGTGCCTTGCAGGCAGGGATGTCCCCCACTGGAGCAGACTTCTAAAAGTTCTGATTTGTTCTCCTCTGCTGTATTACGTTCCTGTACCAGCTGATGGAGGCTCCCTCCTCCCATGGACTATCTTCCCATAGATTGCCTAGGATTCACTTAGCACCTCCTACCTTGCAGAAAGTGGTCACTTTTCTATTTGTAGAGTTGCAGCTATCCTTTTCTTAGATCTCTGGTTGAGTTCACAGGTGTTCAGAATGATATGACAGCTATCTAGCTGAATTCCATGGACTACATGAAACTAAGGTCTACTCTCCCACTATCTTGGACTATCTCCCCTCTGCAAGCAATCTGACTCATCATGTACAGTATTTGCCTTTGGACCACATTGGAATATTAGCTTCCTCCATTTTCCCCATAGACAGCACAGAAATTGGGCTGGGTTGACTGAGAACAGAGTGTTTGTGGGGCATGGTAAACCTTCGCCCCAGAGAAAACTCATATTAATGATGCAGGTCCATGTTGCATATACAAATGTGGAATGCAGTTTGGGCATGGTTGCATTTTTGTCATTAATGGAACTTGTTTCTTGATGCTCTTAGGAAGTGATGAGTGATAAAGCAGGGGAGTCTGCTGTTGGGCCTGAAAACCAAATGAAACGTCATGGACAACCCATGAGTCTTCCTCCACCTAAGAGAAAGCTGAGCATGGTGCTGCTGTCAGTGGAACAGGAAGGAGACAGAGCATCCCAGCTCGGGGGCTCAGCTATGTCCTTGGAAGATGGTGAGGATGCCTGTCCTACCCTCCCTGACCCGACCCAGGGCAGCCAGGCCTCTGGCTCCTCCACGCCTCGGGATCAGTTCCTATCAAGGTCACCGGCTTTGGGTGAGGCTGCCACTAATTTCTCAGCCACACTGGACCAGGTGTTCACTCTGTCCTTCCTGGAAACATTCCTGGCTTCCCAAGCTCCGCACTCTACTCGTTTCCTTCTCCTCATTGAGTTTGCCTCCGTTCTCCTTTCTGATCTTCCTTCTCTCCTCTTAACACTGTCATCGTTCCTGAGTCCCACTGTTACACTGTCCCTCATCCCACACTGCCTCAGCACTCGGCAAGCTGCCCCACTAGCTTCTGAGCTCGCATCCTGCCTTCCCACTTGACCCTGTGTAGCCCATTTGTTCCCGTGCACCCAGAGTGACCATGTCCACACAGATATCAGATCATTACCTGCCTATCCTGAAACCCGTCATCAACTCCCCCGAGCACTCAGAACAATCTGAGCTCCCGATGCTGGTCTCCACGCCCTGCACCACCTGACCCTGTCATCCTTTCCTACATGTGTCCTCTCCATGTCCTGCTTGCTCTCTCTGCCTCTGTCCTTTGCTCCTCGGCCCTGGCTCATCCCCTCCTAGGGGCCCTGCACGGCCCTCCCGGCAGCTGGACCTCCTCCTCTGCGTGTGCACAGGCCACCTCTGTCTCCTGTTCCTGGCTCTGCCCAGGGCTCACCTCCTCAGAACTCCCTGCCCGACCATGCAGCATGGAGGCTTCCCCTCCTGCTCTTGTTCATATCCCTGCTGACTTCCTTCCTTCCTAACACAAAGTCAACTGTGTTGATCCCTTTGTTTTTTTACACATACCATCTGCCTCCCCCATGAGGATATAAGTTCCATAAGGTTAGGGATTGTTTTTGTATGTTCTGTCTATCTGGTTTCCTGCCAATCTCCCAGTTTTTGGCACATGCCTGGCCCAAAGGAGGATGAGTAAATGCAGTAGAGGTGTCAGACTTGGTGTAGAAAAAAATTGATCTCCTGAGACAGAAAAGCCAGATGAGGAAGATCATTTAGTGACTGGGATTTCTAGTGATGGAGTGCCAATATCAGGCATCCTGACATCAAGTGACATGTTCAGCTTTTCCCCTTGTAGACGGCATCAAGGGAACATTAAATCATGAGTGCCAGGGCTCTGTGAATGTTTGCTAATTAATTATACTGTCCAAGTCTGTTTCTGTGTGTATGCGTACTGACAAGAATAGAAGAGGCCTCTTACATGATTTTTCTGAGATCAAATTTTCAGGTCTTATACATCTATCTGGTATATTTTCCTGCTATGAAATGAAATATTAGAGACTGTGGAACACATGGATGTGAGTGTGGGGTTGTTGAAATGCACGTCATTGCAGCTCCACATTCAATGTGCTTCACAGTATCCACAGGGAGAGAAGGGAAAGTGGTTGATCCCCACCTGATGGCTTCTGGTCCAAACCTGTTCCTCCAGACCTTATGAATATGGCAGGAGATGGTGTTCCACACAGTCAGGTGGATTCTTTGTGTCATGACTTAGCCAGTGTCAGCAAGGGGGGGCCGATTCATTCACAAACCTGGTCGTCATGCACTGGTAGGAGGTCTCATTCCCAGCTGTCTCTCTGCAGATGACCCCAAGGTCACCGCAATGTCGGGAGATGTGCCCGATAAACTGCCGATACCAGTGGAAATCAATATGGAAATAAAAGAGCAATTGAAGAAAGAAATTCGACAGTTTGGAAGTAAGTAGAATAAGAATTTCTGTCCACAAAACCACAGCAAGTCCTTCCCATTCTATGAATCCGATTAGATTCAACTGACCTCTTGAGGCTTATCCTTTGCCAGAATTGGGTTTTCAGAGTTTGAATGGTTCCTCTTTAATTTGAGTGAAATGTACCAGTAAACCTTTTTTTCTTGTTCTTTTGTATTTCTTAATTGGTTATTGTGTACCAGATTCCACTGGTGGATATGTTCTGATATCTGAATGTAAGCATGGAAAGCACAGGTACTTTGTAACGTTCTAGCCATTGAATGATCGCTGAGACTCCAAGATTGAGTTCAAACCCCTCTTTGTATTTTAGAAATACTGAAGGTTTTTTTTTTCTAAATATCTTCAGAATATGAGAAAATCTTAAAATTGCTTGAAGGAGTGCAAGGACCTCCAGAAGTGCAGAAAAAATTTGTTGTATATGCCATGAAGGAAGCGGCAAGGTGAGTGGGAGGAACTGTCCGGTATGTTTCACAGCGGGGCCCAGTGCGCTGCTGGGTAGGTGGGGGGGGGGGGGGTCGGGCCCTGCCTGGCGTTTCTCAAACCCTGGTCCTCACTCAGAGTTCATGTCGTCCCCAGTTATTTAGATCGATATATCTGAGTCTCTCCTTCCCAGCTCAAGGAACCCTCTGTTCACACCAGAGTTTGAGGTGGGCCTTGACCCTGAACTGGCACTCTTTGTATTAATGGAGTGTCCCTTACCACACAGATGTGTTTTCTGTTCTGTAAATTGAGCTTCTCTTTGCATTTTCTACAGAGCCTCCTGCATCATAAGTTCTTTCGGTATCTTTTGGTTAATGACTTGTCTCTTTATTTTCAGATTTAAAAGACAAGACTTAATAAGTCACCTTGGGAAGGTACGAGGTAAACTAGAACGTGACCAGTTTCTCAACAAAGATGATGGCTCCCCAAAATTATAATCCCGTTATCGCAATGATCAATGAGAAAGCAGAACCAGTTGGCTGTCCTGGAGTGCGACCAGATACTGTTGATGCCTCCCAGCATGAGTTAGTTAGGAATTGTCTTCTTGCAGCTAAGAAAATGCATTGCAACTTTCCTGTTATAAGTTTCTCTTAGTAAAAGCTGGGCTTTTGCCATACGCATTTTGTTTGAATGACTAATTTGGTGTTTTTGTGTGTGTTCACCACTGAGTTTGGGGATATTATTAAGTCATCAAGTAAATACTATTACAGTTTTTGTTTGTTTTGTGTGTTCTGTGTCTCGTTGGCTATTATGACCCGGCACTGTCTACCCAGTTCTTATTCCCTTTTTCTGGGGCAACCCCTCAGCTGATTCTGGTGCTTGTCCTGAGGAGATGACTCACACCTTAATTCCTGGAGGGTCTGGACCATTAGGTGTTCTGCCTGCATTGTGTTGTTGTAATTTCCCATTAACTATTCAGAAACATGGGAGTTCCTAGAAGAGCTTTATTTTTTTTAATTATACATCTTTATTTATTTATTTATTTAGCATGGTTCCTCTTCTTTTTGTTTGTTTTCATTTTTTTATTATGTTATGTTAATCACCATACATCACATCATTAGTTTTTGATGTAGTGTTCCATGATTCATTGTTTGCGTATAACACCCAGTGCTCCATGCAGTACGTGCCCTCCTTAATACCCATCAGTGTTCTTTTTTTTTTTTTGAAGATTTTATTTATTTATTTATTTGAGAGAGCGAGAATGAGAGAGAGAGAGCACATGAAAGGGGGGAGGGTCAGAGGGAGAAGCAGACTCCCTGCTGAGCAGGGAGCCCAATGCGGGACTCGATCCTGAGACTCCAGGATCATGACTTGAGCCGAAGGCAGTCGCTTAACCAACTGAGCCACCCAGGCGCCCCACCCATGACTGTTCTAACCCATCCCCTCACCCCCCTCCCCTCTAAAACCCTCAGTTTGTTTCCCGGAGTCCATAGTCTCTCATGGTTCATCTCTCCCTCCGATTTCCTCCCCTTCATTTTTCCCTTCCTTCTCCTAATGTCCTCCATGCTATTCCTTATGTTCCACAAATAAGTGAAACCATATGATAATTGACTTTCTCTGCTTGACTTGTTTCACTTAACATAATCCCCTCCAGTTCCATCCATGTTTGTGCAAAAGTTGGGTATCTTTTCTGATGGCTGAGTAATATTCCATTGTATATATAGACCACATATTCTTTATCCATTCATCTATTGAAGGGCATCTCGGCTCTTTCCACAGTTTGGCTATTGTGGGCAGTGCTGCTATGAACATTGGGGTGCATGTGGCCCTTCTTTTCACTACTTCTGTGTCTTTGGGGTCAATACCCAGTAGTGCAATTGCTGGGTCATAGGGTAGCTCTATTTTTAAATTTTTGAGGCACCTACACACTGTTTTTCAAAGTGGCTGTACCAACTTGCATTCCCACCAACAGTGTAAGAGGGTTCCCCTTTCTCCACAACCTCTCCAACATTTGTTGTTTCTTGTCTTGTCAATTTTTGCCATTCTAACTGGTGTAAGGTGGTATCTCAACATGGTTTTGATTTGAGTTTCCCTGATGGCTAATGATGATGAACATTTTTTCATGTGTCTGTTAGCCATTTGTATGTCTTCTTTGGAGAAGTGTCTGTTCATGTCTTCTGCCCATGTTTTGACTTGATTATTTGCTTTTCGGGTGTTGAGTTTGAGAAGCTCTTTATAGACCTTGGATATCAGTGCTTTGTCTGTAGTGTCATTTGTAAATATCTTCTCCCATTCTGTGGGTTGCCTCTTTGTTTTGTTGACTGTTTCCTTTGCTGTGCAGAAGCTTTTTATCTTGATGAAGTCCCAAAAGTTCATTTTTGCTTTTGCTTTACTAGCCTTTGGAGATGTATCTTGAAAGAAGTTGCTGTGGGCGATGTCGAAGAGGTTACTGCTTATGTTCTCTAGGATTTTGATGGATTCTTGTCTCACATTGAGGTCTTTCATCCATTTTGAGTTTATCTTTGTGTATGGTGTAAAACAATAGTCGAGTTTCATTCTTCTGTATATAGCTGTCCAATTTTCCCAGCACCATTTATTGAAGAGACTTTCTTTTTTCCATTGCATATTTTTTCCTGCTTTGTCGAAGATTAGTTGACCATAGAGTTGAGGGTCCATATCTGGGTTCTCTATTCTGTTCCATTGATCTGTGTGTCTGTTTTTGTGCCAGTACCATGCTTTCCTGGTGATCACTGGTTTGTAATATAGCTTGAAATCAGGCAATGTGATGCCCCCAGCTTTGTTTTTCTTTTTCAACATTTCCTTGGCAATTTGGGGTCTTTTATGATTCCATATAAATTTTACTATTGTTTGTTCCAGCACATTGAAAACTGCCATTGATATTTTGATTGGGATGGCATTGAAAGTATAGATTGTTCTGGGTTCCTTTTTATTTTGACTAAAATATCCCAGTAAACCTTTTTCTGTTGTTTTTCTTTTGTATTTCTTAATTGGTTATTGTGTACCAGAGTTCCATTGGTGGATCTGCTCAGGTATCTGAATGTAACCATGGAAAACACAGGTACTCTGTAACATTCTAGCCCTTGCATGATTGCTGAGACACCAAGATTGAGTTCTACCTCCTCTTTGTACTTTAGAAATACTGAAGTTTTTTTTACTAAATATCTCCAGAATATGAAAGAATCTTCAAATTGCTTGAAGGAGTGGAAGGATCTCTAGATTTTGGGAAAACTTTTGTTTTATTTTCTGTCTAGGAAACAGCAAGGTGGGTGTAGAGAGAAACTCTGTAGCACAGCGGGGCCCAGTGTGGAGCTGGGTGAGAGGTGGTGTTGGGCCCTGCCTGGCATTTCTCAAACCCTGGTCCTCCTCAGATTTCATGTTGTCTCTCTTGTTGTTTATTTATTTATTTTTATTTATTTTTTTTAAAGATTTTATTTATTTATTTGAGAGAGAGAGTGAGAGAGAGAAAGAGCACAAGAGGGGGGAGCGGGAGGGGGAGAAGCAGACTCCCTGCCGAGCAGGGAGCCCGATGCGGGACTCGATCCCGGGACTCCAGGATCATGACCTGAGCCGAAGGCAGTCGCCTAACCAACTGAGCCACCCAGGCGCCCTCTCTTGTTGTTTAGATTGATATTATCTGAGTCTCAGTCACTCTTCCAAATTCAAGGAGACTTCTGTTCACAGTGGAGTTTGAGGTAGGCCTTGACCCTGAACTGACACTCTTTGTATTTGCTGGATTGTCCCTTACCACAATAGTCCATTTTCTACTCCCTTGTAGATTGTAAGCTCCCTTTTCTATCCCCCACAGAGCCTCCCACATTATGGGCTCTTTGGGTGTCTTTTGGTTGGTGACTTCTCTCTTTATTTTCAGATTTAAAAGACAAGACTTAATAAGGCACCTACAGAAAGCAGTATAAAAATTAGAATCTTACCACCTTGTCAAGAAAGATAATCACACCCCAAACTTATAATTCCGTCATCAAGTTACCAATGTGTAACCTGAACCAGTTTAATCCTAGAATGGCACCAGATATTGTTGATGCCTTCTAGCACATGTCAGTTAAGAAAATTGTCTTCTTGAGGCTAAGAAAAAGCATTGGAACTTTAATGTTATAAATGTCTTTTAGTAAAATTTGCTTTATCTGTGCATTTATAGGGATAATTTTTGTTTGTTTGTTTGTTTTCCCCACAAGGTGGGGAAATGCCCTTAAGCCATCGGTTTACAATATATCCTAGCTCCTCAGCAGGTCACAGGCCTGTAGCTGGTATTTATAGTGTCTTCTACAATAGCCATTTCTTTTTTAAAAATTTTATATTTTAAATAATCTCTACACCCAACATGGGGCTGGAATTCACATCCCCGAGATTAAGAGTCACGTGCTCCCCTGACTGAGCCAGCCAGCACCCTATGCACTCTCCATTTCTTACTCGTTTTGCCTGAGACAGCCCCTCAGCTGGTCATATGGCTTGGCCTGAGGGGATGACTCACAGCTTAATTACCGATGGACCCGACCGTTAGACGTCCTGCCTGAACTGGGTTGTTATAATTTTCCTTTGACTTTAATCACCAACATGAGAGTGCTGAGAAAAACCCGAACATCGTGGACATAGTCCTCCTCAGGGTCTTGCGTCATTGCAGCCGTGCGTCCTTACCAGTCAGGTTCCATCTCCCCACACTGGGCAGGAGCTGCCAAGTTAGAACAATAATTGTGGCTTTAAAAGACCATTCCAGGACTTTTTTGGAACTGTCACTTCAGGATGATGAGATAATAAACCTACTGAATTTCATACGCATGTGCCCTGAGAAGCAATTTCCTTGTTTATAAGTGATGTTGTGTGGAATACCATGACAGTGGATAAAGCATTTTCTAAATCCATGAATGTGGGTTTTATCAACTATCTATGGGTGGGAAGGAAGATCCATATCCAGAATCAATATCTATTGGAGTGCAAAGAGCTACCTTTCCCTAATGAATGGTGAACACAATAATCAGTCTGCCAACTGGTAGTTAGTTGACTGACCACTTGGGGGTATGGTGCCATATCAGGTGTTCAGTGTTGGTGTGTGTTGTTGATAGATGGAGAAGTCAGAAGTATCTGCAACAGGAATCCCTAGCACATAGGGGAGTCTGCTCTCTGTGTGTTCCCCAAATGAGATCACTGACCAACAAGCAATCAGGAGCAGGCTGGAAGCCACAGACATGAGCCTCATGCCCTAGAAAGACTTAATGAAGCCCATGCCTGTTCATTTTCCTCCCACCTTGGGGAAGGGGGTGTTCTGTAGAGGTCAGGGCCCTTCTGAAAGGGCTAACTTCCACGGCCCTTTACTCTGATTTATGTTAAATGTCTCCTTCTCGGGGAGGCCTTCCCTGACCACCCCATTAAAACTATTGTCCACCCCTTCGCATCTCTCCATCCCATTGCTACTTTCTGCAGAGTACTTACCACTACCTGACAATTGCTCTGCTTGTCTAGTGTCTCATGGAAGATCCATGAGAAGTGTGTCCAGTTAACTGATCTTTCACAGCTAGATAAGCAGCTGCCACTTAGATGGTTTCT
>NC_058419.1:15874133-15891869 GCF_002201575.2 Neomonachus schauinslandi
AGACGGTCTCAGCTATTCTAGGCCCTTTGATATCCATATACTGTTTACTATCAGCTCGCGTATTTCCCACCAAAGTAACAGGATGGGTTTTCTGAATTTTAAATAAAATTGCTTACACTTTAAATATGAAGAAATCATTCTTCCGGGCAGAAATGACAATAATGACTTAGTAACGAGTCTTCCAATCCGCAAGGTATGTATTTCTCTCCATTCCCTGAAGCCTTTGATTTCTGTCCATGAGCTTTATGTTTACGTGTACTGCTTCAGCACACCTGTTGTCAGGTTTGCTCTATGGGCTGTGATGCTTTTCGTTTTTTAAAGATTTTTTATTCTTTTTTTTTTTTTTAAAGATTTTATTCATTTATTTGACAGAGAGAGAGAGAGAGAGAACAAGTAGGCAGAGAGGCAGGCAGAGGGAGAGGGAGAAGCAGGCTTCCCGCTGAGCAGGGAGCCCGATGCGGGGCTCGATCCCAGGACCCCGGGATCATGACCTGAGCCGAAGGCAGCGGCTTAACCGACTGAGCCACCCAGGTGCTCCAGAGATTTTTTATTCTTAAGTAATCTCTACACCCAACTAGGGTTCAGACTCACAACTCCAAGATCAACAGTCCCACCATCCACTGACTGAGCCAGCCAGGGGCCCCGTGATGTTCTTGACACTGTCCTAATGATATCTTAAATATCTTTTTCTAATTGGTTTGTTATTACACAGAAATACACCTGTTTTTGATCCTTGCTCTTTATCCAGTTGCTTGGCTATTGTACACTTACTAATTCTCAGTATTTTACATCTTGTTGAATATGTATGTACAAAAGCATGCAACTGTGAACAATGTAACCTCACTTCTTCCTTTTCAAAACGGACACTTATTATATTTTACTGTCCGTTTTCGGTTCCTCCAGTCTGTTCTTGAAAACACAGTGGACACCCTTGTCTTATTTAAAACTCAAGAAAAAAGGGTTGGCAATGTCACCATTAAATACAGCACTTGTGTACATTTTTTTGGGAGGGGGGAGATAGCCTTTCTTAGGTTAAAGAAGTTGCCTCTCATCCGACGTTGCTGATGGTTTTTACCGTGAACAGGTATCCAACTTCAACCCGTTTATTACAATGGCCCTGTGACTTTTCCTTGGTTTTTGCTGTTCATGTAGCACATGACACTGATGGGTTTTGCAGGGTGAAGCCAGTCTTCCTTCCAACAATACACCCAACAACCACACGCCCTTTGGATTTTTGTGTCCTGTTCAAATTCGTTTGCGAACCAATTATTTAGGAGTTGTGTGTCGGTATGCAGGAGAGAAATCCGGGTCTTTGGTTGTCCTTTCTTCCAGTGTTTTTGGTAGGTGTTGGTAACATGTTTATATTGGACTCAAAAAATGAGTAGGGAACTCACACCTTTTCTCCTCTGTTCTGAAAGAGTTTGTGAAAGACTGGTATTGTTTCCCTCCTGAATGTTTAAAGGACTCCTCAGGAAAGCCCTCAGGCTCAGAAGGCTTCTCATTCGGTACTACACGTTTTACCACAGTCAGGAGCATTCAGATTTTCTGTTTCTTCTTGATGAGTTTTGGAATGTTGCATTGTTCTAGAAAAGTGTCTATTTCATGTCAGTTTCCAAATTTGCTATAAAGTCATTCTGGGTGTTCCCGCTGTCTTTCACAGAACCCCCTTCCGGATGCAGGGCTCGGTCTCCTGCTTGGTTGCTAGTATTGTTTATCTGTGGCGAAATTGTCCTCGATAATCGTGCCAGGGAGCCTCCTTAGTCTGTTCAGGCTGCCATAGCAACATGTCCGAAAGTGGGAAGGTGACAGGGACAGAAATGTGTTGCCCTGGGCTGTGGAGGCCGGGAAACCAGGACCAGGCTGCCGGCACCAGGACGATCTAGAGAAGGTCCGAGGCCTAGTTCAGAGTCAGGCGCCCTCGTTCTGCCCTGGGGGAGGGCTCGGGGTCTCTCTGCAGCCTCCTTTCCGGAGCACTACTCCAGTTCGGGCGTGGCCCACCGTCTGGACCTCAGCACCTGCCAAAGGACCCGGATGCCTCCCAATACCAGCTTCCCGGGTGGGGGGGTTGGATTTCAACCCATGCTTGTGGGGAGACACGAGTTGTCAGAACACAGCATGGGTCTCACTCTGCTTTCCTGGGATTTATTGTGGTCTTTTTGCACCTTCTTCCAGGGACGGACCTCATTCATTTGCAGCAATGTTTCTTTTCGAACAGAATATAAATCCATAAGTTCTCCTCTCTGTTCACCATTACGTGTGGCACGTAGATTCGGTCATGCGAGATTTCCTAGAGTTCAGTAGTAAGTATTGACTTAGAAGTATGTTATCAAATTTTGGAGTACCTGTGGTTGTGTTGCGAAGAAGTGCTTCTTTAATTTCATGTGTTCAGAGAACTTCGTCTGCAGGAAACTAAGGGTTGGGGTTTTATTGACAGGGTTGCCAGTGTTTGCCTGCTTGAGAAGAAATTATATTCTGATTATTGAGTACAGGATTCTGTGTGAGGCCATGATCAAGTCTATTGAGGGTGGAATCTTTCAATCTACGCATTTGCTATCTGGGGCCTGAGCCGAGCAACTGGCACATTCTTCTGATTGATGCCCCGTAGAGCAAACTGATTGGTGGAGGTGGACATGCGCACGAAAGGATTCCGCCCCAGCAAAGCTTAGGACTTCTTGGGGGAGCCCTAGGCAAAGATGTAACCGCATTCTCCTGCTACACAGGACTTGAGTAGCACGTAACTGAGGAGCCCTGGCAGCCACTTGGCAATCATGAGGAGGAGCCAGAACGGGGATGAAGTGGCTTCAAAAAAGCAGAAAGGAACCTGGGGAAGGCACCAGACCCTTCGTCATATTATTGATACAGGATTCAGCTCATTTGATGCTAATCTCCACCTAGGTGTTGGCTTCTTGTATCCTGTTAGCCAGAACAGGAGAGGTTTCTGCTCCTGTGATTGAAAGCGCCTTATGCAAAACAGCGCTCACTGTGGCAAGGAAAGGAGCAAACACAGGATACATTTGGAAATCAGCAGAAATTGTACCAGCCGGCAACAACCACTCTTCCCATTTCAGTATGCCCAAAGCCTGGCGTCTCCTCAGAAAAAGGCAATGTTCTTTTTTTTTTTTTTTTAAGATTTTATTTATTTATTTGAGAGAGAGAGAATGAGAGAGAGCACATGAGAGAGGGGAGGGTCAGAAGGAGAAGCAGACTCCCTGCCGAGCAGGAAGCCCGATGCGGGACTCGATCCAGGGACTCCAGGATCATGACCTGAGCCGAAGGCAGTCGCTTAACCAACTGAGCCACCCAGGCGCCCCAAAAAGGCAATGTTCTTATTGGATTTGGATCTTAGTGTGAAAAACGTCCGTTTGCCAACGCTCCCCAGAGTGCCCAGACTCCACGTTTAACACTTCAGAGGCTGCGGAGCAGCTGTGAGCGGGAGAAGGGCTCTTTCTGCACCTCTGCAGGCAGGTACCATGGAGGGTGCCGGGCGGGAAGCCTGAGAAACTACAGGAGGGGCGGCCCCTGGGCTGGACTGGACTCGGCTTTGAGGACCGATCAGCCTCCCGTGCTGGTCAACCCTCATGTGCTCACATTAGTCCAGGCCCCGATCTTCAACAGTTCTGGTTCTAATGCAATGAAAATTCTGCGTGTAAAGTGAAATGCATTAAACTTTTGCAGCTCAAACGTTACTAAGGGAGTTTGCAGGGGATGATAGTTCTCGGAAAAAGTGGATTCACACCCGGTAAGGTCACAAGACAGAGACAGATAAAGAAGCATGTCAGTCGTGGGGTGAAGGAAGTACCCGCAAGCCGACCGTACTGCTTTTCTACTAGTCACTCCTGCTTCGTGGTTCCTTGCGAATGTGGGGAACACAGCAGCTGGGGGCTCAGCTGGGGGCTCAGGCCACGGATTTCAGTGCCCATCCGAGCTCCTTCTGGCCACTCTTAACGTGACCTGCCCCTTCCTCGTCCCATCGCTTTGGTGAGATGGCCCTCTGCCGAGCAAAGGCATTTTGATGACGGATGATACCGCAGGCTCAGGGCTAGTGAGCCGGGAGAAGGCACCCGACGCCAGGCCAGCCACCCATCATGGGAATCTCTGTGCCTCCCGATTGCTCCTGAGCCCCACATCGACCCTTCTTTACCTTGTCCCTAGTTTTTGTCAGAATTCTGCTTTTGTTGGAGGAGTTCTTAAGAGAATGTGACCTCCTGTTGACCCCACGGTGGCTCGGGCCATCGGAATCCCCTCCTCCCTTCCCCTGTCCTTGAATGTAAGTTCCTCTCCGTCCTAGGAGCTGTTACAAGATCCCAGCTTCAGAGGGAGTGCTGTTGGGCCCATCTGGGCGGTACCTGGGACGAAGCCCATGTAGGCGACTATATAAACTTCTAGGGTTCTGGCCGGTTGTGCACAGACCTCCTCGTGGGGCCGCCCAAGACCAGCCTGGTATGTATGTTCCTTGCTTCTTAAACCTGCCAGGACCCACGTGGAGTGGCCTGCCTCTTTCGTGGCCTGTCCTTGTCTACCCTGTAAGGGGCCAGGGGCTGATTTCACGGAGATGCTCCGCAGGGAGCTCGCAGGCGCCAGAGGCCAGGAGAGCAGAGACGTGGGGCTGGAGAAGGAGGCATCCTTGGTGCGTCCCAGGCTTGGCCCCAAGGCTGTGTGTGGGGAAGTGCGGACGTCCGTCAGATGCTCGGGGACACCCCGACAGCCCCAGGCGGTCTGATGCGCTCGTGGGGGGAGCTGCGGCGCGTCCCCCCGACAGAGACGGGAAGCCCGTGGCTGCGGGGCCGGCTGGCCTCTGCTGGGGACAGATGGGCCGCCACCGGTGCCCGACGACAGGCCGCGGCTCGGAAAGCAGGGTGGAAGAAGAGCTGCGGGGAGAGAAGGGCATGCGGGGTGCACCGCTGCTCGGGCCTGGGGGGGGGTGGAGAAGGCGGGCCAGCAAGATGGCACCTTGGAGACTTTAGGCGCCTGTTTGCAAGGTTACGGGCCACTGGCTGCCCTCGGATTCTGGTCTACGTGCTGGGACGGAGCCTGACAGCCGCTAAGAGGGAGGACTCGGGAGTCAAGAGGAGGAGGCACTGGTGATGGATGAGGACAGGGACTGCGCCCCGTGCCCTCTGACCCCTGAAACAAAGTAAATCCTAATAGCACAGCCCCAGGCCGGGGGACCCCCAGCTGGGGAAAGTGCTGGATGATTGCTCCTATGCTCCTGAGCTCACTGACAGAGGGGCCCATCCCAGCCTCGGGCCGGGGCACGCCTGCACCTGGGGATCCCGTGGCGGTGGGATCCGGGCCGACGGCTGCTTGGCAAGGGGCCCAGAGCCCTAGGCAGTGACAGTTGGCCTGATCCGCAGCGATGGACGCTAGGGCGGGGACCCTGGGAAGCTGAGGTGGGTGATCCCGAACAAGCCCTCGTGCGGTCAGGACATGTGGGGAGACACTGGGGATCGCCCGCCAGCCAGGCTTTGCCGTTTCCCACACTCTGGCTCCTGAGGCGCTGAGACTCCCGGCCACGAGGAAGCGATGCCCTCGCGGAGCCCTAGCCACCGCCCCTCCCGCACATCCAGCAGATGGCGAGCGTGGGCAGGCTGACCACACCGCAGCACCGGGCGCAACGGGACTGGACAATCAGCGACTTGGTTAATGCAGCAACAGCCTGCCCTGTGCGTCCCAAACCGTGCCCCAGGCAGCAGCTGCCAGTGGGATCTGGGTCCATCTGCCCGAGTTCCGACGGGTGAGGCGGTGGCACGTGATTGCACGGACCCGCTGGCTCCCACGGAGGGCTCTCCATGTGGCCCGGTTTGTGCGGACAGCACATGCCTCCCGATCCCAGCTCTCCTGCACTGGGCAAACCGAGACCGCCGTCATGAGGGGCTCGGAGAAGCCGAGTACCGCGTACACATACCCTCGTCAAATAGACAGTGATCGGGGTCACGGTTTAAGGAACTGGGCAAAGGAACATGACGGGAGTGGAGGTTCCCAACCCCTGGAGACCTGTGGGCAGCAGGAAGGTAGAACAGAAGATTGGGACATGAAAGCAGCAGATTAAATCGCCAACAGTGAAGCCACCCTGGTCTGGTGGACTTCAGAACTGTCCTAGGTTTAGGTTAATACATTTGGAGGACCACGAAGTAGGGCCTGTCTGTTAGCTCATCCCGCAACTGGGTCCCCTGCCGAGACACCCAGCACCATACAGCTATGGAAGTCTCAGGACACAGCCATTGTCCTGACTCTCCAGGTGGATCACTGTGCTTTGCTGCTCAGGACACCAAGCCCCATGGGGGCTGGAGAGGCGTGATCTTCCGGAATTTGCCAAGGGATGTGTCACTAGGATGGGTGTGTTTCTTCCTAGCTGTTGAGGGAGGGGAAACAGCTCCATGCCCTCTGGGATCCCACTGTCCTGCTGAGATGCAGCGTACCTGGACTGGAGCACGCACCGTACCCGGACTGGAGAACGCACCGTACCCGGACGGGAGCACCCAGCATACCTGGACTGGAGAACGCACCGTACCCGGACGGGAGCACCCACCGTACCCGGACGGGAGCACGCACCGTACCCGGACGGGAGCACCCAGCATACCCGGACTGGAGAACGCACCGTACCCGGACGGGAGCACCCACCGTACCGGACGGGAGCACGCACCGTACCCGGACTGGAGCACGCACCGTACCCGGACGGGAGCACGCACCATCGTTAGAAGGGAGAAGGTGGGGTCCTGCTCCGGGGGTCCCGCTCCCAGTCCATCTCCTCTCCCCTGACAGCGCTGCCTTCCCTGACCAGCCTGTGCGGGATGCACAACCAGGTCAAGTTCCCCGGCGCTGTGGCCACATTAGCGTGAACAGGTCAGGCCGCAAGTGCGATTCTTGCACAAGGGGAGTCCCTTCCCGTACAAGCACTGTCTTTATGTGTCTTTCCCGCCTTGGGCTTCTGCAGCTCCTCTGGTGTCCGGTGACAGAATGGGCCCCAGATGCAAAGGCCTTTCTACAGCGTGGCCTCTCCTAACCGGCAGAGGAAGCGCTCCAACTGTGGGCGTAGCCAGAGAGCTCGCCAAGGAGCCGCCTGCACGCCGAGGAAGCGCCTGGCGGAGCGCTCCGGACACATTGTGGAAGAGGGCAATGTACAAGGTTGTGAGCGCCAGGCCCGACGGGTGGGATGCTTGCATTGTTTTTCAGGGTTTTATTTAAGCTCCAGTTAGTTACCATACAGTGTACTCTTAGTGTGGGGTGTAGAATTCAGCGATCGCACACGGCCATGCGACACCCGGTGCTCATCACACACGTGCCCTCCTTCCTCCCTGTCACACACGGAACCCGTCCCCATGCCCACCTCCCCTCCAGTAACCCTCTGTTCTCTGGAGTCTGGAGTCTGTTTCCCGGTTTGCCCTTCTTTTGTCCCCCCATGTTCATCTGTTTGTTTCTTAAATTCCACATATGAGTGAAGTCGTTTGCTGTTTGCCTTCCTCTGGCTGACTTGCCGCGCTTAGCATTCTGCTCTCTAGCTGCACCCGCGTCATTGCGCGTGGCAAGATGTCATTGTCTCTAAAAAAAAAAAAAAAAGGATGTCATTGTCTCTGGCGGCCGAGTAATATTCCATTGTATATGTACACCGCGTCTTCTTTTTCCACTTATCAGTCGGTGGACTTTTGGACTCTTCCCAGAGTTCGGCTTTTGTAGATGCTGCTGCTATAAACATCGGGGTGCATGTACCCCTTCAAATCAGTAGTTTCGTATTCTTTGGGTAAATGTCTCGTACTGCGAATGCTGCTTCATAACGTAGTTCTATTTCTAACTTTCTGAGAAACCTCCATCCTGTTTCGGAACGCTTGCATTTTTGTCATTAATGGAACGTGTTTCTTGATGCTCCTCAGGAAGTGATGAGTGATAAAGCAGAGGAGCCCGCTGCTGGGCCCGAAGGCCAAGTGAAACGTCCTGGAAAATCCATCATTCTCCTTCCGTTTAAGAAAAGGCTGAGCATGCTGCTGCCACCAGTGAGAGAGGAAGGAGACGGAGCATCCCAGCTCGGGGGCTCAGCCATGTCCAGGGAAGATGGTGAGGATGCCTGTCCTTCCCTCCCTGACCTGACCTGACCCAGGGCAGCCAGGCCTCTGGCTCCTCCACGCCTCGGGATCAGTTCCTATCAAGGTCACCGGCTTTGGGTGAGGCTGCCACTAATTTCTCAGCCACACTGGACCAGGTGTTCACTCTGTCCTTCCTGGAAACATTCCTGGCTTCCCAAGCTCCGCACTCTACTCGTTTCCTTCTCCTCATTGAGTTTGCCTCCGTTCTCCTTTCTGATCTTCCTTCTCTCCTCTTAACACTGTCATCGTTCCTGAGTCCCACTGTTACACTGTCCCTCATCCCACACTGCCTCAGCACTCGGCAAGCTGCCCCACTAGCTTCTGAGCTCGCATCCTGCCTTCCCACTTGACCCTGTGTAGCCCATTTGTTCCCGTGCACCCAGAGTGACCATGTCCACACAGATATCAGATCATTACCTGCCTATCCTGAAACCCATCATCAACTCCCCTGAGCACTCAGAACAGAGTCTGAGCCCCCGACGCTGGTCCCCACGCCCTGCACGGCCTGACCCTGTCATCCTTTCCTACATGCGTCCTCTCCGTGTCCTGCTTGCTCTCTCTGCCTCTGTCCTTTGCTCCTCGGCCCCGGCTCGTCCCCTCCTAGGGACCCTGCACGGCCCTCCCGGCAGCTGGACCTCCTCCTCTGCGTGTGCACAGGCCGCCTCCGTCTCCTGTTCCTGGCTCTGCCCAGGGCTCACCTCCTCAGGGGTCCCGCCCGACCACGCATCATGGACGCTTCCCCTCCTGCTCTCGCTCACATCCCTGCTGACTTCCTTCCTTCCCAACACAAACTGTTTCATTCCCTTTGCTCATTGTGCATGTACTCTCTGACGTCCACAGGAGGTTATACATTCCAAAAGGAAAGGGTTTCTTCTGTCTCATTCACTCCTGATCCCCAGGCCTGGATGAATGAAGTAGACGTGTCAAACTTGAAGGAAAAAAATGCATTTTCTGAGACAGAAAAGCCAGATGAGGAAGATCATTTAGTGACTGGGATTTCTAGTGATGGAGTGCCAACATCAGGCATCCTGACATCAAGTGACACGTTCAGCTTTTCCCCTTGTAGAAGGGATCAAGGGAACATTAAATCATGAGTGCCAGGGCTCTGTGAATGTTTGCTAATTGGTTACACTGTCCAAGTCTGTTTCTGTGTGTGTGCGTAGTGACAAGAAGAGAAGAGGCTTCTTTGTTGTATTATTTCTCCTGAGGTCAAATTTTCAGGTCTGATACATCTAGCTGGTATATTCTCCTGCTACGAAATGAAAATTTAGAGACTGCGCAGTCCATGGATGTACGTGTGGGGTTGTTGAAATGCGCATCATTGCAGTTCCAGGTTCAATTAGGTTTCCAGACGCACCTGTGCTTCACGGTATCCACGGGGAGGGGACGGAAAGTGGTCGATCCCCACCTGATGGCTTCTGGTCCAAACCTGTTCCTCCAGACCTTATGAATATGGCAGGAGATGGTGTTCCACACAGTCAGGTGGATTCTTTGTGTCATGACTTAGCCAGTGTCAGCAAGGGGGGGCCGATTCATTCACAAACCTGGTCGTCATGCACTGGTAGGAGGTCTCATTCCCAGCTGTCTCTCTGCAGATGACCCCAAGGTCACCGCAATGTCGGGAGATGTGCCCGATAAACTGCCGATACCAGTGGAAATCAATATGGAAATAAAAGTGCAATTACAGAAGGAAATTCGATATTTTGAAGGAAGTAAGTAGAATAACCATTTCTGTCCATGAAACCCCAGGAAGTCTTTCCCGTTCTATGATCCAGACTAGATTCAACTGACCTCTTGAGGCTCCTCCTTTGCCAGAATTGGGTTTTCACAATTAGAATGGTTCCTCTTTAGTTTGACTGAAATGCCCCAGTAAATCTTTTATGTTGTTATTGTTCTTTTGTATTTCTTCATTGGTGGTTGTGTACCAGATTCCGCTGGTGGATATGTTCGGATGTCTGAATGTAAGCGTGGAAAACACAGGTACTCTGTAACATTCTAGCCCTTGAATGATCGCTGAGACTCCAAGACTGAGTTCTAACTCCTCTTTGTACCTTAGAAATACTGAAGGTTTTTTTCTAAATATCTTCAGAATATGAGAAAATCTTAAAATTGCTTGAAGGAGTGCAAGGACCTCCAGAAGTGCAGAAAAAATTTGTTGTATATGCCATGAAGGAAGCGGCAAGGTGAGTGGGAGGAACTGTCCGGTATGTTTCACAGCGGGGCCCAGTGCGCTGCTGGGTAGGTGGGGGGGGGGGGGGTCGGGCCCTGCCTGGCGTTTCTCAAACCCTGGTCCTCCCTCAGAGTTCATGTCGTCCCCAGTTATTTAGATCGATATTATCAGAGTCTCTCCTTCTTCTAAGCTCAAGGAACCCTCTGTTCACACCAGAGTTTGAGGTGGGCCTTGACCCTGAACTGGCACTCTTTGTATTAATGGATGGTCCCTTACCATGCAGATGTGTTTTCTGTACTCCTGTAAATCGAGCTTCTCTTTGCATTTTCTACAGAGCCTCCTGCATCAAAGGTTCTTTGGGTGTCTTTTGGTTAATGACTTGTCTCTTTATTTTCAGATTTAAAAGAGAAGACTTAATAAGTCACCTTGAGAAGGTACTAGAGAAAATAGAATATGACCAGTTTCTCAACAGAGGTGGTGGCTCCCCAAACTTATAATCCCGTTATCGCAATGATCAATGAGAAAGCAGAACCAGTTGGCTGTCCTGGAGTGCGACCAGATATTGTTGATGCCTCCCAGCACGAGTTAGTTAAGAATTGTCTTCTTGCGGCTAAGAAAATGCATTGCAACTTTCCTGTTATAGGTGTCTGTTAGTAAAAGCTGGGCTTTTGCCCTAAGTGTTTCATCTGAATGGATTGTTTGTTTGTTTTCCTTCTGAAGTGGGGAAACCCTGTTAAGTCATCAGGTTACACTATATCCTAGGTTCTGTGGAGGTCACAGGCCTGTAGCTGGTATTTATAACTGTCTTCTATACCAGCCATTTCTTTCTTTTTTTTTAAGAGAGGGAGGGTCGTAAGGAGCAGAGGGAGAGGGAGAAAGATATTTTTTCTTTTTTTTAAATTTTATTTTATTATGTTATGTTAGTCACCATACATTACATCATTAGTTTTAGATGAAGTGTTCCATGATTCATTGTTTTCGTATAACACCCAGTGCTCCATGCAGTACGTGCCCTCCTTAATACCCATCACCGGGCTAACCCATCCCCCACCCCCCTCCCCTCTAAAACCCTTAGTTTGTTTCTCAGAGTCCATAGTCTCTCATGGTTCGTCTCCCCCTCCTATCCCCCCCCCTTCATTTTTCCCTTCCTACTATCTTCTTCTTCTTCTTTTTTAAACATATAATGTATTATTTGTTTCAGAGGTACAGGTCTATGATTCATCAGTCTTACACAATTCACAGCGCTCACCATAGCACATACCCTCCCCAATGTCCATCCCCCAGCCACCCATCCCTCCCACCCCCCTCCACTCCAGCAACCGTCAGTTTGTTTCCTGAGATTAAGAGTGGGAGAGAGAGATTTTTAAGCAGGTGCTGCACATAGCGTGCATTCTGATGCCGAGCCTGATCTCACAACCCTGGGATCATGACCTGAGCCTAAATCAAGAGTCAGTTGCTTAACTGACTGAACCACCTGGGCACCCTCTTTTTCTTTTTTAATTTTATTTAAGTAATGTGTGCCCCTAATGTGGGCTCGAACTCACAACCCTGAGGTCAAGAATGGCGTGCTCCCCTGACTGAGCGAGCCAGCACCCTATACACTCTCCATTTCTTACTCGTTTTGCCTGAGACAGCCCCTCAGCTGGTCATATGGCTTGGCCTGAGGGGATGACTCACAGCTTAATTACCGATGGACCCGACCATTAGACGTCCTGCCTGAACTGGGTTGTTATAATTTTCCTTTGACTTTAATCACCAACATGAGAGTGCTGAGAAAAACCCGAACATCGTGGACATAGTCCTCCTCAGGGTCTTGCGTCATTGCAGCCGTGCGTCCTTACCAGTCAGGTTCCATCTCCCCACACTGGGCAGGAGCGCCATGTTGGCCTGATGACTGAGGGAGAGGAGCACTCCAGCCTGAACTCTTGGCAGAGTCACTGTTACTAGATTGCTGACAGTCAGTGAATGACCCACCTCGAAGTTCTCTCTGCCCCAGAGCTTGTAGCTTCTCCTGAGCGATGGATCATGAGTGTTTCCTGTAGGCAATGCTACTGGGGGGAACATGTTGCCGAGCACCTCACCCGTGCCAGGGTGGGCTTTCGCTTCTTACCATCCTCCTCACCTCAACCCCACAGCCACCTTAGGAGGCAGAGGCCACGATTTCCACTTAATACCTGAAGAAACTGAGCCCCCCAGAGAGCATGTCCTTGCTCCAGATCAGACAGCTGGTTGGAAGCTGAAACCAGGGTTGACCCCAGGCCTTTTTGGTTTCCTGTACCGAAATTGAACATTGGGAGGGATCCCCTTCTCCCAACACCAAGCCATTCTCATACACCGGCAGGGTATCTGAGAATTCAACTCAATGCTGACACAGTCCACCCAAAGCCTGCATCAGATTCCACAGGTTAAGTGTTCAGTCCTCCAAGACTGCCCCAACCCTCACTTCAGACACAAGTTACAAGCTCCAGGCTGTTACCTGTGCTTCTGACTGGCTATGGATTAGAGGTTCCAAAGACCTCCTTAGGTTCGGTTAATTTGCTAGAGCAGCTCACAGAATTCAGGGAAACAATTCACGTTTACCTGTAAAGCATATGATAAAGGATACACATCAACAGCCAGATGAAGAACTACACAGCAGGAGGTCTGGGGAAAGGTGCTGGGCTTCCATGCCCCTCGAGAGTGCCACTGTCCCCAATCTCCACATGTTCACCAGAAGCTCTCTGTACCCTGTCCTTTTGGTTTCTTATGGAGGCCTCATTGGCCTATGGCTGATTCAACCTCCGACCCTTGCCCTTCCCTGGATGTCGGGGATCGGGTTGAAAGTTTCAACCTTCCAATCACGTGGTTGGTCCTCCTGGCAACCAGCCCCTGCCCTTGGGTAGAGACCAAAAGTCACCTACATTGGGACACCTGGGTGGCTCAGTTGGTTAAGCGACTGCCTTCGGCTCAGGTCATGATTCTGGAGTCCTAGGATCGAGTCCCACATCGGGCTCCCTGCTCGGCTGGGAGTCTGCTTCTCCCTCTGACCCTCCCCCTTCTCACACTCTCTCTCTCTCATTCTCTCTCAAATAAATAAATAAAAATCTTAAAAAAAAAGTCACCTTCATTAATAACACCCATTTCTCCTTATGGCTCTGAAGCGTTCTTCAGAACTGTGGATGAGGACCAAATATATCTCAGAAATATATTTTAGTCATCGGAATTTCCAAATATATATCCATTATCAATTATTACATTACACCAGCTGTCCATCACTCCATTCCCAATGATCTTGAAAACGGTGCAGCACCGCACCCATGCTTCCCAAAACGGAAACTGGGTTCCTTACTAAACTGAGATCTAAACACTGAAAAGTGCGAGGACTTTGACTTTCCAAGGGAAGAAGGGCATGGCAAGACCCCCTTTGATCTCCAAGTACTGCACGAGGCCTCCCCGATTCAAGAGACCAGCACAGAAGGCTGAGTGCTCGGAGGCAGACAACTTCTGTAACATGGGGTGGATCAAGGAAGAAAGTCTGCGGAAAGCTAAAGCCCACCTCCCCTTAGGGACGGTGTTCCTGCCCCCCAAGGGCATGTCAGCCTGTGTCGTAGCTCTCTGTGCATTGAGAGGGTCTCCCTTGTGCTCCGGGTTCCCCAGAGTCCGTCCGCATGTAGCGGTCACACAGCATTAAGGAGCCCAGCGATCACTCCTCATCACCCTCAGCATGAACCCACAAATTTCTGGGTGCCGCTGTATCCAGGCCCTGAACACACTGGGAATGTCCGACCTCTTCCACTCCTCCACAGGATCCGTGGAGTAGAGATAATTCAGCCCTTCTGTTGTGAGGAGATTCAGGCCAAGGCCGGGGAGGGCACAGGCAAGGTGGCCCTCTCAGTAAGTGCTAATCTCGCCTGTCTCCATACCAAAAAGAGCCTTTACATAAAAAACAGATCTTCTCCAAAGGTCAAAATGTCAGACCCCCGCATATCTTTGCCTACAGATGCGCAGCAGGTTCCTGTTTATACCTAATGTTCTGCTTCAAGCCATCTTTCACAAAGGTTTATGCATTTTATGCAATGTTTTAGTCTCTGAATCAGAATTAAGGAGTTTCTGAGTCAGACGTTATGGAATATAAAATTAGGTATACACTGGTCTTTCCATTTGAGGCAGTTCCATGTGCTCCGCATGCTTGTGAGCCAGATTATGAAAAGCAAGTCCCAAGGAAATGCAAAACAGACAGTATGTATGTTCCCTTCTACCAATGTCCATTGTGCAGTCAGAAGTGGGCTGCACAAGCCCGTAGTTTGAGCCCCTTTAAACGTGCCCTTAACTCCAGCCCCTGGCAGCCACACTTCTGCTTTCTGTTTTCATAAATTTGATTACTCTAGTAACCTGTAGACTTGTAGCACATGTCAGAATTTCCTTTTTTCCTAAGGCTGAATAATATGCCATTGTATGTGTATACTGCATTTTTTTTTTTTTTTTGCACAGTTCATCCATCGATGGACACTTGGGTTTCTTCTACTTTTGGCTATTTTGAATAATGCTATGAACATGGGCGTGCAAATATCTCTTAGAAATCCTGATTTCAATTCTTTTAGATATCTATCCAGAAGCGGGATTGCTGGATCATCTAGCAGTTTTATTTTTGAATTTTTTCAGGAATTAGCATGCTATTTCCCATAGCAGTGGCCCCTTTTACGACCACACCAACAGTGCACAAGCATTCCAATTTCTCCCCATCTTCAACAACACTTGTTCTTCTCTGTTTTGTTTTTGTTTTAAGATTTATTTATCTATTTGAGAGAGAGAGAGAGAGAGAGAGCACGAACAGGAGGGGCAGAGGGAGAGGCAGAGATAATCTCAAGCAAACTCGGCACTCAGTGTGGAGCCTGATGTGGGGCTCCATCTCATGACCCTGAGATCACAACCTGAGCTGAAACCAAGAGTTGGACACTTAACTGACTCTGCCACCCAGGCACCCCTCTTTTCTGTTTTTTATAGCAGCCATCCTAATGGGTGCGAGGTGATATCTCGGTGTGGTTTTTATTTGCATTTCCCTAATTATTAGTGATGTTGAGCATCTTCTCATATGCTCGACGGCCTTTTGTATATCATGGGAAATTATTTAATGGCTATAGAGTTTCAGTTTTGCAAGATGAGAAAGCTCTGAAGATGGTTTGCACAACTGTGTGACTATACTTAGCATACTGAGTGGTTTGTTGGAAATAGTTAAGATGGTCCATTTTATGTTGCCTATTTTTTACCATAATTTAAAAAACAATGACAGGCCTGACCCTCACTCCCCGCCCAGAGATTGGCCTGCTCCCCAGGGGATGCTAATATGTGGTTATGATTGTGCTTCTTAGACACCCATGTACATCAGAATCACCTGGAAGGCTTGTGGGGGCCCAGATTTTTGGGTCACACTCACAGAGATTATATTTTAGCTGAGGGCAGGGCCTGAGAATTTGCATTCCTGGCAGGTTTCCAGGTGATTCTGATGCTGCTCATATGAGGACTATGTTTTGAATGGCAAGGTTTTATAGACTAGGGTGGCCCAATCTCTTTTTCAACAACGTAGCCTCCCCCCGTCCCCAGTAATTCTGAGGAACTCTGAAGTTGGAGTACGGCCGACAGAGACTTTTTGGCATAGCTGTGCCCAAAGAGGAACCCAGCTCAGTCTCCTCAGCCTGGGCTGAGAGGAGAGCTTGGTGCACTGGAGGAATCCTGGTCTCTGGAATGTGGAAAACCATTCTTTGGTTTGCAGGGGACCAGGCAGCCGACATCTGCTAGCCATGAGGCAGGTATGACATGGAAGTCTGAAGTGTCTTTTCTTGGCCCAGACCAGATGAGCTTTGCTCCATTGTGTGAACTGTCCGAAGAAGAAACATCTGTGAAATCATTCTCTCATGCTTTGTGCAGAATAAGAGTTACTGCCAAATCCTCTTAATACCTGCAGCCGCTGGAAAGAGAAGAGTATTGCTTCCACTCCCCAGTCTCAAGTCAGTTGTTTGCTGCCTTGGTTTTCTGGGAAACACAATAACCTGGAACTGCTCCCACAGGGCCCTTGCATGCCCAAGTTTATGGTGAAAAATGATCAGAAAGGTGGAAGCATCGCCATGTTCTTATAGTCCTTTTATCTGCCTTCATTTGGCAAAATGGTTCTTGGGTGCTCTCTGTGCACCAGGCTCTGCGTCACATGCCAACCAGACAGAAAGCTGCCTCCAGGCTGCTCCTCTTGCAGCATGTCTGTGGAACTTCGGAGCCCTGGGACGGTCATGGGGCTTGGGGAACCTTCGCCCTCCGTCGTGGCTCTGTTCTCTCTGCAGTGAGCAGATCAAGAAAATATATCCTACCTGGAGCCATGGCAACCAAGGTGCTGACCACATCAGATCTCAGCTTAGCCACCAGAGGTGTTCTCAGAACTGGGAAGGACTTAGAATGCATAAGTGTGCCCAGGACCCAGGGACCTGCCATCTACCAGGCCCAAGCTTGCTAGCCTGGGAACCCTGGGGGGGGGGGGGCGGTCAGCAATGGCAGGGCTGTTTCCTAAGTAGACAGCTAAGTACCCAAGAAGCAGACTTGCTGGGGGAGTCCAATCCAGTTGGTGGCCTTGGCCAGTCCTTTCAAAAAAAGAGGGAAGAGAAGGTGACATATAAAGAGCAGGTTTAGGTCTCTTATGGAAAAATACATGCAAGGTTTTGTAGACTCTAGGTTTCATAGGGCCCTGAGTGCTGGGCAGGGAAACTGAGTCAGAAGGGCAGTGACATGGGCCTGGACCAAAGAGTCTTTAGGGACTGCTGCAATCATAAGCCACTGTGCGTCAGGGAGCAGGTCTGGCAGCAAGACCCACCCCAGGCTGCAGATGCTGGAGAAATTGGAAGGGATCATGGGCCTCTGCCCTAGCCAGGCCTGGCTCCAGAATGGGCAGGGAGCACACTGTGGGTAGAGGCCAAACAGACAAACATACCCTTGAACCATTCAACTACGACAGACTGACAAGGGCAATCACGGAAGGGGCAGTTGAGAAGATCCGTGCATGTGTCCAACACACTCGGGACCCCCACCTCTGCCCCCATCCCTGCGCTGCAGCCACCGCGGCCTCCTGCTTCCCGGCACACGGCAGCCCGCGCCCCTCGGGGCCTTTGCAGCTGGACTGCCCGCTGCCTCAATTCCCCTTCCCACGTCTCGTCACCCTTCCCCTCTCTCCTTAAATGCCGCCTCCTCAGAGAGGCGCTGTGTCACCCCATGTAAAGTAAGACCCTCAGTAGTTCTCCTTCCGCCCCTTGCCTGGCAGAGCGCTGAGACGTGCGGACAACGGGTCCGGCCCCCGGTTCCGCGTGGATTCTGCGTGGGGAGGGACCGCCACCTGCCGCCCGCGCTCCCTCCCCTCTCGTCCTCACTCCTGGAACCCTGACTTTGAGTGGCCATGGGGGCCTCGTTTACAGGGAGTTTTCACAGTATGCAGGCCCTGCCCATCCGAGTTTCCTTCCCCACAAGAAGGGA
>NC_058419.1:15892369-15893611 GCF_002201575.2 Neomonachus schauinslandi
TTACAGTCGGATACACTGGCGTGATACTTAGTCTAATCTGTAGCCTATAGGAGGAGGCGCTTGTGGGTTGGTGGGCGAAGGGCCTGTGAAAATCCACTCCAGCATACGAGCGGTGAGAACACGGGCAAACCCGGTCCAAATAAATGGTTTCGGGACCGTGCAAATAACCCAAGCCTGGCAACAACCGGAAGAGCGTTCCGTCAGGAAAGACGGCTCCATCCCAGTAGGGACAGTGAGCTTTGGGCTGTTGTGACCAGCACTGTTCCCACCGCCCTCTCCTCAGCTCCGTGGTGGCCCTGAAACCAAGGACCTCACGGGCACAGTAGCTCCGAACACCAGCGACCTGTCAGCCGCGGGAGGGGACTAAACTGATTGGAGCTCCCCACAACTCTCTATTCCCAGCCAGTTGGCACTATCTGACGTGCCTGGTGACTCCCTGAAAAGCACCACTCCTGGGGCTCGTCCATCACCGAACAGTCTGGAGCTCGCTCTGTGGGCACAGCCCTGTTCCCCATCTTAAGGTGCCAGGCAGGACCCCTGTAAGGAGGGTTGAATAGAAGGGATGACGGTGGGCAATCCTGTCTTGCTTTCCTTTTATGTGCAAGAAATACTTCCTACGTTTCTCTTCCAAGAATAACCTGCAAAGCACATTTGTGTAGACAAATTTTTACCAAATGCTCTTAAGTTTTCCAGGGGTTGTGATGATGAAAGAATCCTCCTGTGTTTCTGTTAAAACACGGGGCCAGTTTTTGATTTATCCACTCTCAGCTTCAAACTCAACCCTTTCACCTAGGAGTAAAAAAATTCTGGTTCCTAGAAAGGTGTTTTCCTGCGGCTTGTGTGACCGAGTGCTGCCTGTAGGGGGCGCCTGAGCCGTGGCAGGAGAAGACTCGCTTCCTGGTTCTGGGCAGCTGACCCAGCAGGCTCCTGGGGGGCATGAGGCTTCTCCCGCACCAGGCTCCGCACCGCACACAGCTTCTCGGGGACCAGGCTGCTGCAGGGCGGTGTGGCCAGCAGCACCCCAAGTCCCGCAGCTTCCCTGACACCTCCCTGGGGCAGTAATAATAGATCAGAGTCTTCTGGTGAGAAATACTTTGCCTTGTGTGCTCTATCTCAGCCCTGACAGGGTACTTCCTGGGTGCTCAGCTCTGAGCAGGAGAGTCTTCCTTGTGGGAGCTAACTCAATCCTTGGGCAATTCCACCTTGAGTGCTTTAATTGGGCCAAGGAATGGCCGGAGCGGG
>NC_058419.1:15893711-15914394 GCF_002201575.2 Neomonachus schauinslandi
GGGGGGGGGGGGGGGGGGGGGGGGGGGGGGGGGGGGGGGGGACACCTTTCTAGAAAGTTCCACCTGAGAGACACCACACCTTCACTGCCATTGTGGGAGCTGCTTCGAGGCTCCCGGAGCGAGGTCAGGATTTTACCCCTGGCAGTGTGGATTCTTTTCCCCGGGGGCTCTCTCTGTGCCCCGGAGCTGCCTCTCCCTTGGCTGCGGTGTCTTCCTGGGGGATCTACCTCAGCTCAGCTCTGTGGAGACACTTGGTTGGGTTCTGATCTCAGCACAGGGGGAGGCATTTTCGGGGCAGCTTCTCTCCGCCATGTTGGAGAAGAGGCTGTCCTTGGTGGTGTCTGAGTTCTGTGAGGAGCTTTCCTTGTGTAATTCTCACAGTGCTGGTGAATGGACCCGTCTTTGGATGCTACCTGAGTCCTAAGCCGGGGGTGGGAGGTTTGGGGGGCAGCGAGGGTTCAGGGTTTTGGGGGCCGTGGGGGGCAGGGAGTGTTTCCCGGCGCTCCATCCAAGCTCTGCGAGGGAGAGGTTTCCTGGGGTGCATCACCTCAGCCCCTGGATTCGTCTCGCCGAGGGCTTCGACCTCAGCCTGTGAGAGACTCTCCTTGGGCTTTAGCTCAGCGCGAGGGGGCACTTTCCCTTGGGGGCTGTGTCTCAGCCATGGTGGGGCCGGGCTTGCCTGCTGGTCTGCTGGCCCGTGGTGGGGACTCTTAGTCCTGGGGAGACTGTCATGGGGGCTCTGTCCCCTCCGATGGGGGTGCTGTTCCTCGGATGCTTTAAGGCTTTTGTGAAGCTGTCCCTGGGGGGCTGTGTCTGAGTGGTGGCAGGGAGAGAACATCACCTTCTCAGCACTGGGGGTTTGGGCTCTTTCTTGGCCCTCCCTCCGAGGTCTGGGGAGCTGAGACTCTTCCTCGGAAGGTCCATCCCTGCCCAGAAGGGGGATTCTGCCTTGAGTGCTCTCTCTCAGCCCTAGTGAGGAGGGGTGTCGGGCACTTCATCGCCCTTATGTAAGGGGGCTACTCTTCCTTGGCTCCCCTGTCTCAGCCATGGCTGGGGAGCATTTGGGGGGCTCTGGCTCTGCCTCAGGGGGTGGATTCTCCCTAGTGTGGTCTGTCTCAGCCTTTGGGGTGAATTCTTAGTTGGGTGCTCGCAGGCACTTTGGGGTGGTTTGTTCTTACCTGGATGCTCTGTCTCGGCCTGGCGCGGAGTAATTTTCACTGATTTTTGTATCTCAGTCTTGCAGGGGTCCTGTGTCTAACCTTGTAACTGTGATCTTGGTCATCAAGGTGGGAATCCGGGGCTGACAATATATGAGAGTTGGTAGCATCCTACACTCCCAAACACGTGCCATATCGGCAGTCTTTAACCTCAGTCACGCTGGTGGGTCTGCAGGAGCCTCTCATTATGTCTAAATGTGCATTTTGTGCTGATTAATGTGGTTCATTGGCCATTCATGTATGTGTTTTATGAAGAGCTTTTCCTGTCCTTTTACCCACATTTTACTGAGGCATTTGTATTTTTAAAATTGATTTGTAGTTCAACATATATTTACATTTACATATATATTTAAATATATAATTTTCTCTGTCTTCTGCTGCTCTGATTTGTTTTGTCCCTCTATTTTTCTTGCTAAGGGAGAGAGAATGTGGGCACACCAGCATGGGAGGGAGGGGGAGGGGAGAGGGAGAGGGAGAGAGAGAATCTGGAGCAGGCTTCCCACCCAGCATGAGCCCAATGTGGGGCCTCAATCCACAATACCACTGTGAGATCATGACCTGAGCAGAAATCAAAAGTGAAATGCTTAACCACCTGAGCCACCCAGGTGCCCCATGTCACTCTCTCTCCCTCTCTTTTTAACATTTTATTTGAGAGGGGCAGATGGAGAAGCAGACTCCGCCCTGAGCAGGGAGCCCAGTGCTGGGCTCCATCCCAGGACCTTGGGATCATGACCAGAGCCGAAGGCAACCGCTTACCCAATTGAGCCACCCAGGCGACCCACAAGTCACTCTCTTAACAGTGTCTTTTGATGAACAGAATTTCTCAGTTTAAGTCTAATCAATCTGTTCCTCATGGTCAGTGCTTTTATTCTTTTCAAAACCTTTGCCTACTCTAAAGCCATGATGGTAGTATCCTAAGTTTCCTTCTAGATCTCCTAGTCATCAGAGATCAATGTTGTATGGACGGGAAGGGGGTCAGAGCAGAGGTGAATTTCCCCATAGGGAGCAGGTGGACTTACTGAATGCACCTCAAAGGTTTGCAGGCCCCGGTGTGAGTAATCTAGCACCTGCTGTTCCCAGACTTAGGTCTCGACTTTCTATCTTGTCCCACTGGAGTATCCGCCCACCCCTGCTCCACCAGCACAGAGTTGTCGTTGCTCCTCGTGTGCGGTACGTCTGCTGTCCGGCAGTGTGCGTCTTCCAACTTGGTGCTTTTGCTTAAAGACGGTCTCAGCTATTCTAGGCCCTTTGATATCCATATACTGTTTATTATCAGCTCATGAATTTCCCCCAGTACTAACAGGGTGGGATTTTAAATTTTTAAATAAAAAAATTACTTACATTTAAGTATGATGCAATAATTATTCTGAGCAGAAATGACAATAATGACTTAATAATGAGTCTTGCAATCCACGCAAAATTTCTTTTTTTTTTTTTTAAAGATTTTATTTATTTATTTGACAGAGACAGAGACAGCGAGAGCAGGAACACAAGCAGGGGGAGTGGGAGAGGGAGAAGCAGGCTTCCCACTGAGCAGGGAGCCCGATGTGGGACTCGATCCCAGGACTCGGGGATCATGACCTGAGCCGAAGGCAGCCGCTTAACGACTGAGCCACCCAGGCGCCCAATCCACGCAAAATTTCTATCTGCCCATTACTGAGGCCTTTAGCATCTCTCGGTGAGGTTTTCTTTTTTTCGTGTCGTGCTCCAGCACACCTGTTGTTAGGTTTACTCCCTGGGTTTTGATGTTCTTAACACTCTTTTCAATGGTATTTTAAATTTCTTTTTCTAATTATTATTGTTATTCCATAGAAATAGATGTGGTATTTGGTTCTTGCTCCTACATCCAGTAACTTGGCTATTATTCACTTTTTTTTAAATTTTATTATGTTATGTTAGTCACCATACAATACGTCATCAGTTTGTGATGTGGTGATCCATGATCCATTGTTTTCGTATAACACCCAGTGCTCCATGCAGTACGTGCCCTCCTTAATACCCATCACCAGGCTAACCAATTCCCCCTCCCCTCTCCCCTCTAGAACCCTGTTTGTCTCTCAGAGTCCATAGTCTCTCATGGTTCATCTCTCCCTCCGATTTCCCTCCCTTCATTTTTCCCTTCCTTCTCCTAATGTCCTCCATGCTATTCCTTATGTTCCACAAATAAGGGAAACCATATGATAATTGACTTTCTCTGCTTGACTTATTTCACTTAGCATCATCTCCTCCAGTCCCATCCATGTTGATGGGAAAGTTGGGTGAGTAATATTCTTTCTGATGGCTGAGTAATATTCCATTGTATATAAGGACCACATCTTCTTTATCCATTCATCTGTTGAAGGGCATCTCGGCTCTTTCCACAGTTTGGCTATTGTGGACATTGCTGCTATGAACATTGGGGTGCATATGGCCCTTCTTTTCACTACATCTGTGTCTTTGGGGTCAATACCCAGAAGTGCAATTGCTGGGTCACAGGGTAGCTCTATTTTTAACTTTTTGAGGCACCTCCACACTGTTTTCCAAAGTGGCTGTGCCAACTTGCATTCCCACCAACAGTGTAAGAGGGCTCCCCTTTCTCCACAACCTCTCCAACATTTGTTGTTTCTTGCCCTGTCCATTTTTGCCATTCTAACTGGTGTAAGGTGGTATCTAAATGTGGTTTTGATTTGAATTTCCCTGATGGCTAATTATGATGAATACTTTTTCATGTGTCTGATAGCCATTTGTATGTCATCTTCAGAGAAGTGTCTTTTCATATCTTCTGCCCACTTTTTGACTTGATTATTTGTTTTTTGTGTGTTGAGTTTGAGAAGTTCTTCATAGATCCTGGATACCAGCCCTTTATCTGTAGTGTCATTTGCAAATATCTTCTCCCATTCTGTGGGTTGACTCTTTGTTTTGTTGACTGTTTCCTTTGTTGTGCAGAAGCTTTTTATCTTGATCAAGTCCCAAAAGTTCATTTTTGCTTTTGTTTTACTAGCTTTTGGAGATGTATCTTGAAAGAAGTTGCTGTGGGCGATGTCAAAGAGGTTACTGCCTATGTTCTTCTCTAGGATTTTGATGGATTCCTGTCTCACATTGAGGTCTTTCATCCACTTTGAGTTTATCTTTGTGAATGGTGTTAGAGAATGGTCGAGTTTCATTCTTCTGCATGTGGCTGTCCAATTTTCCCAGCACCATTTATTGAAGAGACTGTCTTTTTTCCATTGCATATTTTTTCCTGCTTTGTCGAAGATTAGTTGACCATAGAGTTGAGGGTCCATACCTGGGTTCTCTATTCTGTTCCATTGATCTATGTGTCTGTTTTTGTGCCAGTACCATACTGTCTTGGTGATGACAGCTTTGTAATACAGCTTGAAATCGGGCAACGTGATGCCCCCAGCTTTGTTTTTCTTTTTCAACATTTCCTTGGCAATCGGGGTCTTTTCTGATTCCATGCAAATTTTAGGATTGTTTGTTCCAGAACTTTGAAAAATGTCATTGGAATTTTGATCGGGATGGCATTGAAGGGATAGATTGCTCTGGGTAGCATAGACATTTTAACAATGTTTATTCTTCCGATCCATGAGCATGGAATATTTTTCCATCTTTTTGTGTCTTCTTCAATTTCTTTCATGAGTGTTCTGCAGTTCCTAGAGTATAGATCCTTTACCTCTTTGATTAGGTTTATTCCGAGGTATCTTATGGTTTTTGGTGCTATTGTAAATGGAATCGTTTCTCTAATTTCTCTTTCTACAGTTGCATTATTAGTGTATAAGAAAGCAACTGATTTCTGTGCATTGATTTTGTATCCTGCCACATTACTGAATTGCGGGATGAGTTCTAGTAATTTGGGGGTGGAGTCTTTTGGATTTCCCACATAAAGTATCATGTCATCTGCGAAAAGTGAGAGTTTGACTTCTTCTTTGCCAATTTGAATACCTTTTATTTCTTTTTGTTGTCTGATTGCTGTTGCTAGGACTTCTAGTACTATGTTGAACAATAGTGGCGAGAGTGGGCATCCTTGACATGTTCCTGATCTTAAGGGAAAGGCTCTCAGCTTTTCCCCATTGAGGATGATACTCGCTGTGGGTTTTTCATAGATGGATTTTATGAACTTGAGGAATGTTCCCTCTATCCCTATACTCTGAAGAGTTTTAATCAGGAAAGGATGTTGTATTTTGTCAAATGCTTTTTCTGCATCAATTGAGAGGACCATATGGTTCTTCTCCCTCCTCCTATTAATGTGTTCTATCACACTGATTGATTTGCGAATGTTGAACCACCCTTGCATCCCGCGGATAAATCCCACTGGGTCGTGGTGGATGATCCTTTTAATGTATTGTTGGATCCTATTAGCTAGGATTTTGTTGAGGATTTTGGAAGCCATATTCATCAGGGATATCGGTCTGAAATTCTCCTTTTTGATGGGGTCTTTGCCTGGTTTGGGGATTAAGGTAATGCTGGCCTCATAGAATGAGTTTGGAAGTTTTCCTTCTGTTTCTATTTTTTGGAACAGCTTCAGGAGAATAGGTATTATTTCTTCTTTGAATGTTTGGTAGAATTCCCCAGGGAATCCATCAGGCCCTGGACTCTTGTTTTTTGGGAGGTTTTTGATCACTGCTTTAATCTCGTTACTGGTTATTGGCCTATTCAGGTTGTCAATTTCTTCCTGTTTCAGTCCTGGCAGCTTGTAGGTTTCCAGGAAGGCCTCCATTTCATCCAGATTGCTCAGTTTATTGGCATATAGTTGTTGATAATGATTTCTAATAATTGTTTCTATTTCCTTGGTGTTAGTCGTGATCTCTCCCCTTTCATTCATAATTTTATTAATTCGGGTCCTTTGTCTTTTCTTTTGGATAAGTCTGGCCAGTGGTTTATTGATCTTATTAATTCTTTCAAAGAACCAACTTCTAGTTTCGTTGATCTGATCTACTGTGTTTCTGGTTTCTAATTCATCGATTTCTGCTCTAATTTTAATTATTTCTCTTCTAATGCATGGCTTAGGCATTGTTTGTTGCTTTTTCTCTAGTTCTTTAAGGTGTAGAGTTAGGTGGTGAATTCGGGATTTTTCTATTTTTTTGAGTGAGGCTTGGATGGCTATGTATTTCCCCCTTAGGACAGCCTTTGCAGTATCCCATAGGTTTTGGACCGATGTGTTTTCATTCTCATTGATTTCCATGAATTGTTTAAGTTCTTCTTTGATTTCCTGGTTGACCCAAACATTCTTGAGCAGAGTGGTCTTTAGCTTCCAAGTGTTTGAATTTCTGCCAAATTTTTTCTTGTGATTGAGTTCCAGTTTTAAAGCATTATGGTCTGAGAATATGCAGGGAATAATCTCAGTCATTTGGTATTGGTTGAGACCTGATTTGTGACCCAGTATGTGGTCTATTCTGGAGAAAGTTCCATGTGCGCTCGAGAAGAATGAGTATTCTGTTGTTTTAGGGTGGAATGTTCTGTAAATATCTGTGAGTTCTATCTGGTCCAGTGTGTCATTCAAAGCTCTTGTTTCCTTGTTGATTTTCTGCTTAGATGATCTGTCCATTGCAGAGAGTGGAGTATTGAGGTCTCCTACAATTAATGTATTGTTATCAATATGACTCTTTATTTTGGTTAACAGTTGGCTTATGTAGATGGCTGCTCCCATGTTGGGGGCATAGATATTTACAATTGTTAAATCTTCTTGTTGGATAGACCCTTTAAGAATGATATAGTGTCCTTCTGTGTCTCTAATTACAGACTTTAGTTTAAAATCTAATTTGTCTGATATAAGAATTGCTACTGCAGGGGCGCCTGGGTGGCTCAGTTGTTAAGCGTCTGCCTTCAGCTCAGGTCATGATCCCAGGGTCCTGGGTCGAGTCCCGCATCGGGCTCCCTGCTCTGCGGGAAGCCTGCTTCTCCCTCTGCCTCTACCCCCCGCTTGTGTTCCCTCTCTCGCTGTCTCTCTGTCAAATAAATAAATAAAATCTTAAAAAAAAAAAAAAAAAAGAATTGCTACTGCAGCTTTCTTTTGAGGTCCACTGGCATGGAAGATGAATCTCCATCCCTTCACTTTCAGTCTGGATGTATCTTTAGGTTCAAAATGAGTCTCTTGTAGGCAGCATATGGATGGGTCCTGTCTTTTTATCCAATCTGCAACCCTGTGCTGTTTTATGGGAGCATTTAGGCCATTCACGTTGAGAGTGATTATCAAAAGATATGAATTAATTGTCATCATGTTGCCTGTGAAGACATTGTTTTTATAGATTGTCCCTGTAAATTTCTGTTGTATATCACTCTTGGGGTCTTTCTCCTTTTATAGAACCCCCCTTAATATTTCATGCAGGGCCGGCTTCGTGGTCACATATTCTTTCAGTTTCTGCCGGTCGTGGAAGCTCTGCATCTCTCCATCCATTCTAAGTGACAGCCTTGCCAGATAAAGTATTCTTGGCTGCATGTTCTTCTCATTTAGTACCCTGAATATGTCTTGCCAGGCCTTTCTGGCTTGCCAGGTCTCTGTGGATAGGTCTGACGTTATTCTGATGTTCCTCCCTCTGTACGTAAGGAATCTCTTCCCCCCTTAAGATGGTTTCCTTGGTTCTAAGATTTGCAAGTTTTACTATTACATGCCGGGGTGTTGGCCTGTTTTCCTTGATCTTGGGAGGGGTCCTCTCTGCCTCTAGGACGCAAATGTTTGTTTCATTCCCCAGATTAGGGAAGTTTTCAGCTACGATTTGCTCAAATACGTCTTCTAGTCCTCTCTCTCTCTCTCCACTCCCTCCAGGATTCCAATTATTCTGACATTGGAACGCTTCATGGTGTCACTTATTTCTCTGATTCTATTTTCATGGATTCTGAGTTGTTTTTCCCTGGCCTCCTCCTTTCCCTTTTTATCTATTATATTGTCTTCCAGGTCGCTTATTTGTTCTTCTGCCTCAGTTACCCTAGCTGTTAGATTATCTAGATTGGATTGGATCTCATTGATAGCATTTTTAAGTTCTGCCCAATTCAGCTTTCATTTCTGCCCTTAGAGACTCTATGTTGCCATTAATTGATTTCTCCATTCTAGCCATTGTCTTCACAATTGCTAGCCTGAATTCCATCTCTGACATCTTGGTATCTGCATCCATTTGTAAATCTGCTGCATAAATCATGATCTCTGAGTCTTTTCTATTTTGGGGGCTCCTCCTCCTAGTCATTCTGTTGATGGGTGTTTGAGGGAATGTATAGAGTCCAAATTATTGACCAGAACCCAAGCAAGATGCACCTGTTTTCTTGGGACCTTAGGGTTGCTGGCCTCTTGTTTTCCCAGCCTGTCTTCTGCGGGAGGGGCCTGCCGCACTGTTACTCAGGCAACCCTGTTTGGGCGGAGTTGCCCTGCGCCCCTGTGGCGGGGGATGGGCTCAGCGGGAGTCAGTCTTTGGGGCTTTTGTTCTCTGGCGCCTTTCCCTGGCGGCTTTCCGTGTCTCTTCCGCGAGTCAGAGCAGAAGAGACCGTTTCCAACCCTCTGCCTCAGAGCAGAGAGACTGCAGTCTGTTCTTCAGTGAGCTCTCCAGGCCACACTGTCTCCGTTTCTGTCCGTGCTGCTATAAACTGCAGCGTCCTGGGTTGTGCGCCCCTCCGCAGCGCCCCCAGTCCTGCCTCCAGGTCGGGGCACGTCTCTGCCCTTTGTGCTTCTAAAACCGCCAGCTGCTCCCAGTTCGCGTGTGCGCGCGACCCCGCCGCTCTGGTTTTCCACCCCGGAGGCTGCCCGAAAGTCCTTTCCCGATGCTACCGGTCTGCGAGTCTGTGCCTGTCCGCAGCGCGCGAGGCTGTCACTCACCGGCGGTTTAGGGTCCCCACGTCCAGGCACCCTCCCGCCGCCATTTATCCTCCAATATCTGCCCGCAGGATCACGGCTCTCCGCTTCGTACCTCAAAACCAACCGCCTGCGATATTCTGTTTGTAGAGATCCAGATCTTCTTACATCTCAGGCTGGTTTCGTGGGTGCTCAGAGTGGTCTGTTAGATATCCAGCTCAATTCCGGGGACCAGCAGAAATAGGGTCCCCTATTCCTCTGCCATCTTTTCTCCCCTCCTGTCTCTGCTTTAAACTAATTATTTCAGATTAAATTTCTACAGAGTTTATATCATCAGCACATTTATGAACCACATCAGTGGCTTTTTAAAATAAATCAGATGTAGCCATCGAAACTAACATTTCCCTGGTTAAAATTTTCAAATCTGGTTTTTGTTTAATTTGTTTTATCTTCATTACTAATGTAAAATTGGGGGCACTATAAGATTTTTACTTTGTATTTGAGTTGTACTTTTCACAAAATAATATTCTTATCTGGTAGTCCTTACATTTATAACTTCTATATTTTTTTTTTCCTACACTTTCAAATTCAGGAAATATATCCAGCTCTCTTGCTAAAACTTCACATTCATCAAACATACATTCAAAGTTACATTCTTTTTTATTTTTGTAAGCAAGGAGAGTCTTGCTTTTTATATATATCATCATGGGTTTTTACTGTAAACTTTTATTTTTTCCACTTGGTACAAAATATTATCACACAAAGAGAAGTTGCATACAAATCTGTGATGTATTTGTGACAAGATGTTTTTGACTTGCCATAATATATTATGTCATTTTATATTATGTCTTTAGTATTTGATAAACATCTTTCATTTGTTGCAATGGCGTGTTGATTGCGCTTTGTCTTGATGCACAGTATGTCTCCATATATACTTTAATATAGTTTTTCGAACAGACGCAAAACTTCCCTCTACTCACTGAATTCACACACCAAAAAAATGAGCCTAACAAGGCACAAATGTGGCATAATTATTTTTGCAGAAATTATGGCAAGTCTACACTCTTGTATACACCTACCCTAGTTGCTCCATTATCATATCCCTGGCTAGAAGTATTTGTATGCCAGCATCATCTTCTTCTAATTTATTAACAATTTTATAACCTAGACTATACCCAGCTTTCTTCTTTTCCTTTCAAGGAAGTCAATAAAACTTTCCTATATTGTTGTAACATTAGTGTTAGTGCAAATATAATTAATAATCTGAAACATATGTTCATGGTTGGTCAAATCTGGCATGCAGTCAAAAACTGAGCAAACATTTTTTCTTGTTTGGTTCCCAAAAGTATGTCAGATTTAACATGATTTACTAAAAGCATGAAATATTTGTTTTGAATTTTGTAAGACTGATAAGACATATAACCCTTTGTATGAGTAGTTTTATGATTAGCTACAACATTATAATGATCTATAAATTCAAATAAATTTAGATATATTAAATCATTTGGATTTACAATAATTTCTTGTCATATTTTAAGAGGTAAATTATTTTTACACAAATGTATAAATGTCTAATATCACTCCAAAATATCTCACCATTGTTATTCTCTGACTCTATCTCCTTCTGCAAACTGTCATCAATTAAAGTATGAGTTTGAATATATACATATAGTATATATTATATACATACACTGTATATACACACTCTTCCATACTGGAAAAACATCATTATGGAACATGGAATTCTCATGGCTCCATCTTCTGTTCAGTTCTTCAGTTCTTTGAAAACTTTTTTATAGTTGTAGATATCCGAACCTGTCTTATTACCACTAAAAAGTATGCATGGAAAAATCAGATAAAGACAAGTATTCCTTATAATAAGTGATGTAGTCACAATTAATCAACTCACCAATAGATTATTTGCCTATACACCAGTTTTATCTAAAATATTCAGTTATTGGAGGGGAGAAGAGAAGAAAATAAAATAAAATATTCAATTATCATGTGATGTTGATTCTCTAAAATCTGCACATTGTTCTTGGCCCACTCCATATCATAGTAAAATCATTTTTGTTTTATTGGAAATTGGCAGCCATGATGAGTTTTTATTATTTTGTTTTAAATGACACCTTCTTACTCTCTAGCTCACACTCGTGTTGAGTAGTTTCTGAAATATCTAATGTTTCCCTTTGTTTTTTTCTCACAATTCAAAGATTCTTTAGTTTGCTCTGGAGTTTTTTTTTTTTTTTAATTTTTACTTAAATTCCAGTTAGTTAACATACAGTATAAAATTAGTTTCAGGTGTACAATATAGTGATTCAACACTTCCATACAACACCCAGTGCTCATCACAAGTGTCCTCCTTCATCCCCATCCCCTGTTTCCCCCATCCCCCCACCCAACTCCCCTTTGGTAACCATCAATTTGTTCTCTATAGTTAAGAGTCTGTTCTTTTGTTTGTCTCTTTTATTTCCCTTGCTCTTTTGTTTTGTTTCTTAAATTCACATATGAGTGTGGGCGCCTGGGTGGCTCATTTGGTTAAGCGACTGCCTTAGGCTCAGGTCATGATCCTGGAGTCCCAGGATCGAGTCCCGCATCAGGCTCCCTGCTCGGCAGGGAGTCTGCTTCTCCCTCTGACCCTCCTCCCTCTCATGCTCTCTGTATCTCATTCTCTCTGTCTCAAATAAATAAATAAAATCTTAAAAAAAAAATTCACATATGAGTGAAATCATACAGTATTTGTCTTTCTCTGACTGATTTATTTTGCTTAGCATAATACTCTCCAGCTCCATCCACATCACTGCAAATAGCAAGATTTCGTTCTTTCTTATGGCTGAGTAATATTCCATTATATATATGAATAATTATTAATTAATAGAAAATATATATTGTATATAATATATTAATTAATATATAATATAATAAATATATAATTTATATATAACACAAAAATATTTTATGTGTGTGTGTATATATATACATACCCCATCTTTTTCCATTCATCAATTGATGGATACTTGGGCTGTTTCCATAGTTTGGCTATTGTAGATAATGCTGCTATAAACAATGGGATGCATGTATCCCTTAGAACTACCCTATGATCCAGCAATTGCTCTACTAGGTATTTACCCAAAGAATACAGAAGTGCTCTGGATTTGATGGTAACTGTGTTCTAATAAGATCAGTGATAGGAATTCATTCATTTTCAGTAGCTGGAATTTTTTTTTCTAATCAAATTCATAACTGACTGACTCCTGTAATTTTGATGTTTTCACGTGCACTTTACTTCTTTCCCTGAGAATTGCACCACTTACTTTTTGATGCCTTATTTTTATAAAATAATTAGGTATAATTTACAAATATATTTTTTAAATTAATATAATCCATTTAGAGTAAATGTGGGATATAACACATACTTATGTAATTTATATTAATTACCTATAAACTTCTGAATTAAAATATTAATCATTTAGGTGTACCTAAGAATTTGTATGAAATATAAAAATACTTACAAGCAGCAGAAAATTACACACTAGGTTTCCACACAACTATGATGAAAACACTACTGAAAAATAAATTTCTAGGGGTGATTGTGTGGCTAGGTCAGTTAAGCGTCTTCCTTTGACTCAGGTCATGATCTCAGGGTCCTGGGATAGAGTCCCCATGTTGGGTTCCCTGCTCAGTGGGGAGTCTGCTTCTCCCTCTCCCTCTGCCTCTCCCCCCGAATTGTGTCCTCTCTCTCTCTCTCAAATAAGTAAATAAAATCTTTAAAAAATAAAATTTATATATAAAAAAACAAAGAAAAATAAATTTCTGAAACGATGAAGTGGGATTTATTCCTGGAATGCAAGGATGATAAAGCACACAAAATCAATGCCAACATGGGAGATAGGATGATGCATGCAAATGAAGCTGTTCTTCCTTCTCTTCTTGGGCAGTTATTCTCAGTTTTTTTTTATGTTCCACTGTGTTGCTAAGGTTTCTTCAGTTGCTTCAGTGGACTCCTCAGCTCTCCCAGAGAAGTTTTTGTTCAGTGCTAGCTATCTAACTGTTGATCTTTGCTGAGGACATCACCAGTTTGGTGTCATCACCTCTCTGTCTACAATGGATATTATGCAGCCTTAAAAAGGAAAAGATGTTCTGGTACATGCCACAACATGATGAGCTTCGAGGACATCATGCAGAGTGGAATAAGCTTCTCCCCAAAAAACAAATAATGTATAATTCCACTTACTTGAGGTATCTAAACTAGTCAAAATCATACAAAGTAGAAAAGTGGTTATCAAGTGCTGGGGGAAAGGGGTGAGAGAATTTGTATTTAGTGGGTATAGAGTTTCAGTGTTGCAGATGAAAAGGTTCTAGATACTGGTTGTACAACAATGTAAATACTTATCACTACTGAACTGTACACTTAAAAATGGTTACATGGTAAATTTAAAGCTATATAATTTTTGCCACATTGAGAGTATATGATAGGCTGAAGCAGGTTCAGATGACACCTAGGCCTTCCCTCTCTTAGGCACTCCTGTCATGGACGGCAAATGAGTAGAGAATGCTCTGGGTCTGGGGCCACATGATAAATAGGGACCAATGGCAGACTGTGGCCCAGGGGCAGCCAGAGTCTGTGGAGTCCGGGTGCAGCACTGGAGGAATGGAAAGTACTTGGCTTCAAGCCAGACCTGGCTCGGAGTGCTTGGTCCAGGTCCACCCTTACTTGCTCATGACGTGGGGCTATGTTCCTAACCTCTTTATGTTTCCACATCCCCTCCTGCAAACCAAGGCCCCTGACAGCATCAACCTCCCAAGCTGGTCGTGAGGATTAAAAATAATTCATTCATTATTTGCTAGAAACCATCTAAGTGGCAGCTGCTTATCTAGGTGTGAAAGAACAGTGAACTCGACACTCTTCTCATGGCTCTTCCATTCCAGTTGGGAGAGAACAACACTAGACAAGCAGAACGACTGTCAGATGATGTAAGTGCACTGAAAAAAAGTTGAAGTCAGGTGAAGAGAAAGAGACACAGGTAGATGGTGCTTTGAATTTGGTGATCGCAGAAGGCCTCTGTGAAGGGGAGACATCTAACCTAAATCAGAGGAAAGGGCCTTGTGTTGTGAGCGGTTTCTGCAGACCATCCTTTCTCTCAAGGTGAGAGCAGAAGAAAAAACATGAGTTTTACTTAAGTCTTCATGGAGGTTCCAGCTCATGCCTGTGGGTTTCGGCCTGAGTGTGATCTTTTCTTCCTGAATGTCTGAGCTGCTCTGGTGTCTGACCAGGAGACACCAACCTCACAGACTGTTCAATGAGTTCCAACTTTGCATAAGGCCATTTCCTTATGACAAATCCATGAAACACACACATATGATACACACACGCACACACACACACACACAAATATACTGAGAGAGTTTCTAGAAAACAGAGAACAAATATAAGGATGACTTCTGTGGAATTGTTCTGAGTTCTGGAGTTCCTTCTTTAATCTGATTAGATTTAAAGCCAGTAGGCTCTGGAAATCAGTATGGAGTTTCCTCAGAATGTTAAAAATAGACCTGCCCCACAATCCAGCGATTGCACTTTAGGTATTTACCCAAAGGTTACAAAAATACATATTCTAAGGGGTACATGCACCCTGATGTTTATAGCAGCATTATCAACAATAGCCAAACCATGGAGAGAGGCCAAATGTCCATCAATAGATGAGTGGATAAATAAGAGGTTCTCTCTCTTTCTCTCTCTCTCTCTCTATATATACACACACACATGTATGTGTACATATATATATACACACATATACACATATATATACACACACATACGTATGTGTACACATATATATACATTGTATATATATATACACATTGTGTACACACACACATATATAATGGAATATTACTCAACCATGAAAAAGAATGAAATCTTACCATTTGCAACAATGTGGACAGAGCTGGAGTGTATTATGCTAAGTGAAAAAAATACCATATGATTTCACTCATATGTGCAATTTAGGAAACTAAACAGATGGACATGTGCAAAGGAGAAAAAAGAGGAGTTGGGAGGCAAACCATAAGAGACTCTTAATGATAGAGAACAAACTGAGGGCTGATGGAGGGAAGTGGGTGGGGGATGGGCTAAATGGGTGATGGGGATGAAGGAGGGCACTTCTTGCGATGAGCACTGGATGTTATGTGTAAGTGATGAATCACTAAGTTCTACTACTGAAACCAATATTACTCTATATGTTAGCGAAAGAGAATTTATTTTTTTATTTTTTTTGTAGTTTTTAATTTTATTATATTATGTTAGTCACCATACAATACATCATTAGTTTTTGATGTAGTGATCCATGATCCATTGTTTTCGTATAACACCCAGTGCTCCATGCAGTACGTGCCCTCCTTAATACCCATCACCGGGCTAACCCATCCCCCCTCCCTCCTCCCCTCTAAAACCCTGTTTGTTTCTCAGAGTCCATAGTCTCTCATGGTTCGTCTCCCGCTCCGATTTCCCCCCCTTCATTTTTCCCTTCTTTCTCCCAATGTCCTCCATGCTATTCCTTATGTTCCACAAATAAATGAAACCATATGATAATTGACTTTCTCTGCTTGACTTATTTCACTTAGCATAATCTCCTCCAGTCCCATCCATGTTTGTGCAAAAGTTGGGTATTCATCCTTTCTGATGGCTGAGTACTATTCCATTGTATATATGGACCACATCTTCTTTATCCATTCATCTGTTGAAGGGCACCTCGGCTCTTTCCACAGTTTGGCTATTGCGGACATTGCTGCTATGAACATTGGGGTGCATATGGCCCTTCTTTTCACTACATCTGTGTCTTTGGGGTCAATACCCAGGAGTGCAATAGAGCTACCCTATGACCCAGCAATTGTTCCTGTTTTTAAATGTTATTAAAATTTAAATAACTCAAGTGAAACAAAAGAAGTATTATCTCTGGACGTGTAGGAAAAAAATAAAACCCTTAGTGACATTTATTCCAGTTTTTAACGGATACTGGTAGTCCATTACAAGCAGCAAATAAGTGTCTCAAATTATCACATTTGGGTATCTATAATGAAGTCCCTATAAAAAGCAAAGGAACAAGTGAGCAAGTAGATGCTACCTGTGAATATTTTTGTCAAAATAAGGGGTATAACAGAGATCAATGATTGCTTTGAAATCTGCTGGAGAACTAAAGGATGAAGTATGTGCAGGTCCTGAAAGTCCCACCTCAAGGTCCACATAAGGATCTGAAAGCTTCAATGAACTGGCTCCAGTTATCTCTTGTAGCTTCAGGGTCAAGATGTGGGCAAACCTTAGGCAAAGTCTAATCCTGTGACTGGCTGGATTGCCACACAGTGTGAATGCTCAAATTCTCAAGATCTCTGGCCTTCAGGTTAGGGCACTGATAAGTAATGGTTGGGATCCTGAAACCCAGAGTGGGACCCAGATGCAGACTCTGATGAAACTGGGTAACTTGAACCCCTAAAAGATAATTTGCCAGTAGAAGCAAACCTTCCTCCTGTCTGAGGAGGTTATTTCCTCTGCCTGAAGAATCGGTGATGGTCTTGCCTGAAGTAGCAGCCTTGCAGGGTCCCGCTGATCTGCCCCAAAAGTTACACCCACTGTCCTCCCTTTCCTTCCAAATCCCTTAACAAGTCTCATATTCCCACAGGCCAAATAGTATAAAGCAAAGTGTGACATTTGCAGAGATACAAAAGTCACCAAAAATCTCCATCATTTTAAAATCCATATACACAAAATACTGGGGGATTTGCATGAAAGTAGTTCTTTACAGTGAGGTATGGAGGTAGAAGGAAAATAGAGTTGAATCACACACCACATTTATTGATGTAGGCTTATTAAGCCCAGACTCTGGATGAAATGTTTTTGCTTCAGGGTTAGGGAAGCCTCTCATCATTTGCTTGTTGCTGCCTTAGTTTGTTCAGGCTGCTCTAAGAAAACTACTCTAGACTGGGTGGCATAAGCAAGTCCATTGGGAAGTCCAAGATCAAAGCATCAGCACGTTTGGTGTCTGGCGAGGGCCCGTTTCTTGGGTCACAGACTGTCATCTTTCTTGCTGTGTCTTCACATGTTGGTAGGGGCAAGGGAACTCTCTGGGTTCCCTTTCATAAGGGCACTAATGCCATTTATGAGGGCTCCATCCTGCTGACCTCATCATTTCCCAAAAGTCCCACATTCCAATACTATGGAATCAGCCATTAGGATTTCAACATGAATTTGTTGGGGGGACCCATATAAACATTTAGTCTGCTACCCTTGGTTTACTGGAAAAGTCCCAAAGGACTTAAGGAGAAATGCAAGAGCTTTCCTGATGTACTACAAAGGAAGAAATCCAAAGGCTTAAGGAGATTGGAACATTAGAGTGAATTTATCATATAAGATGGTGTTCACTCACTTCGGGAGGTCCAGAGGATACTTTCACCAAGTCTGTGGTAAATTGCTTTCTAAGGGGAGCCCAGACATCTGTGAGGAGCTCCGGGGTGGCATTTCTCTTCTCTGTTGGTCAGAAATCACTGTGAGGAGCTCCGGGGTGGCATTTCTCTTCTCTGTTGGTCAGAAATCTGTGGGCTTGCCCCCAAGGAAAGACCATGCTACACTGTCAAGTATTTATGCTGTTAATCATTACCGCTACCTTCCCCCAATGGACCTGTGGCCAATTAGTAGGATAATAAAGCATGGTAGAAAGTCAGTAGTCCAAATTCTAAGAGATGATTTGACACTGGCTCTGAACTGACACCAATATTTGGGAACTAAAACTTCATGGGTTACAGAAATGGCTCATGGAAATCATGGAATCAGTGTGGTTTTACCTCATGCCCATCTCAGTGATTGGTCCCTGAATCCACTGTCTGGTTATTAATTTCCTTCGATTCACAGTGTATAAATAGAATATTCAGAAGATGATAGAATTTCCATGTTGGCTCTCTGACCTGTCAAATGAAAGCTACTATGGTAGGAAAGGCCAAGTAGAAGCCACTAGAACTACCTACCTATAAAGATAGGAAACCAAACACAACACTTCATCCTGGAGGGAATGGACTGGTTGTGGCAGCATCGAGATTTGAAAGGTGCAGGTTGTGATTCTAGGACATCCCTTGCAACTTACCTATATGTCCTATACAGAAACAGACAGATCTTGGAGAATGACAGGCAATTATAATAATCCTCACCACATGACTATTCCAATTACAGCTGCTTGCCTACATGTGCTTTTGTTGTTTTAGCATTCAAACCTCTGCCAAGGCACCTGGTATACAGTATTGATGGGGAAAATGCTTTTTCCCCTATCAGTAAATATCACCAGAGTTTGGCTTCAGCTTGAAAGGCCAGCAATAAGTCACTTCTTACCTCAGGGGCTGATTGTAACATAGAACTCATTGTCGTGTGGCACCATCAACAAGTGACCTGAAAACCTGCAATTTGGGGTGGGGCCCAGAACAAGAGAAAGTTCTCTGATCTGCATCTATGGCCTCATATACGTTCCCAGTGACCAGATGACTGGAAAAGAGGAACATCATGCTTGATTTCCAGTTCTTACTTCCCAATATGCAGGCCCAACATATTTTAGACTTCTATTCCTGCATATCGATCAACACACATTTAGCAGCTTCGAACAAGACAAATATATTCTCAAACAGTTCTGTAGGTGAGAAGTCCAGGCAGGCTTGACTGGGTCTTCTCTTCGTGATTGGGTCACACAGAATTGAAGTCAAGGAATTGACCATGCTGGGTCATTAACTGGAGATTCATGGAGAGAAACTACTTCCAAGCCCTTTCAGGTTATTGGAAAATCTAGTTTCTTAAGGTTGTAGGACTGAGGTCCCCATTTCCTTTCTGTCTCTCGGCCACTCTGAGCTCCGAGGACCACCCCCATACCTCCCTAGGTGCACCCCTCCATTTTCCAAGCAGTAATGATGCATCATGGTCACGGAAGCAGGGATGCAGATTATGCATGGACCGTAAACATGAACTTCCACTCAGCAAGACTGATCCTGTTGCAGATACTGCTGACTGCTCCATGGGCCAGCAGCACAGACCAACACTGAGCACCTGATAGGGCACCACGCCCCCAAGTGGTCAGTCAGCTAACTGCCAGTTGGCAGACCGATGATTTTGGTCTCCTTCAAAAATAATTGGGGAGAGGGCAGCTCTTCGTACATGAACCCACCTTTATTCTGGGGAGGGATTTTCTTTCTCACCCACGGTACTTTTTAGAACACCATGTGTGGACTTAGAAAACGTCTTCCCAACATCATGGAATTCCACACTGCATCACTTATAAACACAGAACATCTTTCCTAGGTGATATGCTCATGACTCTCACTGCTATTATGTTTCCCATCATCCTGAACTGTGGAATGATCTTCTGATGTCTCAGTTATGGTTCTACCATGGTGTGCCAGTGCCTTGTTGGATGGGGTCAACATAAACTCTGAAGTGGAATGTTTTATTGTAGGGTCAGATAGATGGAACTGTTTCTGTAAGAGACACGACTCATGTCTTCAGCAATTAAAGGGTAACAGCATGAGGACCTTCTCTCATTACTGCTGTTTCTGTATCCAGTAGCAAAATTTTCTTTCCCTTCCCCACAATGTTAGGATCAGCAAATGGAGAAATGTTTTCAACCACACTACTTTCCTGAAATGCAAATTGAGATTGCCCAAATGACCATGTTAGATGCTCACCCTCTCAATCAGTGAGCAAAAATGAGGTTCCTCTGTGGTATGGAGACATGAAACGCGACTATCCAAGGAAGCTGGATTGCCACTACATATGGCCTAAGAAGGAGTATGTGTGAAATATCTAGAGCTCTTCTTGGTATTCCCAAGTTTCTCTGATTAGTTAATGGGAAATTACAACACCACAATGCAGGCAGAACACCTAATGGTCCAGACCCTCCAGGAATTAAGGTGTGAGTCATCCCCTCAGGACAAGCACTAGAATCAGCTGAGGGGTTGCCCCAGAAAAAGGGAATAAGAAATGGGTAGACAGTGCCCGGTCATAACTGCCAGCTAGACGCAGCACCATGCCAATGAAATGAAAACTGTAATAGTATTTACTTGATGACTTAATAATATCCCCAAACTCAGTGGAAAAAACACAAAAACACCAAATTAGCCATTCAAACAAAATGCTAAGGGCAAAAGCCCAGCTTTTACTAAGAGAAACTTATAACAGGAAAGTTGCAATGCATTTTCTTAGCCGCAAGAAGACAATTCTTAACTAACTCGTGCTGGGAGGCATCAACAATATCTGGTCGCACTCCAGGACAGCCAACTGGTTCTGCTTTCTCATTGATCATTGCGATAACGGGATTATAAGTTTGGGGAGCCACCACCTCTGTTGAGAAACTGGTCATATTCTATTTTCTCTAGTACCTTCTCAAGGTGACTTATTAAGTCTTCTCTTTTAAATCTGAAAATAAAGAGACAAGTCATTAACCAAAAGACACCCAAAGAACCTTTGATGCAGGAGGCTCTGTAGAAAATGCAAAGAGAAGCTCGATTTACAGGAGTACAGAAAACACATCTGCATGGTAAGGGACCATCCATTAATACAAAGAGTGCCAGTTCAGGGTCAAGGCCCACCTCAAACTCTGGTGTGAACAGAGGGTTCCTTGAGCTTAGAAGAAGGAGAGACTCTGATAATATCGATCTAAATAACTGGGGACGACATGAACTCTGAGGG
>NC_058419.1:15914894-15972996 GCF_002201575.2 Neomonachus schauinslandi
GTAATGTGTTCACTTGGTTCGATGGCACACATTACAAACACTGGAAGGAGCCAGTGGAAGTGTTTGTGACGTCCTCTTGGATTCTCCCTCAGTTTCTCTATCTCGTGGATGTTCGGGTTTAGCCCCGTGAAGCAGGGCCCTGGATTCTGCAGACACCCTTGTCCCCAAGGTCAGAGGCAACAAGAATGGTGATGCGTTTGTTTGTTCTTACAGGTTTCCAGATCAAGTTTGTGGGTTTTAGCCCATGAGTTTTCCCTCCTACCCCGGCTGAGGTGACAGCACCCTTTTAGAGACTTTGTAACCACATTCCACAGTTAGATAAATAAGACCAATTTTCTGTACCAGCATCACCAGCAGCAGCTACAACAACATATATATCCCCTACTTTTTCTGCATCTCTAGCTGACTGATATAGACAGGAGGATGACTAAATCTTTTTTTTTTTTTAAGATTTTGTTTATTTATTTGAGAGAGAGAGAATGAGAGAGAGAGAACACATGAGAGGGGATAGGGTCAGAGGGCGAAGCAGACTCCCTGCCGAGCGGGGAGCCCGATGCGGGACTCGATCCTGGGACTCCAGGATCATGACCTGAGCCGAAGGCAGTCGCTTAACCAACTGAGCCACCCAGGCGCCCGAGGATGACTAAATCTTATTAAGCCTCCTTATACCACTGGCTTCTAGAGTTTGGTAGTTTTCCCTGTGCTGATATACTGTAGATAGGAACATCTTCAAATTTCATTTTTTACAATTTGTTGTTCGGTTCAAAGTTTCCAAATCCAGCATAAACAAATACCGTTATTGATGGAAGTCTGCGATCTAGGTGCTGGCATGATCGGGTTCTAGTGAGGGCCCTACTCCAGGTTGCAGACTGCTTACTTCTCGTTGGGTCTTCATATAACAGCAAGAGCACAGGAGAGCTCTCTGGGGTCTCTTTCATAAAGGAACTAATCCCATTCAGGAGGGCCCCACCCCCATGACTTAGTCACCCCCCAAAGGCCCCACCTCCTAACACAATCCCACACATGCACAGCCTCCCCCACTATGAGCATCCCCTCCAGAGTGGGACATGTGTTACAGTTGATGGACCTACATTTGTGCATCATTATCAACCAGAGTTTACATTCGGGTTCGGTCTTGGTGTGGCACATTCTATGGGTTTCGGTAAATGTATAATGACATGTATCCACCATTATAGTATCAGACAGAGTATTTTCACTGGCTTAAAAATCCCCTGTGCTTGGGCGCCTGGGTGGCTCAATCAGTTAAGCATCCGAGGTTTGGCTTTGGCTCAAGTCGTGATCTCGGGGTCATGAGATCGAGCCTCACGTCAGGCTCCCCGCTCCGTGTGGAGTCTGCTCGGGACTCGTTCTCTCCCTCTCCCTTTGCCCCTCCCCCCATGCTCTCTCTCTATATATAAAATAAATAAGGCTTTTTAAAAATCCTCTGTGCTTGGTCCATTCATTTCTCCTCAATCCCTCCAACTTCTGGCAACCACTATATTTTCATTGTCTCCAGAGTTTTGCCTTTTCTGGAAAGGCAGATAGTTGGAATCGTGCAGTAAATGGCTTTTTCACATCGGCTGCTTTCACTTATTAATATGCATTTAAGGTTTCTCGATGTCTTTTCATGGCTTGATAGTTCATTTCTTTTTAACACTGAGTGATATTCCATTGTCTGGATGTGCCAGTTTATTTATCCATTCACCTACTGAAGGACAATGGTCACTTCCAAGTTTTGGCAATTAAGAGTAAAACTGCAATAAACACTTAGGTGCAGGTTTTTGTGTTGCCGTAAGCTTTAAACTACTTTGGGTAAATACCAAGGAGAGTGATTGCAAGATGGTATGGCAAGAATGTGTTTAGTTTTGTAAGAAACTGCCAAACTGTCTTCCAAAGTGACTATACCATTTTGTGTTCCCACAAGCAATGAATGAGAGTTCCTGTTGCTCCACATCCTTGTCAGCATTTGGTGGTGTCAGTGTTCTGGATTTTGGCCATTCTAATAGGAGTGTAGCCGTATCTCATTGCTGTTTTAATTTGCAATTTCCCTAATGACTTAGGACATGGATCATCTTTTCATATACTTATTTGCTATCTGTATATCATCTCTGGTGAGATGCCTGTTATCTCTGGACCATTTTTTTTTAGTTGGGTTGTATTGTTTTCTTATTATTTTAAGAGTTCTTTGAATATGTTCAAGAAAAGTCCTTTATCACGTATGTCTTTTGCAAATCTTTTCTCCCAGTTTGTGGTTTGACTTCCCATTCTCATGACATTGGTCTTTCATGGAGAAGAAGCTTTTAATTTTAATGAGGTCCAGCTTGTCAATTTTTCTTTCATTAATTGTGCCTTTGGTACTGTGTCTAGAAAGTCATCATCATACCCAAAGTCTTCTAGGTTTTCTCCTATGTGATCTTCTAGTTTAATAGTTTTCTATTTTATATTTTGGTCTATGATCCATTTTGTGTTAATTTTTGTGAAGGATCTGCGTCTAAATTTTTTTTTTTTTTTTGTATGTGAATGTCTAGGTGTTCCAGCACCATTTGTTGAAGAGACTGTCTTGGCTCCACTGTATTGCCTTTACTCCTTTGTCAAAGATCAGTTGACTATTTTTTATGGGCCTATTTCCAAGTTCTCTATTATGTTCCATTGATCTGTCTGTTCTTTCGCCAATACCACATTGCAGCTTCATAGTAAGTCTTGAAGTTGGATAAGGTCAGTCCTCCAACTTTCTTCTTTTCCTTCAATATTGTGTTGTCTCTTCTGGATCTTTTGCTTCTCCATATAAATCTTAGGAACAGTTTATCAATATCCAGAAGATGTTAGGATTTTGACTAGGATTGCATTGAATCTATAGATCAAGTTGGGGGGCGCCTGGGTGGCTCAGTTGGTTAAGCGACTGCCTTCGGCTCAGGTCATGATCCTGGAGTCCCTGGATCGAGTCCCGCATCGGGCTCCCTGCTCGGCAGGGAGCCTGCTTCTGCCTCTGACCCTCCCCCCTCTCATGTGCTCTCTCTCTCTCATTCTCTCTGTCTCAAATAAATAAATAAATAAATAAAAATTAAAAAAAAATTTAGATCAAGTTGGGAAGAACGGACATCTTGACAATCAAAGACTGGAGTTTTTAACTCTCAGACTTGTCCACACTAAGCATTCAACAATTTGTTGATTATAGTTCAGGTTTTTCTACCCTGGCCCTCATTCTCATGGTGGTTTCCTATCATTAATCTCTGCTCCAAAAAACCATGGCCCCCCCCGTTATTTGCCTGTCTCTCCAATCTTGGGAGCAGTGGTCTGCCCTGTGTCCTCCCCTCACTTACAGATCCAAGAAGAGTTGTTGGTTTTTCAGTCTGTTCAGGCTTTCACTTGTTGGGATGGAGTGATGAATTCCAAGCTCCTTACATGCAGACCAGAAACCAGAAGTCAATGATTTTTTTAAAAATCGTTATTACTTCTCTCAAAAAATAAAAAATAGAATTACCATATGATCCAGTAATTCTACTACTAGGTATTTACCCAAAGAAAACAAAAATACTAATATAAAAAGATATATGCACTCCTATGTTTACTGCAGCATTTTTTAAATAATGAAGATATGGAAGAAACCCAAGTGTCCATTGATAAATGGATAAAGATGAAGATGTGGGGTGTGTGTGTGGGGGGGTGGGCACATGTGATGGAATATTACTCAGCCATAAAAAGAATGAAATCTTGCCATTTGCAATGACGTGGATGGAGCTAGAAGGTATAATGTAAGTGAAATAAGCCAGTCAGAGAAAGACAAATACCATATGATTTCACTCAAATGTGGAATTTAAGAAAGAAAACAAATGAACAAAAACAAAAAAGAGACAAATGAAACAACAGACTCTTAAATTTAGAGAACAAACTGGGGTGGTTGCCAGAAGGAAGGTGGGAGGGAGGATGGGTGAATTAAGTGAAGGGGATGAAGACCACACTTACTGTGATGGACACTGAGTCATGTATAGAAGTGTTAAATCACTGTATTGTACATCTGAAACTAATATAACGCTGTATGTTAATTATGCTTGAATTAAAATAAAACATTATTACATCTCATAATTTTGCATGTCAGGAATTTGAGCAGGGCTGAGATGGCACTCATTCTGCTCCATATGGCAATTTCCCTAATGACTTAGGACATGGATCATCTTTTCATATACTTATTTGCTATCTGTATATCATCTCTGGTGAGATGCCTGTTATCTCTGGACCATTTTTTTTTAGTTGGGTTGTATCAGATGGCAGCGGGACTACTCTGGAGCATTTTGTTGTTGTTGTTGTAAGCTACACATAAAATTTACCATTTTAAAATGTACAATTCAATGGCATAAAGTTCATTCACGATGTTGTGCAACCATCAGAGAACTATCTGGTTCTAGAACTTTCTTACTATCCCAAAAGGAAGCTACACTAGCAGTCATCCCCCATTTCCTCCTCCCCCAAGCCCCTTAGAGCCAGTTATCTACTTTCTGTCTCTATGGATTGGCCAGTTCTTGATAGTTCACATAAATGGAATCATACATATATATGCCCTGCCTTGTCTTTTGCTTGCCTTCTTTCACTTAGCATAATGCTTTCAATGTTCACCCATGTTGTATCATGTGTCAGTACTTTATTCCCAGCAATGTATGAGGGTTCCAGTTTCTCTACATCCTCAACACTTGTTCTGTTTCTTTTTGATTATGATCATCCTGGTAGGTGTGAAGTGTTTATCTTATTGTGGTTTTGATTTGCATGTCTCTACTGACTAATGATGTTGAGCATCTTTCCATGCGCTTGTTGGCCTTTTGTGTATGTTCTTTAGAGATACATTTTTTCAAAGAATTTTTGGCCTATTTTTCCTTAGACTGCCTCTTTGCTGTTGAGTTGAAAGAATTCTTTTTATATTATGAATACTGGACCCATATTAGATGTATGCTTTGCAAATATTTTAAAATACTCCCATATATGGGTGGTCTTTTCACTCTCTCAATAGTCCTTTGATGCACAGAAGCTTTTTAATTTTGATGAAGTCAAATTATCTATATTTTTCTTTCATTGCTTGTGCTTTTGGTGCCATATTTAAGAAACCATTGCCAAATCCTAAGGTCATGAAAGTTAACTCCAAAGTTTCCTTTAAGAGTTTTATGACTTTAGCTCTTATTGATTTTAGTTAATTTTTGTATATGGTATGAAGTGAATATCCAACTTCTGTTATTGATTTCTAGTTTGATTCCATTATGGCAAAAAGGATACTTTGTAGGGGCGCCTGGGTGGCTCAGTCGGTTAAGGGTCCGACTTTTGATTTTGGCTCAGGTCATGATCTCAGGGTCATGGGATCGAGCCCTGAGTCTGGCTCCTCACTAAGTGGGGAGTCTGCATGAGATTCTCTCTCCCTCTCCCTCTGCGCCCTCCCCTCCACTTGCACAAACTCACTCAACAAATAAATAAAATCTTTTTTAAAAAGATACTTTGCATGATTTCAATCTTTTAAAATTCATCGAGACTTGTTTTATGGCTTGATATGTGGACAATCCTGGAGAGTACCTGAGAATATGTACTCTGCTGTTGTTGGTGAGTGTTCTATACATATCTGTTAGATCTAAGTGATTTACAGTGTTGTTCAAGTGCTCTATTTCCTTACTGATCCTCTGACTAGTTGTTATACCCACTATCATGCTGAGCCTAAAGCTTAGCCAGAGGTGAAGTCTTACGGGCTTCTCAGGTCTTTTCTGACTCTGACCTCTGCCCCGGGCATGCACATGGTTTTCTAGATACCCAAGTACGCACGGGAGCATGTCAAAGCCCTTATTCTCCAAGGTAATTCATTCCGCAGTGTTCCTTCCAGCAGCCCCCAGGCAGGTTCAAACAGACAAACACAATTCCTTGGGACTAAGGTCCACTCACCTCCCTCCAGAATCAGGAACCCACACTTAGAATGCAAGCTGCCATCCTCAAGACCAGGGAGGGGGTGGGCAAGAATATGTTCAAATGCCCCAAAACTCTCTTATCATGATTCGATGGCTTTTTTCCTGATTCAGCGTTTTGCTTGGTTGCTGTACATCTTTGACTATCTTCCAGAGTCCTTCATTCCGACAGGTTTTTCAGTGTGTCTGGAGAGGGGTTGACCCCCGGGAGTACACTGCTCTGCCATTTTCCCCAACATCACTGGGTTCTGGGTTCAATTTAATGTTTAGGATTTAAACATTAGCTTAAATCCTAATGTTAACATCTTCATTTAACAATGTGTACTCTGTTTTCTGAAAGGAATAACGCATCACAGGAAAGATAAAATTCTCGGGGCGCCTGGGTGGCTCAGTCGGTTAAGCATCTGCCTTCGGCTCAGGTCATGATCCCAGAGTCCTGAGATCGAGCCCTGAGTCAGGCTCCTGCTCAGCGGGGAGAATGCCATCTCCCTCTGCCCCTCCCCCCGCTTGTGCTCTCTCTCTTTCAAATAAATAAATAAAATCTTTAAAACAAACTAGAAATTTCTCTAGCATTACCAAACTTGTGAAAATCCATAAAATGATTTATTTCATATACGCAAACTCAAAATCTCTTGGTACACTTAAATTTTTGCAAATTAATACAGACATCACAATACTGCTCCATATAAACCTTTGTATAAACATTAAAGGAAATATATACATGATTTTTTTTTTCTTTTAGTGCTTCCAAAGCACAGAATGTCCAAGTCCACCTGAAGACTTTCTGGCGTCACATGCAAGAACAAATGTCAGGGCTGGGGTAGCCTCAGGTGCACTTGGTAATGTCTCTAGACAAAATAGAAGAGAGTTGGAGGTAGATCGTTTGTGACTCTCCCTGCCCCCTCCCACAGAGAAATAAGTTACCCTAATAGCAGCTTTCTTACTCTTTGATTCAAACTGTCCTGAATATTGCATTTAAAAGGCACAACTATGAATTGTTGAAAACAATTGTTGAACAAAGTTGAAAACTTTGTTCGGTACGCACAAGATGACCAATTGGCTTCTGAACACCTATTCTTTCTGGAGGACGTAGTAAGGGCACCAAGCAGTGCTCCAGTTACAGGGGGCCCCTAGTCACTCTGGAAATGCCCAGAACAACAAAGCTCCACGGAGGAAACCCTTATCACATCTAGTAGGGGTGACAGTGTTTACTGAATTGAACCGGCTGATATTACTAAGATCACCTTCCTCAACTGGGAAAAGAAACAACGGAACAACAAACTAATACTTTCAAGGGAAAAACTCTTAGGGCAAAAGCCAGCTTTTACTTCCAGATACTCATTTAAAAAAAAAAAAAAAAAAAAAAAAAAAAGCTCCATGGCTTTTTCTTAGCCTCAGGAAGGCAATTCCCTTGGCTAAAACATTCTAGGAAGCTTTAACAATATGCTGTTCCATCCTACAGCACGGAGAACTTGCCCTTTTTTCTCCTTGGTCTTTGCATTAACACAATGATCTGCTGTTGATGTGATTAACATTGTTGAGGTGGTGATGGGAGTCTATTTTTTCTAGGACCTTCTCAAGGTACTGGATTAAGACTCGTCTTTTAAACCTAAAAATAAAGAGAAATTTTATTAACCAAAAGATACTAAAAGCACTTCCAATGTGCAAGGCACCGTGCAGGGGACAAAGTTGGGCTGGTGATCTCCATGGGGATCGAAAATGCATCCTCGTGTAAAGATGGGGCTTAGCAAATGCTAACAGTGCCAACTGAGAGAGGGCCCAAGCCCGCCTCAGACTGTGGTGAGCCCAGAGGATTCCACAGAGTTGGATGAATGAGTTGGGCTCAGATACTATCAATCTAAATGCCTCTGGAGACAGCCTTAACTCTGAGTGAGAGCCAGGGTTGGAGAAAAGCAAAGCGGAGCTCATTCCTCCCCCTGTCCTGCATTGGGCCCTACTGCTTCAAAAAAAAAAAAAAATGAAGGTCTCCTCTTTACACCCACCCACCTTGCGGCTTCCTTGATGGTAAATTCAACAAATTGTTTCTTGACCGCAAGAGGCCCTTGCACTTCTTCAAGCAAAATGAAAATCCTTTCGTACTCTGAAGATATAAAAAAGAAAACCAGCTTCAGTATTTTAAAAAAAACACGAGTGGGAAATAAAATTCAATCTTTACACATCCTCGGGAGTCATTCTTCACGGGTGGGAAGTTAGATATAATTTGTACTTTAACCGTTCAAATCAAAATAGCTGCCCATTAGCTACTAAGGAAACTCTCGTAAACACTGCACAGAAGGGGTAGGTTGAGTGACGGCCCCCAACGTTGTCTGTGCTCTAACTCCCAGAACCCGCGAATACGTTATCGTATATGGCAGAAGGGACTTGACTTTGCAGATGTGATTAAGTTATGGATCTTGAGATGGGGAGATAATTCAGGTTTATGCATCAGCGTAGTCACAAACACCCGAATAAGAGGGAGGCCGTAGAGTTGGCGTCAGAGAGAAAAGATGTAAGGATGGGAGAGGAGGCTAGGCAGGAGAGAAGGCGCCAGTGCGACCGGCTCGAAGACGGAGGAAGGGGCCAGGAGCTAAGGAGTGCAGGCAGCCTGTGGAAGCTGGAAAGGGCAAGGAGACAGATTCTCCCTAGAGTCTCCAGAAGGAACACCGGCCTGCTAGTGCCTTCCTTTTAGCCCAGTGAAAATAATCTCAGGATTCTGACTTCCGTATTGGGTCCTTTTAGTTAAAGCAAGAGGAATCACTTTAAGTGATGTGAAAACCCAAGACTTCCCAAAAATGTACCTCAAGAGATAGCATGAATCATATCCTGCATCAGAGAATGAGGACCTTCCGTCATATTACTGACGTGTGTTCTTTCACTACTTACTCCGTCCAAATTTCCGAACTTCCTTCATTAACTGATGTTTTATATCCGCATTGATTCCTTGTGCCATGGCAGGAGTTATTTGCAAAGTGTTTGGTACGGTTCCCAAAGTCGACGTTACTGAGGCTTTTCGATCCTCTACAGAGACACTGCCGTTTTTGCTTCCTCCTATAAGTGCGTTAGTCCCAGGTTTGTGAATCAGGCCATCTTTCCTTAGACTAGCGAAGTCATCAGACAGAGAATCCAACTGGTTGTGTGGAATACCATCTCCTGCCATATTCATAAGCTCTGGTGGGGGAGATTTTGACAAGAAGCCATCAGGTGGGATCTGACCATTTTCCATCTTCTCCTCATGGACCTCAGGAATGACAGTAACATCTGGAAACCAAATTAAGAAGTTGAGCTGTGAGGTAGGAGCGTTCTATCCACCCCACAGGTAGATCCCGGTGCTCCTCAGTTCTGAGGAAATTCTTTGTTTCAGAGAGCAAGAAGACGTACAGATGGAGTCTGAGACCCCTCCAACTGAGCTCAGGAAGATACTACTACAAAACCACTTTCTTCTCTTCATGGTGCTCCGAATACATATGGAAACCAAGTCAGAGAGTACAACGAATAAGCATTCTCAGATCCCTGGCATCCATATTTAGTGGCTGCCTGTGTTTTACAAGCTGAAAAGCAGCAAGTCTCACTTGATGTCATGACTCCTGTCATTGACATATAAAACACTATGCTTCACTGAGCTTGGCACCACACCACGTGGGCCCCCTTCAACCTCCCTCCTCTTTACCTCAAAAGTTCTGAGGAAACACAGGTGGCCATTAGGTGGACTCCATCACCAAAAATCTTTGTCTGTATATGATTCTCATCATTCCCTTCTGTGACAAAGAAGTGGGTTTCCTTTTACTCCCAAGTCTGATCCCTGTACTTCATATGCTCAGCCTCCTCTGGGCCAGGCACCGAGCCAAAGCCGGGGGATCAGCAAGGAATGAGACAGACGGAAACAATCCCTACCGTTATGGAACTTACATCCTCATGGGGGAGGCAGACGGTACATGTAAAAAATGCAAAGGGATTAACAGCTTGTATTCGTGTTAGGAAGGATGGAAGCAGGGATGTGAGCGAGAGCAGGAGGGGAAGCCTCCATGAGGCGTGGTCGGGTGGGGCCCTCTGAGGAGGTGAGCCCTGGGCAGAGCCAGGAACAGGAGACGGAGGCGGCCTGTGCACATGCAGAGGAGGTGGTCCAGCTGCCGGGAGGGCCGTGCAGGGCCCCTAGGAGGGGACGAGCAGGGGCCGTGGAGCAAAAGACAGAGGCAGAGAGAGCAAGAAGGACACGGAGAGGACACATGTAAGAAAGGATGACAGGGCCAGGTTGTGCAGGGCGTGGAAACCAGCATCGGGAGCTCAGATCGTTCTGCGTGCGGGGGGAGTTGATGACGGGTTTGAAGATGGACATGGCACGATCTGGTTTCTGTGCGGCCATGGCCACTCTGGCCACAGCACAGTGAATGGGTTAGACAGGGCCAAGAATAGGAAGCAGGGAAATCAGATGAGAAGCTGCTGTAGTAGCTTGGGGACAGATGGTGGCAGCACAGACTAGAGGGATGGAGAAAAAGGGGGGGCGATACAGGAATTCTATTGGGTGTCAGGTTGCCTGGACTTGCTAAGGGATGAAAGTGAGAGAAGAATTAAGAGAAATCATGGTGACTCCAAGGGTTTTCACCTGAAACCCTGGGGAAATAATAGTGCCAGGGCTGGGCAGGGGCCCATGCCCAACTGCTCCTGAGAGTGGATCGTGCCCTGCTCTTCCCGATCTGGCTCATTGACCTCATGCTAACAGGTGGTGTCACTTAAGATTAAGCGTCATGCACTGGGGACGGCTGCGGGGAGAGCTGTTTTGGAGAGAGCGGAGGTGAGGCTTTCCAATGAACCACGTGAAACCGACTGAGTTTTGTCTGCCCGTCGGACACCTCAGCGGAGATACCATGTCCATCGATAAATTTAATTCTGGCGTTTGGAGCAAGTTGTAGTCGAGAGGGGTAAATACCCGAGTTGTTGACATGTGCGTCTCCTGGAAAGCCTAAGACTGCACGGGGTCACCTAGGGAGGGGAGGGGGGCCAGGATGGAGTTTCGGGTCCCTACACTATTTACAGGTGGGAGAGAAGGGGAGAAACCACAAAAAGAGGATGAAGAGGGGTTGCCATAAAAGGGCAAAGAAAACCAGGGCTCGTGGTGTCTGTTTCCGTGGAGGAGGAAGTGAACAACTGCGTCAAATGGCACGAAGGAGCAATGGCAACATGCGGCAGACACAGGGGGGGACCCTGATGACTCCCGTGGCAGCAGAGGGGAGAGGCGGAGCCTCTGGGTGAGAGCAGGAAGAGGAGATGAGGCCACAAAGCCAGTGCAGACCCGGCCATGCTCTTCTTGGGCCCGTTCGCTCCTGCTGCTTCGGGAACCTGCTTCCTCGCTCTGACTCACGCAGCAACATGCTCCTACCTCCACAGCAGGGCCTCCGTGCCCCACGGGGCACCTTTGCACCTACCCCATGGATGATTTAATAACGGTTTACTTAACGACCAAAAGCGAATACAAAAGAAATGAGTACAAAGGAAACTAAAGTTGCTTAGTGTCTTAGTCGTCTAGGAGCCATAAGGAAATCACAACCACTACTCTATACCTGTGTGGACAAGGGTGGGTTTTATGAGGTTTGGATAAGATGGTAACCACGAGGCTGAGGGTGGTCCCTTGCCGCCCACGTGGTTAGTTACAGTAGGTGGTGTTTGTGGTTCCGCCAACAGCAGGGACATACTCCGCCTTCTCTTAGGTGACAGAGGACTGCTGGCTTCTCCGGGACGCTTCACTTTGTTTTGTGGCCCTGCTACGAACTCATCTGCTTCATCAATCATCATTCCCTAGAAGACATCAACGAACATGTTCCATTAAAGATCACACGTCCCACCACCAACACAGGCCCTGTTCACGGGCCTGAGATCTGCCACGCCCCACACCGACTCCTCGCTCAGACAGCGCCACTCTGGTCCAGTAGAACGGGTCGCCAAGGTCAGACACGGTACAATCACGGTTACCCAGAAAGCTTGAGGAATGAGCAACTCGCATGAACCGAAATGGGAATAAACCCACAGTGACCTTTCTGAGGAAGGACAAACCATGCTGGACCAACAATTCCCTTGTGTGCTTTTGCGCTTTAAACGCATCATTAGGAAATACTGATTATCACCGTACAGAATGCTGCATCTAAATGGTGGACAGCCGGCTGATGGAAAAAAAAAAGAAAATGTCATTCCCCTGACAGCAACCTCACAGAGATTCAAATATGTCCACTGTGGGGGGATTCTCACTCTGGGGGGTAAAGGATAAGAGTAGAAGTGTAGAAGGGTAGCTAAAAGCTGTTGTCATCCAAGGATAACCCAAGAATATGAAAGTATTTTCATAAAATCATAATAAATGACATTTCCAAGGCACTTTCCAAAGCAAAGCAGTACAGAAAGGTGAGAACACATTCACTGAGCTTTACTACATGTCAGGTCATGTTCGAAACAGTATTACACGCACTCACTCAATACTCCACAGGGCTCTATTAGGTAAGTGTAACAAAGAGCCCCAATCTACAAGTGAGGAAACCAAGGCACAGAAAGATTAAGAAAAACTCCAATTAATTGAGGATGGGGGTGAAGTGGGTGAAGTGGGATACCTTCCAGTCTCGTTTGGTTACGAGAGAGATTATTGTATGGTCTGCACCTTAATACCAATTGTCTTCTCCGTGTGTGCAGATATAATCCCCATGTGTCCTCATCCTTAAATGGTCAAGTCAGCATCTCTCTCTCTCTCTCTCTCACACACACACACATACACACACACACGTCACATTTAGATCTCTAGTAGGACAATCCAAATAAAGCAACATCACCTAGTACTTCCTATTTCAAGAGGAACACTTCATCACGGTCTAGATAGAGCATTAGAGATCTGAGTCATGGAAACAGGAAATAAATGGTGATCTCAATATTAGAGGAATTAGCGTGTAGACATGGGAATCGATACAGACTCTGGAGCTGGAAAGATGTGGGTTCAAATCCTGGCTCTTATCAGCCGTGTTTACTCGGGGCATGCCATTTGACCACTGTAAGCCTTGATTTCTTCTTATGAAAGGGCAGACAGGAACACTCATCTGCACTGCAAGCATTAAATGTGATCATTTAAAACACCAGCTCCTACTTGGTACTCAATCAAGGCCTATTATTTTCTTCAAGCAACACACCTTTGCATCAGGAGGCACCTGCTTTCCATGCACAAAGAGCCCTACAGTCTATTTTATCTTTTAAACAGAGGGAGCTCTGATTTATATTCATCGTGCCCAGAAGAAAGGAATTATAGCAAGGATATCACCAAGTAGGCAGACCCGGAAATCGGCATCTTACCTTCTTATCTTGTTTGAACGGATTGCCGAAAGTATGCAGTCTTTTTGGTTGATCGGGATCAATCTCTCGAAGAGGAGAAGCCAACGTCTTTAGATATTCCTGATAGTTACCCATTTGTGCGACTGGAACACTATGAAGGGAATCTGTAACATCACAGGGAGAAAAACACATGGTCTACAGCTGCAGTGTCCCACCCTTTCGAGAGGACACGATCACAGTCGGCTTTAGCAATGTGGGCCTTGGCATAAAATCTTGAATTCTAAGACCCAAAAGCATCTCTCTTCAACCCACTCATTACTCAGGGTACCATCACTACTACCTACAGGCTCAGATCATGAGGTCAACCACAACTCCCTTCTGCTTCCAACCAGGTTTGAAAATGGGCTGACATCTGGTACACCACCCCCCAACTTGAGGCACTATGTTTGTTCTGCATTTCAAAGAGCCTAGGCTCCATGGTTCTCTTTTATCATCTGGAGAACCTTGGTTAGTAGGCCTTCTGTTCTTGGGAGAATGTGATTAAATCTACAGGCTCTCTTCCTTAGAGAAGCTTCCTCCTCACCACAAAACTTGGTGTATAATTTCAGGAGATGGGCCAAGCTAAGATTTGCTCATTTTAACAGACAAATGACCCATTTTAAAATGAACAAAAGGGAGTAGAGGGGAATTGTATACCATCACCAATTATCCTAGACACTATCAGGCGTAAATGAGGAATTCTGGATTGAATTCATCATGGCAGGCCGGGTTGTGCAATTTCCGAAATCTGACAGACCTAGATCCTGCCACTTTCCAACTCCCGGAACCTGGACTAGCCATTAAAATGAGAGAGAGAGGGCGCCTGGGTGGCTCAGTTGGTTAAGCGACTGCCTTCGGCTCAGGTCGTGATCCTGGAGTCTCTGGATCGAGTCCCGCATCGGGCTCCCTGCTCGGCAGGGAGTCTGCTTCTCCCTCTGACCCTCCCCCCTCTCATGTGCTCTCTGTCTCTCTCATTCTCTCTGTCTCAAATAAATAAATAAAATCTTTAAAAAAAAAAAATGAGAGAGAGAGAGAGAGAGAGAGAGAGAGAGAGAGGAACAGATTCTTAACCATAGAGAACAAACTGATGGCTACCAGAGCAGAGGGGGTGGGGGGACGGATGAAAGAGCTGATGCGGATTAAGCAGCGCACTTGTGATGAGCTCCCGGTCTTTGTATGGAAGTGTTGAATTATACACCTGAAACTAATATTACACTGTATGTGAACTAGACTGGAATTAAAATAAAAACTTCAAAAAAAGAAAAAAATGCTCACTCTTGGTTTCCATGTCCATAAAATGGGCATAAAAGCAGTATCTCTCTCATGGGACTGTTTTGAAGCTTACAAAAGCTGAAGCACGCACACCTCCCCTAAAACCTGAGGACAAGCAAATTGTGCTGGGGATTGTAGGGATTAAGCAAAAATAGGCATTCTAAGCCTTAAAATAGTACAAAATAACCTACCGATTATGCAGTAAGCACCTTCATGGAAGTCAGGCTTGCCGCTCTCCTAATCAACAAAAAGTACTGCTTTGTTCATTTACCTTCATCTTGTCCCACGATAAACTTGTGTGTCTTCAGCAAATTGGATCTCATTCTGGTTAACTGGTCTAAAAGACCTCTACGTGGAATATCATAAGCATTTCTATATGTCTGAGGTTTCAAATCCTATTCGAAAGGGAAGAAATAATTTCAGTCACTCCTGGGGCTTTTGACATCGAAAGTGTCATTCTTACTCTCTTAAAATCTTAGTGAAGAGAACGACAGTCAATATAACTAACTGTAGTAGAAATCGGCCGGTGGCCAATTTGCCTTCCATGGCCTTTTTCTGAATTCCAGTACGCCCACAAAATATGCAAAGCACTGGGAATATCCTTTTCCAAGTATGTCAGCTGGCCCGGCCCATTCTGCCTAACGTGGACCTCCTCTCTGGGAAATCGTGGGTCCAGGGGTCCCGGCAGGGCTGGCCAAGACTCTCTCACAGATGCTCTGTTGCCCGAGACTCCTCAAACCCGATCCTCTTCCTTGTCCTCTCCTCTCACAGGTGTGAGGGCAGCAGTACGACCTGAAGGCTCTCCCTGTCTACTCCTGTCCTCTCGCCCCTTTATCCTTCCCAGACATTACCCACCCCTCCCCGCCGAACGTATCTTGTACATTTAATTCCATACCGGCGTCTGTGGGCAAGATAATTCCTAGACTATATGGATAACCATGAAGTCCAAAACAGGATCGTAATCATTTCAAAATTAAAGTAATATGACATAAATGTTTCTGACGAGTTCAAACAAACATGAACGATTTATGTCACAGTTTACCTTGTTTAAGAGCCCTAACTGGAAGCCAGCAAATTCTTTGGTATTCAATTCTGTCAGTCTTGGTGCACTTTCCCCTATGATTTCTTTCAATAGTTTTCTAAAATTTTTACTGTGCGTCATGGACACGCCACCTCCAGAATGGTTTTTCACTTTGATTCCAATTTCCTGGGGAGGTTTCTTCCCCACGGATGCTAGTATTCGTTCTGACTCTAGTTTGGTCTAAAATGAAAGTACATAGTATGTTAAGAAAAGATCTACATTATCACGGTTGTTTTCACTACTTAAGAAAGGTAATACTTTAAGAACCCCACAGAAGAATTTTTCAATCATAAATCATAGAAAAACTGATAATTAAATATTTCCCTGTGCATAGCAAACAGGGAGGGGGCCTAGAAAGGTAAATGACTTACTACATTTTTTTTTCTCTCGTCTAGTGTCAAAATTATGATTGAATCATGGAGAGAATGGAAACTGTGGCTAAGACTTCCATTCATAGACATTTAAAATCACATTTTGTTGCTGTAGAATCTAGTCTAAGTCAACATATTTATTTCAGACCCAGACATAAAGGTTTAAGACTCTGTATTTACAAACGTAAACTAGTGCTAAAATTCGGATTACATAGATTGGCATCACATCTGGAAAAAATTATATTGTTTATTTCTAATATCGGACCACCCCCCAAAAAGTAATGCTTAATTTAACAAACATTACCACATAAATAATATGTAATGTGTATTCAGTAAGTTTCTAGCTAACTTACAAAAAAAATCCTCTTACTAGACACTGTTAAACCACATTGATAAATATTGCTTGACAGGGTACTGGGCACATTTTGTGATTTACATACATCTGAGATGGTTCAAGGAACACTGGCGACATAGCTATTAAATTAGTAATTAAATTAGTAATTGGAGTGATTATAAATTAGTAATAATCTTTTCTTTTTCTCTAAAAGAAGGAATCCCACCAATGCCCCGTAAGCCCAAAAGAATTTTGAGTTTCTTATGATTAGGTCGGAGATATTCGCTAATTCTCACTATGATTGGAATTAAGTACGTTTATTATTTTTCAAAAAAATTAAGTCATGAAATAAGGGAGAAGAGCAAATGAAGGGCCTGTTTCCAGAAATCGTTCCGAAATCTCATTTGAAAAACTACACAAACAACATGTCCCAGAGGTCCCAGAACTTGCATGAGTTTCAACTCTGCTCTCTATTCTTCCTTGTGGCCATACCCTGCTGACACAGCCTTAAAGGCCTAAGGTAGACATCAAATAAAAAATATATATAAATCAACAGGTCAATCAGTCAATAAATAACCAAAACAAAACATTAACAACAACAAAAATCTATTAGAGGAAAGGGGGTCGTGGGGACACTCGGTAGACCAGAAATCTAGGTTTGCCTTTACTTTCTTTTGCATTTATGAGCATGCTGGCCAGGTAGGAGCTGGTAAGCCTCAGACCATCCTTCTGTCTGTGCCAGGTCCTCGCAAGGTGTGTCAGCATCCCCAACTGTGGAGTCATTTTGGTTCTTTAGTGACATCTGACACTCTTTGGCTTACTACTTACTATCTGTCTCCTACAGGCCCAACTTCCAAACATATCTGCCTTAAAGCCTGATGGCCACTGCAAATGCTAGTACTGCTCCCTACCTGGGAATACCCTTGTGCAGAAGAAGAAAGTAAAAAGGCTGCATCAATTGGTCATATAACATAACACATTTGTATGGCAGTAAAGCTCTAACTCAGTAGCTCTCAAATATTTCCATCCTGCAAGAATGGGCTAGGTAGAGGTGAGAAGTATGATAAGTAGGGGTGAGTGGAGGATGAGGTACTAATAGTGGGGCAGGCAAGGGACAAGGTGAATAATGGTAAATGAGGTGGGGGTATAAAGGAACAGATGGAGGGCAAGAAGAGAGGAGGTTGAACTCCACTCTTCAGGTCTCCTTGGGGCCTATCACCCTCCAGCAATGAGGAACACTGGTCTCATCTCCCCGTCTCCAAGAAAAGGCATCTGGATATTTATTGCCTAAACACGAATGTCAGGCAAGACGTTGAACCACCACACCATGCCTCCGTGTGCTGACCTAAAAAAAGGGGGGGGGGAGTGCTCTAGCCCAGCGTGACTTAAGGAGAAACTAGGTTGAGGACAGACAAAATGTGACCCATGAGATAATTTTACTAAGCCTCTGCCCCTCTTAGGCCACAAGATATCAACCAGCTTGTGGGTAGCACAAACTGGCGAGCGAAAGGAGAAATGGCACAGCATCCAATGACACTGACAGACCCTTAACTGCAGTTTAATGGTGAAGCTAGAAGCCATAGAGAATCACATTATTACTAATCCATAAAGTGGAGAAATAGATACACATTTAATTTGAAAAATTACAATTACACTAAAGAATAAGGAAATGCACTTCTGAGGGCAAAGGATTTTTGTTTGTTTGTTTTTACCAATACTACCTGTTGGCTGAGTTTTTTAAGGTAAGAGATAACACTGTAACTAAGTCCACAATCTAAATTATCTGATATCAGATTTGGAGCTCCCATCATCCTTAGTGCTTTCTTTAATGGCTATAAGGAAACAAAATACACAACAGTAAGAATAGAATAAATCTTAAAATACTCAAAGTTCAGTTATAAGGGGCAAAGGGACATGATTCATTTCTTAGAAGTCAAGGTGCTGCACATAAAACCAAACATGGAACATTAAAAAGTGGCAATGAATATAGCAGAGGAGTAAGGAGCAGAAAGTAACAAAATCAGAAGAGAGTGGGAGAAGAAGAGCAAGAAACAGCAAATTCAAACAGGTAAATTGCTTTCAGGCTTAATTCCCAAATCATAAAATCATTTCATATTGCATTTTATCGTGCACCCCGTTCCTGCCATGGTAAATACTAACACACCCCAATTTCTCCTCCCAGTGACACCACTGGTACCCTTTAAGATTCTGCCTTTTCACCTCTAGAAACTTGGCCAAAAGTTTGCCACATCTGCCTCTGAAATGATTTTGATCATCTTGATTTCGATTATACGACCAGTTCAAAATCATCATGACTGTTTTTCCCCAAATTGTAGAAACCCAAACGAGGCCAAGTAGCTTTTTGTTCTTTTTGGATTCCCCTCCCCCAACCAGTGCCCCTGCTTCGTGCTGTGTCTCGGACACATTTACCAGGCAGTACGTCAATATATGGCCTTCAGAGTTGTTTTTCAGAGGGAAACCCCATATTGAAAATTTCTAGAGTTAAAAAGGGAAGTTGGTATCATACATGAGTCCAGACCTATTTTTCTTAAATCCCCAAATCCCACTTTCATAAGGTTACTTTAATAAGAGAAACATAGATAGACGTGTTGTTTTAAAAAATAACCATGGCAGTTAAAGGCAATAAAATAAAGAAACAATTTTCTTCCACATAATTTGAGAAGACAGTGGCGACACAAATATTTAGCAATAAAAATATCGAGCTTATTTCAAGGGTCCAGTGTTTGGTTCACTGACATTTCTGGTGACAAGAATCATCATTGATACAGCTAATGCATATATACACATAAATACATACTAATAAGTAGTACGGAGGCAGAGTTTTTAAGTAGCTGTCAAAAGCCTGTCGCCACTTCAGATTTGGCTTAAGCTTGTGAACTTTAAACAAGTCATCTGTAAGAGAAAAACCAAACAAAGTATTACGTGATTCCAGTCCTAAATTCCAAGAGCTAAATCAAGCAACCCGCATCTGCTATATCGTTTCCTAGACATCTCAACTTTTAATTACATTAGATGAACCTCTCATTGATCTGATTGTCTTGTTTGGTACTATTTACCAAAATTATATGGAGTGTTTTTCTAGAAAAAAAAATTCTCAGGTTAGATATTCCTCTGCCATCTGTGAAGCTACGTAAAATGTAATATTTAAGCCCTGACTCCGATCCACACGTGAAATATCTTTCTGACCCGTTACATATTGGTAACATGACTGTACTAATTTTCACCTGAGGGGGAATCCATGGTCACTGGTTGACAGAATATTTCTTTTATTCGAATGGAGGGTGTTAAAGCAACAACAAGGACAAAACCCCGGAATCACAGAGACAGAGAACAGATCAGTGGGGGTGTAGGGAGTAGGCGAAATGGCTGAAAGTGATCAAATGGTACAAACTTCCAGTTACAAAATAAGTAAGTCCTGGGGGATGTCATGTACAGCATGGTGACTCTAGTTAATGATACTGAACGCGTATTTGCAAGCTGCTAAGACGGTAGATCTTAAAATTTCTCATCGCAAGAAATTTGTGATCACGCGTCGTGATGGATGTGAACTAGTATTCGCAGTGTTCTTTTCACAGTATGTACAAATACGGACTCATTAACATTGCGCACGGGAAACTAACATGTGTCAATTATATGTCAATAATTAATAAATAAATAAACGGAGGGTGTTGTAAAGAGATTTTACAAAAGCAAAGCCTCTAACTTCCAGGCAATGACAGCGAGCTCTAAATTATGCTTTGGATTCGCCTTCATCAGCCTATACTTTGTATAGTCCTATTCCCCGCCCTCCTTCATTTCTTCCATTTCGGTGGTCAGGCATTTCGAGCCAAACGTTGGGTCTGTCAAGTATTAGCTAACAATTAGGTCATGGCACTAGTACAAGCTAGTGGAGATGTTAGGTTGGAGTTCGAAACTCTGTACAACTAAATATGTTTCTTGAATACCATGTGCGTTAATACCCCTAAAGATACTGTCCTTAAATAAGCGGACACCCCCTCTACCTTTTTCAAACTTAAATTTAATTGTTTTCATAATCTAAATGCATATAGACACTACAGGAAAATTGCCAAACCATGTCATTATTTCCTTCTGAGGGTATGAAAAAATATTTTTTATATATTAATTCAAAATTGGTATCGCCAGACATCAACGGGAACCTGCTGCACTTAATACAAATGCCAAAGGTATTTTAAATTCATCTTCTATTTTGTTTCTTCAGGTTTCATTGGCTCTTATCCAAAAAAATCCAAATGCTTTACTTCCAAGGACAAAAGCATCCCTATGCCATATGCATGATTTCTCTACAAATAGGCCTATTCTTTGAAATGCTGAATTACTTTAGTTAAGAAAAGCAACTACGCATTTTCTTCCTTTTACTGCTATAATAAATTATTCACCCCTGCCGAAACTAATTTAAATGAATTTACAAAGTCATAAAATGTGGGTCTTCTGTTCTTTTGGTGCAGGGTAGAAAGAACAAAGAAAACCAGATCTGAAGAGATTTCTGGCTCATTGTAACATGCAGGTCCTTTAAAGACCATTCATATCTTGACAGAAAGGAACGAGAGACGGTGGAAATATGCTGTTATACTTGGGTCTTTATGTGGAGTCTGTTGGGAATTAAGCAGATTTTTGGAAACTGACAAATTGAAATACCACAAGACTGGGGAGACATTTAGATATAAATAGATTAGATAATGAGAGTCAAGAATAGTCTTAGAATTTCAAACAATGCCGATTGCAATGATTCCACCAATTAGTCTAATTTAGTCTAATTATTTCTTGTCGGAGTTTTTGAAACGGGGGAGGAAGAAAGAGAATGTTCCACAGTCTAGATTAAGGGTAGAGAGCTACTGGGGTAAGGCTGCTTGAGTCACATTCTCCGAGGGGCAGGAAATGATTTCCATGGCGTTAGGTTGTATTAGGACAGGACAGTGAAGATGTCATAAACACTCAGCTAGTCAACGTTTGAAAGACAAAGAGATCAGAGTGTAGGAGAGTAAAGTGATACTACCCACACCTCAAAAACTACTAACATTTTCCCTTCCATTCATTTCTCCCCATTTCCTGCTGCAAAAAAAGGGGGAGGGGTGAAGAGGTGGCTCAGCCACACACTTAGCAGAGTGAGCTTTGAGAAACCACTTCGCCTTCTTGTGCCTCCGTTTCTTTTTGTTCTCCTGATTGGAACACTGGTCTTAATATGGAGCTGAATTTTATTTTTTACACAAATCTCAGTTCTTAATTAAAAAAACAAACAAACGGGGCAGGCACCTGGGTGGCGCAGTCAGTTGAGCATCTGACTTTTGGTTTTGGCTCAGGTTGTGATCTCAGGGTCGTGAGATCGAGCCCCGTGTAGGGCTCTGTACTCAGTGGGGAGTCTGCTTGGATTTCTCGCTCCCTCTGCCCCTCCCCCCACACTCTCTCTGTCTCTCTAAAATAAATAAATAAATACTCTTAAAAAAAAACGGGCGAACTGAATGTGGTATAGCTGAGGAAAAAAAGTTGCTACAGATGTCTTAATTTCTGTAGTTATTGGCCCTCGATAGAAAAAAAGATCTCCTTATTGAGAGATAATCTTCTTGCCAACTGTGACATTCTGGTTACCACCCTACCGACATGATTCTCATAATGGCTCATTGATCCAATTAAGCCTCACTTATCCATTCCAGGTAAGTTTTAGTGCTTAAATAATTAAACTTCTGTTAACTACTTTTGACGGAAATCTTGAATCAATAAAGAAAAAAAAACAAGGGTGACCTTTATGGACAGTTATCATATTATGCAGTAATACAGTGATGTTTCTGGGCATTAGGAAGTGTATGGGACTTAACTTGCCTTTTTACTAAATGCCCTGCCCAACAAATTGCAAAACTGTCCTATATCTTTATATAATGTCCTTCATATGGAATAGCAGTGCCTTCAAGAGCTATGAAAATAACATAGATATCAATAATGACAATAGTAATGATAATGCTAATAGCATTATTGAGCAGTTACTATTTGCAATTTAACTGCATTAATTCATTTAATCCCAACTAAATGCCTTTGGGATACGTACTATCATTACGCCCATTTTACAGATGAAGTAAGTAAGGCACAGAGAAGCTATATACCTTATCCAAGGTCAAAAAGCTAGCAAACGGCAGAGCCAGGATCCATATGAGGGCAGCTACGCTCTACAGTCCATACTCATCTTTTTTTAAGATTTATTTGTTTATTTATTTGAGAGAGGAGAAAGGGACAGAGGGAGAGTGGGAGAGAGAGAATCACAAGCAGATTCCCCACTGAGCGAGGAGCCTGACACGGGGCTCGATCCCATGACCCTGAGATCATGACCTGAGCCGAGATCATGACCTGAGCCGAAATCATGAGTTGGACACTTAACTGACAGAGCCACCCAGGCGCCGCTCTACAGTGCATACTCTTAACACTATGGGGCTACACAACCCAGAAAGCGAAGTAATGGTGGAAATGTTGAGAGTGTCTATTTCAGAACTCAACACAAAACCTAAGTTTGGGATTCGGGGGCACAAGGACCTCCAGCCTCTAAGGGTGTGAAAACTCCTGTGCTCCCTGCGAAGACACAGCTTACAGAAAAGCCTGGAAATGGATATTTAAAGGCAAAGGGCAGAATGGGAACTGAGTCAAGGACAGACTGACCCTCAGATGGATGCGTGGCATGGGGGAAGGGGGAGGGATCAGAGATGCCCATGGGTTTCTGGCTTGGGATGTTTGCAGAGGGATGTTGATGCTCTAGGCAGGGTTTGATCCTTGGTGTCAGAGGTTAAGGAGGACCAGGGACAGATGTGGCACATGTACCTCTTGTGACAGAAGCCATTGCAGGGAGAAGGGGAACTTGGCATTTGGGGAAGAGGCAGACTGACGGGTGACCAAGCAGACAGTGCTGGGAGTTGACCTTACCTAGTACTGGGGAGTGTGAGAGTGGGCATCACGTGGCTACTTAGGCACAGCAGGTGCAAAAAGGAAGGCCTGGATGCTTCCTCTTAACCTTTATGCCATGTCCACATCTGACTTCTATTACCCGCAAGACCAAAAGCCCAGGCTTAGAGGGCGGGTCTCGCTATTGTGAAGAGCTGTACATCTCAATTTCTACTGGGAGAGCAGCTACCCTGGTTAGGGGCACTTTCACATAATAAGCCCTGCAGTAATAAGGTCCCCTCAACCCCTGCGGTGTCAATGGAGACCACGTGGGGAGGAGTAGTGAGGAACTCCTACTTCTCCCAGCCAGGGAGGTATCATTCTAGTGAGGATCCAGAACCCCCACCCCACCCCCACAGCAGTAACGAGGAGCCCCTCCCTTTGAGTGTCAACAGAGGCCAAGTGGGGAACCTGGACTTCTACCCCCTCCCGGCACTAACAAGGCAGTACCCTGCAAACTCTGCCAGGAGTGAGAGAGGAAGCTGAACCAGAAGGCTTAAATAAGATCGAGACTCCTAACATAATGCTGAAAAGGCACAGGAGTCAACTGAAAATCCCTCAACGTACCAAGAACGAGGAAGATCTCACGACACATTCAAAAGACCATCAAGAGATGCCAACACCAAAATGACCGAGACGTTAAAAATATCCAATAAAGATGTAAAAGGAGCCGGCATAAAAAAGGTTTCAACAAGCAATTATAAACTGGTGTGACACAAATGAGAAAACAGAAAGCCTCATCAAAGAAAGAGAAAGGAAAAAGCAGAAGATATAAAGAAGAACCCAATGGAAATCTCAGAACTGAGAAATACAATAACCAAAATAAAAAGCTCAACGGATGGGCTCAAAAGCACAACGGAGGGGACAGAGGAAACAATCAGTAAACTGGAAAAGAGAACAGGAGAAATCACCCAGTCTGAATAACAGAAAACAGACACACACACACACACACACACCCCGCGAAAATGACCAGGTCTAAGATTTGAAAATCTTTCCCCGTTCCGTAGCTTGCCTTTTCACTCTGCTAATTATGGCCTTTGCTGCACAAAAGCTTTTAAGTTTGATGATTTTATTTATTTATTTAATTGACAGAGAGAGACAGCAAGAGAGGGAACACAAGAGGGGACTGGGAGAGGGAGAAGCAGGCTTCCCGCGGAGCAGGGAGCCCGATGCGGGGCTCGATCCCAGGACCCTGGGATCATGACCTGAGCTGAAGGCAGACGCTTAACGACTGAGCCACCCAGGCACCCCTATTTCTTTTTTTTTTTAATTTCCAGTTTTTATTTTAATTTCAGTTAGTGAACATACAGTGTTATATTCATTTCAGGTATAGAATGTAGTGATTCAACACTTGCATACACACCCGGTGTTCATCACAAGTGGACTCCTTAGTGCCCATCCCCTTTCCCCCATGTCCCTGCTCCTCCCTTCTGGTGATCAGCAGTGTGTTCTCTATGGTTAAGAGTCTGTTTCTTGGTTTGCCTCTCTGTCTTTTTTTCCTTTTGCTCATTTGTTTTGTTTCTTAAATTCCACCTAGGTGTGAAATCATATGGTATTTGCCTTTCTCTGGCTTATTTCGCTTAGCCTTATACTCTCTAGGTCTATCCATGTAGTTGCAAAGGGCAAGGTTTCATTTTTGATGGCTGAGTAATATCCCATTGTGTACACATACCACCTCTTCTTTATCCATTCACCTATCGATGGCCACTTGGGCTGCTTCCAGATCTTGGCCATTGTAAATAATGCTGCCAGAAACATAGGGGTGCACGGATCCCTCTGAATTAGCGTTCTTGTAGTCTTTGGGTAAATATCCAGTAGTGCAATTACTGGATCATAGGGCCATTCTATTTTTAACTTTTTTTTTTTCTGTTTTTAACTTTTTGAGGAATCTCTATACTGTCTTCCCCAGTGGCTGCACCAGCGTTATTCCTTACGACTGCATGCGAATCTACAGTTACCTGAAAATAAAATGTCATCTTAAAAAATAGAAAAATAATACCATTAACAGTCAAAGTGGAGATTATCTAATCTTTCACTTTATAGCTGGGAGAACTGAAGTCACAAAGGGTGAGAAATAGGTGAAAATAAGTGAAATAGGTCGGACCGAGAAACAGAAAAACCGTATGATTTCACTCATATGTGGAATCTAAAAACACAAAACAAATGAATAAACAAACAGAAAGCAGAATCAGACCTATAAATCCAGAGAACAAGCTGATGGCTGCCAGAGGGGAGGGGGGTGGGGGGTGGGGGTGAAATGGGTGAAGGGGAGTGGGAGGTGCAGGCTTCCAGTTATGGAATAAGGAAGTCACGGGGCTGAAAGGCACAGCATAGGGAACGTCGAGAATGGTATTGTAACAGTGCTGTATGGGGACAGAGGGCAGACACCCTTGAGGGGAGCACAGCATAAGGTATAGACTTGTCCAATCACTATGTTGTACACCTGAAACTAATGTAACATTGTGTGTCAGCTACCCCCATGTAAAAACATTTTTTAAGAAATCATTAACTAATAAATCTATTTGAACTTATAAATAATTTAAACAAATCCACAAAATATAGGTACTTTCTATTGGTACCCTTATTAATCTCAAAGACATAACCTATATTTTGTATCAATGACAATCACCTTTGAGAGGACATTTTTAGAGTGGACTAAGAAAGTCGGTAGACTATATACAAAATAATCATGCTAATCCATTTATAATGACCCATTCTTAACCTGCTTAACTTGCAACATTTGAAAGAATTGTTTTTTTCAGGACATGTAGTACAAACACTACTTATAGCACTAAAAATCTTACGCTTTTAATGACTACATGAAAACTCAAAGGTTGAAACTTTTTGCAAAAATTAAGAAACCCCATCGAATAAAAATGATCCCAACTCTACAACTAGAAGGATACCTACCACATGGTATGACTATATTGCTCCAAACAGATGCGGCTCTTTCAATGAGAAAAAAAAAAAATCTCTACACACATTTTCAGTGATATCTCGGTAGCAGCTTCTGGAGTCGCTCCTTGTAGAATTTTACCATGGAAACGACAGCTTCTCCGACTACAGTGATTGCAGAATTGACGCTCATACCTAGTTCCTTAACTTGCCTATAACACAGATGCCTCCGGAACATTTAAGATGCTTTTATGGGGGAACGAGTGGGAGCCAATACCCCGCACAGAAGCCCTATTTTCTGGAGAAAACCATCAGATTCTTGGAGCATTAACCCCAATCAATGGAATTTTTGGTCCCAAATTAGTCAACGGAAAAGCCAAGTCACTTGAAACAGGGGGCAGGAGGCTGGGGGGCGTGGCGGGGAACGTCAGCACTGGTGCTCGCAGCCTAAAATGTGACAGGAGCCACACCAGAGGCTAAGTGTCTCTTCGGTCTGATGCAAAAAAACAAAAACAAAAACAAAACAAAACAAAACAGAAGTAACAAAACGAACAGAACAGAAAACAGTGTGCAAATTCTATCCTTCCAAACCGGTGTTTAGCCTTTTCTGTATCCCGATATCAATTATTCTTTGACTACATTTAAAACGCTTAGCCGTTCTCCTATTTTTCATTTCTGTTGCGTTTTAAAGACGATGAAGTGGCATATATTTTACTTACCTAAAAGAGGGAGTAAAACCGGGTAGTTGTACGGCATCACAAAGAGGTTTACACAAGTTAAAGTCGTACTGGCTTTTAAATAACCAAATGGATAGCCAAGTTCATTGTATTTTCCACTGCTAGTAACAAATACCTAAGAACATGAGATCAGACACAGTTATGACAATGAGGATTTTATGTGAAACCAAACTCCCAGCAACATTCCAGAATGACATCTAAGGCACAGCGTAACCATAATGTAAAAATGGCAATAGCGCTTTTAGCCTGGGGTCATGTCCAAATAGGCCATACTAAATAAGAACGTTCTGATTGCAATTCTTTATACATTATATTAAGAACTGAAACCGGACTATGCGGTCACCATTCGGAGACCACGGGCTACATCAACAATACCCAAATATTTACTTGGTTAGCACAATGGCAAACGAGGCTGAAATACCACTAAGTGATACCAGCCATGAAAACAAACGGACTTCTCAAAAGAACAAGTGGGGACCAGAGTGGGGACTTGAGAAAAATGGAGCATTTTTCATCGGGTAAATACTTATCGAGTGGCCTATTATGAGCCGGACACCGGTGCTAATTATTTGGAGGCAGCAAGGAGATGCTTTGGTTCAATCTGGAAGGCATTTCCTTTTCTAAATGATGCTGGTAGAGCAAACATTCAGTAACGATCAAAACATTAATCTTTATTCCATGTGACTACCATCTTATTCCTCGCTGATGAGTCCTGATTATACGGTCAGGTCCCGTACACTCGATATGCTGGGCTGATGTCCTCTGGGTACCATTTTTTCCTCTCTGTTCCCTGTTTCTTCTTTGGCCCAAGTTAGGGCACCGGTATATACTTTTAGGGACCTAGACCTTTGCCTTTCCCGAAGTCCTTCAGCAGGATCATTGAAGGCAAAAGTCAAACCGTGATGGTGAACAGAATCCATTCACCATGCTAATTCCTGGTACCGGCCATATCACCTACCAGTTGACTAAACTCTTGCTATATTTAGTCGTAGCTAAGAATAAATCTTTCCTGTGTCTTTTGTGACCCCACAAAACAATGAGTCGTGCTGGTGCTATAAAACAGGACTCATCTACTAGATTTCATGTCATAATTTGAACCTTACTAGAAACAAAGAAGTGTAGTAACACATGGTGGATTTCCCCCTATTTCCTAAGTATGTAGAACAGAAGAGGGGGGAAATCATCATAAAGGATTAAAAACGTTACACACAGCCATCGGGGGTCAGGCCTAGGAGGCCCATGAGAGGTGAAACACTGTTTTTTGTTCCTTTCTCCCTTTCTCTCTTTCTTCCCTCCCTCCCTCCCTTCCCTCTCATAAGCCCCCTGAGTTTTTCCAAATTCCTTATCACCTGCAGACTCATAGAATGGGGGGAGGGGGATTCAAAGGGATCATCAGAGACCATCTCGTCTAGAGAAAGTAAGTGTCTGGCCCAGGACCACATTACTGGTGGCAGACGTAGGGTTGGAATCCAGGCTCCATCATGATTTAGCCAAATTTCCTGGCTCCTGGTTCATCTTATTCCTTTTCACTCCCACTAATTCCTTGCCTTCAAACTAAACCAAAGTCACATAAGGTACAGGAGATAGGCATATGGCCTATTTGAGGGGTGGTGCAGGAAGCAAGGGCAGGATGTCTTATGCGCCTCTGGAGAAGCTTTACAAGAAATGTGCTATACAGAAAAGAGGGCTTCTTTTTAGGGAAAAGATATGATTTGTAATTGTATTTGCTTGTGTTGCAAAATTTGTGTCAATCCGTGAAGTCAACCTCCTATCGTGGTTTTGAGTTAACATTCTGTCATCCGTATCTCTACATTCCTAGCACATTTCCGGGGCATTGTGTCATCAGCACCCAAATCAAGAAATAGAACACAACCAGAAAGAAACCCCTTCGTGTCCCTTGCTGGTCACTGCTCTGCACCCCCAAGAGAAACTACCAACCCGACTTCTGACAGAGTCAGCCCGCTTTGCCTCTTTTCGAGTGTAGATAAAATAGAATCACAGGATATGGGATCTTTGATGGCTGGCATCTTCCGCTCAGTATTATATTTATGAGATTGTTCTGTTTCTTACACTTTTACATTCTTGCTTCAAGTGTGTTTCTTTTCTCCTACCCAGTTTTAGCATCTTCGGAGAATTTAAGTAGCTTAAAGACAACTAGTAGCAATAATCTCACATTTTAGGATGAAACAGATGGCAGTCTAAAAGTGTTTCTTGCGTAAATAGAAGCTAACAATTACTGATTGCTATATGGTGCCGGCGTTTAGAAATAGAACAAACACACTTCCAGCGTAGGACTTCCTTATTATATCCCAATAAAAGGGCTGTGTGACTGCCATGTCTGGATTTTTACAAACTAATATCCAAAGGTGAGTCTATTAATAAATCAGCAAGCCCTTCCAGCTGAAGTATAATGTTTGGAAGAGCCGGTAACACATGCATTTGCCACATCCGAGTAAAATCCATGTTACACACACCGATGTGCTTTGTACAGGAAGAGAAGTCTGACTACATGACAGAAACACAAAAAGTAGTCTCAGGGCTTATGGGGTTTTTTTTGTGTCAAAAATATCTTGTACACCTGAAACTAATATTATACACTGTACCGTTAACTACCTGGAATTTAAAGAAAAACGTTAAAAAAAAATTGATCTTGTACTTCCAATCTGTCAAGTTCACACGAAGCCTCAGCCGCAGAAGCCACCGTTGAAACTTCTTAAAAGAATTCCCAGCTCCCAGAGTGGTTACAGACATTTGGCCAACAGGTAAGGGTAAGTACCTGCCAGCAGGTATGGGGAGACTTTCGTTCCAGGATGTACTGAGTTAAGGGTGAAGGTTCAAGTTCATATTTGTCAAAAGGAAGTTTGTCTATTACCATTGGCTCACAATCTACGCAGGAGAACCTCACAACAGGATGAGATGTTCGTGGAGGCTAAAAGACAAGAGGGGAAGATACGGTCCGTTATCAAAGCGAGCTTACGTTTCTGACAAATCCACAACCCCTTCCGTGTTTTGTGAAACCATCGCTGAGATATAGAGCAGTGCTTTGAAAAAGAGGGCATCGCCAACAGCGTCCGTCTGGGGAGGGCACAGGGATTCTTTAGCTCTACCATCTACTTGGCATTGGGAGGAGGAAAGGTGAATTAGAACACTCATAACTACAATTTCAGTGAAGTAAAGATGACAAGTGCTTTGAATACGGTTAGGAAGTCACTAATGATCTATAGAATGAACCCCGATTTTCAGATCCACTTTGCAACCTCCAAGCATGACCTGCCCTTCATTCCTTTGTACCATGAGATTACAGATAGTCCAGATGCTGCTAGCGAAGAAGAAATCCATGAAGCTGTCAAAGGAGCTAATGACAGGGCTAGAGCTACTAACAAGCAAGCAGAAAAACTGTAAAGCCATGGAAAGGGCAAGGCAAGTACCAAAAATGAGCCAGTTACAACACCCAGGACCAGTGGAAATTTCTCACCCCCGCAAGCTTGTCTCAGACCAGTTAGAGCCGACGATGCTCTGGGCTGGCTGCAAAGGTACCAGAGCGGACTGGTAGAGATGAAGAGATGAGGAGATAGGACAAATCCCCGGGACAAGGGTGAGACGTGATGCCCCCTCTTCTTGCCAAGAGATCTCTCAGGCTAATAGGAATATGACAAAACATCTCCGTTTCCCTTATAAAGGGGAAAAACATACTCCTTTGCCTTTGTGATTTACACACCTACAAGATGTTTGAGGAGCTGAGGGAAACAGCCATCAAATGTGCTTTTAAAGCTGGGGGGATGGTAACAGGGGTGATGTGTGGGTTAGCTGGAATTTCTTTCATCCCAGTTTTTCCTGATTTTCATTTTTTTAAATATTTTTACTTATTTGAGAAAGAGAGAGAGAGGGAGAGAGAGCGTGCAAGCATGGGGGGAGGGGCAGACGGAGAGGGACTAGCAGACTCTGCGCTGAGTGTGGAGCCCCACACGGGGCTCGATCCCACGATCCTGAGATCACGACCTGAGCTGAAATCAAGAGTCAGTCGCTTAATTGACTGGGCCATCCAGGCACCCCTCCTGATACTTCTGGCTTCTTTGATTTAAACTGATTTTTAAAAAGCCATAAAGACACAAGTGAAGCCCTGTCACTAGCAATAATGACATAAATCCGTAACTAAAACATTCACTCTGGGGTCTGGAGCTAAGAGCGACTGGGCACTGAGATCTGCCCAGTGTGTCACCCTTGGAGCCCTGAGGGAAGGCGGAGGAGATATACCCTCCCCCACAGCAGGGGCGGAAGTGGCTCTTCAGTCCTATATTCTCATGGCATCTCCTGGGAAAAGGAGCCTAGAAAGAGTAATCCAGAAGAAAATACAGTTCATGTCAGAAATTTCTAAAACGCACACAGGATGTAGATTGGCTGAACCAGGAAGGTGCTGAACTGAAGGCGTAGTGATCGTTTTGTGCCCCTCCCCCCACACCAGAAGGCTCACTCTGGCCTTTGTGCAGAGGCTTGGGGGAGGAAGATGAAGGGAGAGTGGGCTCCACATGCTTTCCCTCATTAGTAGACACCCCTCTCCCCCCAAAAAGGCCAATTCATCTGGTACTAGGAACAACTACAATATCAAACCCTCTTCTCCCAAATGCAGTGAACAAAAAGAAAAGTCCTCGCTTAGAGATCATTTTTCAAATACTGCTTAATTATCCATCACCGAAAGGTACACTGCAAGGAACGCCAAGTCCATGGATTACAAAAAGATGAAAAGCAGGTCCACAAAGTTCCACTAGGTGCCTAACGACTCCCCAGGAGGAAGTAGAAGAGCTTCTGTGTTTCTAGAACCTAGGCAAGGTGCAAGCTAAGTTTTCATTTCCTGAGGATGTACACGGAAAACAATGCCAGTGCTCTTTGGACGTGGCGTTTCCCATGTCAATCAAGTCAGCCGCTGGGAAATAAAAACCAAGCCACAGATTGCGACGCCATCAAAAATAACAACGCTTTAACATCCAAAGTGGGCAGTTCAAGTGGCAAAAGGCAACTAAAAGAAAGAATGCCAGAAGACCAAGGAAGTCCTCTCTTGTTTTTAGGTACAAGCTTAGACTTCCAGCCAGAGAGCAAACGTATAGCTTAAAAGCCTGGGATCGAGTCCCACATCGGGCTCCTGGCTCAGCGGGGAGCCTGCTTCTCCCTCTCTCTCCTTCTCTCCCCTCTCATGCTGTTTCTCTCTCTCTCTAATAAATAAATAAAGAAAATCTTAAAAAAAAAAAAAAAGAGCCTCAAAGCCATTTTACAAGGGTCACTGTAATCAGCAAACTGAAAATCCGGAATGATGTTTACCTTTTTGTTTTATGACACTTACTAGTGAAGGTAAATTCTGATCTGGCCAGAAAGATTCTGGAATTGGCCAATGTCCAACAGGAACACCAGTCTTAGAGTTAGGTCGTACATAGATGAGCTTATGACAACTATGCCATGGTTGAGCAGCAAATGAATTGCTTGGCCTGGATGAATCCATAAGTCCATCTAAAAGGTAAACAAAGACAGATACTAAGGCATCAATTTCTTTTTACAGCTGCTGATCTTCTTGCACAAAATTTTCAGCTCCAGGCAAAGTACAAAACAAGCCAAAACGGTACTTTGTGAAAAAAATGAGAGAAATCAAAGACTCTATCAGGATTTCTGAATGTTCTCTCTAGCATTTTTCATCTAATCCATCCCTCTAATCCAACACCCCACCCCCATCCTTAACCATGCCCCGAACACCTAGTTATATGGAAAACTATTATAAAATTAGTTTTCAATTTTCTGAATTTGGACACATAAATTACCCCCACCAAAGCACTAGAGTTATTTTTTCAAATTAGGTAAATGAAATTGCTCATCCCTTGGTATAGTTTTTACATTTTTGGGATCTGACAAAGTAGGTCATAAATTCCATTTAGATTTTCTTTCTATTCCCAGTTAGGTGGGGGGGGAAAAAAGTATTCTTTACTAAACAGACCCAATGACCACAAAGGCAAAATAAAAACAATCCAGATGCACTCAAAAAATAGAAGGAATGTTGACAATACAATCTACATATATAGTTGGGGGAGGGAACATAAAGCAAATGCATCGAGTTTATTATGGACAAATTCATGATAGTTTCCCCAGCCACCATTAAAATTCCATGGAAGCTGGGCATTGTATAATGCTGAAGGATGTATCCCGAATGTATTTGAATTGTTTAAACTAGCATATTTCATTTGTCCACCAAAAGAGGGCAAGGCAGAGTTATATAACCTTTGATGCAATGATTCAATAGTCTATATTTGTAAAAGAGACGTTTTAATGATTTGAGTCATATTTCTTAAATTACAGGTCATTTGATTTACTTATTTAAGTGTCACTTTAAACAAGTAATTACTTTACGCCAGGAGATTTACTAGGGTCCATGGATCTCTAGGGAATACATGTAATGGCTTCAGGGGACCAAGAGACCCCCCTGAAGTTGAGCTCACAATTCTGGGGATGTGCATCTTTCTGAGGAGAGAGTTCTTAGATTTCTTCAGAATCTCAAAGGCTAAGAACCCTGGACAAAGGGGAAATGGAGCTAGAAAGAAAATCTGAGCTATTTACAGGACACCAAATCCAATAGGCTTTCCATAGGACTGTTCCCAGTTCACATTAAGATAATGAACACAGAAGTATGGATGGAACCGTCAATCATTAGCAAGAAAACGTGTCCTCCCTCAATTAATTTAATGAATTTCAAATAGGCTGTGAGTCCTCAGTCTTCCGTGGTGGGTGTTCTTAAAGTGGCGTCCAAGAAACCCTAGAATTAAATACCAAATTGTATTTGTGTGGCCTATGTCCGTTATTCTAAGGAGGGCGGTCTTTACATTTCCAACAGCTTCTTAAAGGGTTCTGGGAACTAAACATCAAAAGGGTCAGGAACCACAGGATCCATGGCTTCAGACAGGAGCACTTGTCTTTCTGAGCAGCCCCCACTGATTGTGGCCACGCAATGCCAATGTATGGATCAGGTGAGACAAGCACCATGGGTAATGATGTGTGTGAGCGCCCAGGAACGAGGAGAAGCGGCCTTGCAGAGTGCTCCCAGGGAGCCTTGCAGCGCGGGGATGATGTGAGGGAGAAGACCCTTCCCCTATACAACAGTACTTCTGCGCTCAACTATTTTGCGATGTTGAACTTTCTGTAAAATGTCACTTGAAGAGAAAAGTTTCAGCAGTTAAAGAGTGGGCGGGGAAATCCCGGTGTAGGATCTTATAGGACATTAAGCAGTTTCTGGACAAATATTCACAATCTCTTGCTGACACGCAGTGACAAACACGTATTTCCTAAAGATTGCTTGGCACATTTGGGGCTCACAAGACCAAAACCAGGTTACTGTTTAAGTGGCACTCCGAAGTGATTCTCTAGATATTTCGTGAATTGAGAGGTGAACAATGCAGTGTATCGCCAGACTAGGACCAGGGGATATGAAAAGGGTAGGGAAAAGGAAGAATTTTCGTAAGAGGATTTGACACTGAATTAAAGTTGTTAGAATCTGACCACCCAGGCAATGAATGAATGGCAGCTGTTTGGACGGATGTGTGTAACCCCATGAATGGGTGTAGACAGTAAAGACCATGTCTATTATGCGTTTAATGTCTTCCCCATCTCCGATCATTCTCCAGGGTAAAAGGAAAAAAAGTCATCTACTGTACCTTCTCCAATAGGAAGTGGATCTGGTCCCGTTTTTTCAAAGTTAATAACTACACCGCTCTGAATTTTCTGAACTAGAGATTCTAAACACTGATTCAACATCCTTTGTGTTCTAACACAGTAGGAGCGACCTATACCAGAAGGAAGAACAAACAGTGTGAGTTTGATCAAATAAAATGCGACTTAACAATATAAGCATTTGAAATCCTAAAATACATCTCCAACGGATCATAACTACATTGGCAGCAAACCTCACACTCATGACGAGAAGAAGCAGCAGAGCTATAAGATTCGGGAGGAAAGCAGGACAAGACAGAATATGGCGCTTACAAGGAATATTGCCAATACCTCCTGTGACTTCACACATCTGAGTGATGGCGGACTCATCAGTCGGTACACTGCCTAGTTGCTCTGATTCCGTAGAAGCCAATCCAGGCAAACGCAACACCAGGGCAAATAACCTTTGATCCCAACGAAAAGGTTCTTTGGTTAGTTCACTTCCGGGCAGAGGAGAATTCAAAGGGAGATGAAGCTGATAAGGCAAAAGTTGAGACGTTTCATCATAACAACCCGTGCAACAGTGAAGAAAGAGTTAACAGGGTCACTTTTCTTTCGTGGACTCAACAATCTTTCAGGGCTCGTGAAGATGGAAGGTTTGATCAAACTTATTCTTAACTGGCAATGCGGGCCTCCCACAGAAATAGCGGCATGTTCTCTGCCATTTAAGCGAAACTTAAAAAAAAAAAAAAATGAAATCTCACCTCTTCTTGAACACCAGCAGTACTTGTTAACTTGTTTCCATCTGTGATGGTAATTAAAATAGATGGTTCTAAAAAAAATGGATTTCTCCCCTAAAATACATTTAAAAAGTATTAGAGCCATATAAAGTAATAAAATCGTATTTAAACTTTTTTTTTTTTTTTTTTTACATTTGCCTTGCCTTTACATTGAGACAGGGATGTCTCAAGTGTGTGATAAAATTTGCCTGGATAAATAAGAAGGAAAAGATTAGGGACTGAAGCGGGTGGGAATCAAAATAAGGATCCCTGCTGAGGTGACATTCAGAATAAACTGAGGAATTCATATCATTCAGTAGTGATTTATGCTCTGGAGCCAGGACAGTGACTCTGGTTATTGTGCGCAGAGTTTTCTAGAGTAAGGACAACAGGAGCACCAGATGCTATCTTGCCTTTCTCTTATTCTAGAGCTTTTCCATTGAATTGGGAGAGACGAGGGAGTTCAGGACACTGAAAATTTCTCCTTAAAAGCCTCGTTCCAATATTTCTCAGCAATTTATTCATTCCATTCTCAGATAGCTGATGATCTGATGGGGTGGCAATTTTCACTACATATTTTATATGATCAAGCCACATACAAGGACCCCCCCCCCGCCCCCACCCCAAAAGAGGGATCTTTTTTAAAGCAGGTATTTAAAAGATACGGACTTCCTTTTGGCAGTTGTGAAAAGTAGCAGAAAACTCAGTAACCACGCCCAACTTTAAACTCTTACCCCAAGTCACCAAAATAAATTAGCTGTACTCACTCAAAGTTTTTTTTACCTGTCCATAATTGTCTATTCCAGATATTAATCTATTGAGATTTAACAAATCAAATGAGGATCTTAGAGCCTGACCAAGAGTAGTCAGTCCAGAAGCCTGAAGATTTTTTAGTTCACTCATGAATGTTGCGTGATTTTCCTTCCAACCAGCCTGAAAACCAAACATTTACAAAGAAATTCCCGATTATACAATGAACAATATATAAAGTGCAAGCAGCCACTAACCTCTAACAAATTAATAGTTCCTTGATCTAATCCTATTCTATGTCTTGACTGACCAAGTGGAACTAAAGCAAGCAATCAGTTTCAGAAAGATCTGTCAGCATTAATGACCAACAGCAAAGATGCAAACAGTGCATTCGTCCATTACGGCTGGAAGGCTCTGGCTCAAGAAGTCCAATCTTCTGTTCAGGTCCAATCGAACCTACCCAAACACCTCAGTATTTACCTTACTTTGACACGGATGATGAGCATGAAGTGAGGAGGAGAGGAAGGACTATTTTTAAATGCACTGTCCTTGATAGAGACAACTTGCTCTTGACTGTCTGATCTACTTGAACTTTTCTAACCAAGATTCTTCCGCCCAAACAATATTTTCACTTTAAATAAGAGTCCAGGGGGAATTCTAGGAATAGAGCCACAACTATTTGGAGACAACCCTTCTGGCATCTTCAAACATTCAGAAAGCCCCAAATCTAGGAAAGGGGGGAGAAAGAAATTTAAAAAGTTCTGGCAAAGAAGCAGCACCCCCTCGGCACCCCCAGCAGCCATGGACAGCGGCCAAGAACCAGAGACCCAAGGCCAGCAGCCAACATGCTCTGATTGAATGGTTTGTAGAAGAGAAGGAAAAGATCACGGTGACTGGTCAGTCACGGCCACAAAAACAAAGCAGCACCAAATGCAAAGAAGAGAAGCCAAAAGAAGACTTGGCAGCTAAGAGCGGGTCACAGAGAAGGCCAGCCAGGGACACAGCAAACAGCACACAGCTTGGCAACTTGGTGGGAGGAATGGCCACCTGGGTCTCGGCAGCCCCGAGGGCAGCACTGTGAGATGCTGAATGCTGAAGTCATGCCAACTGGGCCAGGACAGCTGGATGTGGAAGCAAAAGCAAATAATAAGCGATAAAGCATTTAAAGGTCATGTTTAGCTGAAGGCATCCTGTCCATTATCCACGCAACCACAGCAAACACTATCTTCGCTAGTTGCCCAGTCTCCAGAAGCAGTTTGGGTCAGGATGAGTGCGAGACAGACTCGGGGCGGGGGGCGGGGGCGGGGAGGGGGCAGAGTCTGCGTGACCTGGAGCGAACCTGTTGGCTCTGAGGACCTAAATTGTATGCTCTGCAAATGAAGAGGGTTAAGCAAGCAGGGACACTGCGTGAGGCTGCGCAAAACACAACCCAAGGGAGGGGTCATTCCCGTTGGAATCCGTGAGAATGGCGCCCCCTTCCGCTGAACAGTCCAGAACCTGGTTAAGATCCAGTCCAGTCCAATAGTCTGGGATTCTGTGAAATTAAAGATGTGCTTAGTTGTCCTTTAAAAAGACTCCTAACAGGTGCCTGGGTGGCTCAGTCGGTTAAGCGTCTGCCTTCGGCTCAGGTCATGATCCCAGGGTCCTGGGATCAAGTCCCGCATTGGGCTCCCTGCTCAGCGGGGAGCCTGCTTCTCCGTCTGCCTCTCTCTCTCTCTGTCTCTTATGAATAAATAAATAAAATCTTTAAAATAAAAATAAAAAGACTCCTAACATATCCTATAGAGCGAAGGATCTAAAGGTGAAACCTTTCCACGTGCTCCTTTGGCCACACTGTGGATATGACTTCTAGCGCCCAGGCAAAGTAGAGCATGAGAACAATTCCTTGTGGCCCCAGGGAAATCTTGCTGGATTAGACAAACTCAGCTTTACTTAAAAGGAAGGCTTGTGGTGGAAATTGTCCTCACCAAATACCTAGAAACATCAGAAGGGTACAAATCACACTGAGTTCAAAAATAAGCTTTCTTCCTTGTGGCCGAAGAGAAAGGTCTGCCATTGGCAGGGACAGAGCAAGTCTTTCCTTCAGTCAACACATTTGCATGGGCCAACTTGGCCGCCCTGGGCAGACCGTTACAGGCCGGGGATATGGAAAGGGCTCAGCCCTCGAGGAACTCCTGCCACAGAGGAATGAGAAATGCAGTTCTACAGGCTGAAGGGACAAGTGGCCAGAAAGTCGGGGAGGGCTTCTCACCGAACACGGGGCATCTGCGGAAGAGCATGGGGCAACCCGCCCTGATGGTGGGAGTGGAGGGGCACGCCAAGAAAGAGAACGAGCGTCCATAGAAGGCTAGGGCTTCATGGGGAACCGCAAGTAATTTGATTATCATTGCTCTGGGTACATGGCGGGAGGCGAGGCCAGTAAGTGGGGCCCTCACTGTACGGTGCTTTGTACGTTGTGCTCTGTAGTTTGGATTTTATCTGTTGGCTCTGGGAATGACTTGAGGTTTTTAATTAGGGGAGGGGCACGATCAGATCTGGATTTTAGCAAGATCGTTCCGCTGGGGGGCTGGAGAATAAATTGGGGGGGGTGGGGAGGCTGAAGCTCGAGGCAGGGAAACTGGTTTGGAAACTGTTGCAATAGCTTATGGGAAGAGTGACGAAAGCCTGAGCAAGAGCGGCGGCGAGGGAGAGGAGGCTGCCGATGAACAAAGTGTTTCAGAGGCGGAGTCAGAAGTTCTTAGGAGCTAATTAGAAGGGCTGGGTGAGGGAGAAAGGTCGTCCATTAAGTTGAGCTTTGTGGCCTGGGCAAATCTGAGAATGGCCCGTCGTTCACCCACAAGCCACTTTATACAGTTGACTTCTTTTTCGGAGTTACTTCACTACAGCGAGCACTGAACTCCCGGGAGCCACAGTAGTTCAGGGCATGAGCAAAGAAAAATTAGCTGACTACTTGATTTGGGGAAGGGCTGAGATAAGACATGAGTACCACGTAAGCAAGCACCCTGTAACTCATCCATATTTAAAATAATGTGTCCTGATTGTTCATCATCTTACTAATCAATCTGTCAGAATAATTGCCCTTTGAGTCTCCCCTTATACTATGAATTGAAAGCATTTTACAAATTGTTTCTGCACCTGAATCACTGGCATTGTTTTTAGGTCAATTCCAATTCTTTGCGGTGAATGGAACAGTACAAGAAATTTGGATGCTACTCCCACCTCGGTACCTCAAAGTGTGGGGGCCACATGTGCTACCCCAAAGCAATAAATGTCTTCGGAGCAGTCTAGCTCCTTCAAGAGAAAACCGAATGTCCCTAAATGCATTCCTCACAATGCTGAGGAGGGAAAAGCCTATGGATTAATCTCAATATTTCGAGAACCTTATTCATGAGACAAATTTCTTCCCAAAAGATAATTATAAAGAGCTAGTGGCAGAAAGTAGATGTTTATATTCTTCATTCTCATTCTCATTATACTCTTCATTGCTCGGAGTTGACTTTTTTTAATAAATGAATTCAGGACAGCCCATTTACCTTCTTTTTTTTAAAGATTTTATTCCTAAGTCATCTCTACATCCAACGTCGGGCTCGAACTCACAACCCCGAGATCAAGAGTCACACGCTCCCCCGACTGAGCCAGCCAGACGCCCCCCCGCCCCATTTACCTTCTTAATACAGTCTTTTCTTTCAACTTACTCCAAAGGTACCCTACTCTCATGTCTGTAAAATCTTGACTCATGATGATGAGTTCCACACATTCTTATGGAGCTCTGCAGCTTACTAAGCACTTTCCCATTTCACATTTGTGTAGGACAACCCTATAAAACAGGCATGGTATTACCATCCCTCTTTTGTTTTCCTAAACCAGGAAGAAGTAAGACTTAAGTAGGAGAAGCTGTGGTCAGGAAAAAGAAACTAGGAGGCTTGAATTAGTAATCCAGGCCTGAGGGAATCAGGGCCCGAATTAGGATGGGAAAGAAGAGGAAGGGGTTAACTGAGAAACACTTCAAACCAACAAGATAGGACCTGGTGACAGACAGACCATGCATGGGCCTACAGGAGACAGAGCAAAAGATGATGACAAAACTTCTAGCCAGAGGATTGGGACAAAGGATTAACCTGGGATGAGTGAAATCCTAAATTAAGAGTTTACGGTCTTCCCAGGTCAAGTTTTAAAAAGTCTCCCAGAAGTCAAACGATGATGGTGACGACGATGATGATGGTGCTGAATAATAATGAGAGGTAATGCGTGTCTGGGCCGACGTGTCAGGACCCCACTTACACTAAACACAGTATCCTCCTCTTCCGGGCACCACCACAGCCCCATCAAGTAGGTGCTGCTCTTATTTCCATTTTATAGTAATGGAAATAGAAACTCGTCCAGGTCGAACAACTAGTAAATGACACAGCCAGGATTTGAACCCAGGTAGCCTAAGTTTAGAGCCTGCCAATTTAAACCACTGTACTAGAGAACCTTCTACCTATTCCACATATTCACCTCATAGACAGGCCTTGTTTTAGTAGCTTAAAAGTTCATACATTTATTGAAACTTCCAAATCTCATTTCACTGAAGCCTACTTTCCCTGATGTCTAAATGCAGGCCAGTTGGGTGTGGAGAGCAGTGACCTAGGACGTGGAAGACCCTGGTCTATCCTGGCCGGAACTAACTAGCGAAGCAACTGGTCCAGAGGAAGTCGGTTACCCCTTACTGGGGCTGTTGCCTCATCTAAGCAATGAAAAGGCTGAAAAACCACCGCTAAGGTCCCTTCGAGATTTCCTATCTTCTAATTCCATACCGTTATATAAATCTGACTTACAGAAAGAAAACACCCCACATCTTAATAAACATGTTAATTCAGGCCTGGTTGAAATTTGTAGAGTCAACTGAACACGTCTTTGAATACCAACAGAAAAAGTATGGGCCTTTCAGTCTGTCAGTGCCCCCTCGGATCACCACGGAAAGGAGAGAAGCTGCACTCCTTTCCCTGGAAGGGCGAAGCCTAAAAGAAATACTTTCCACTCTCCTCTGCGGCCTTACTTCCATCTTCTTATCTGACTGCTGGGTGTGGCAACAGGAAACTGGCATGCTCCCTGTAGGCCTGTTGCTGAAACTCTTTCTAATTTTCTGGTATGTTCTGACATATGTTGCTTAAGGCGTAGGCTCTATAGGGGAGGTCTAGCAACGTGTGAACAATTTGGGAGCTTTTGGGGAACACGCACCTAGGCTGTGTCCTCCAGTCTAGCCTTTGTCAGGAAGACAGCCATTACTTGGACTCCCGTGTCTTATTTCGTCACTGGTTTCAATGAACGAGGGAAAGGAGGGGGTGCTATTTAGTGGCTCCCCCCAAATCTCACCATCCTAACACTTCTCCTTCCTGAGCTTCATCCCATTTTGGCCAGACCATTTCTCCGATTCATTGATTTTTATTTATTTTTCTTTTTTTAAATGGGAGAACCCTTTCCTCCGTCGAAATCATGCCAGAAAGTGTAAACAAGTCACAGAGATAAAAGCAGATCAACTGTCCTTGAAGGGGATGTGGGAGTGGCGCTAGAGCCCTTTGGGAAAAGCCCTGCTCCATCTCTAAAGGGCACTTGTAATCCTTTTCCAAAATATAAATGACCTTGTTAGGCTTAGTCTCACGTGCAAACTTAATGAACAGGCTGTGACTCTCCCCCTCTAACGTAACCGAAAAACAGACTTAGGGCAGCTACAGCTCACCTTCCACAAGAGAAGTGCCCCCTTAAAAACTATGTAAATGGAATACTTATAAATCAAGAAATAAATGAATAATTCCAGTTCTCTAGGGTGATAGCTACTGAAAGGGAATCGCAGAGAATCTTCTCAAAGAGCAAAAATAGAGCTTGTCACAAGCCTATCTGGACACTCCCCTGAAAAATAATAGTTCCGCTCAGCCCAAGTCTTCAGAGCTCGTTAGTAAGCCCTTCGTGATGAATAAAAAGGCCTCCCTGGGATTCAGGGAGAGACAACACACACTGCTTCCCTCTCCTTGACAAGACTTTCTTTTTTTTTTTTTTTTAATCTTTTATTAAAGGAAATGAAATCAGCCTGGTAATATTTGCCCTTCATAATCCCAGATAGAGGGCTATCCTGGACCGCGGGCTCTTCTTCGAGGTGGTTACAAACCAGATGATTAACGGATTTGAGTATTTTCCCAGGTGTCTCAAGTTAAAGCCAAGGAGTTTAAATTTAGCAGGGCCACCATTTCTCCTGTTGAAAGATACACTATTTTCCTTTTTTTTCCATCTGGCCTCCGCAAGCTGGGGGCAAACTGGTTCTGCAGCAACTCCAACGATCGGACTAAATCAATTTCCACCGCATTTTTCGAGCAACTTACTTTCTTCTCCCATCTGACGTTCTATCAACTTTGTCACCGCATACCGTCCTTGCCTTGGTAAACTGACCAGCGAGACAGAATGACGTGAAGAGTAGGAAGTCCTGCTTTTCCAATCAACTCTGTCTCCCGAGGAGACGGATGACTTTTCCCTTGGTCTTTGCCCTTAGCCTTATATGGAATATCTGTGCGAATTAAAACTTTAAAACTTCTGGAGTTTTCTTCTCACAACAAAAACAGACTCTAATTCTGAGAGATATAAGACAAGGTTTTCTTGCCCTCCTACGTAAACAGACCACTGTGATAGCTGAATCACTTTAAAACATTCAAACTTCTTTTGAAATTGTATTTACAGGCCGCACACTTAGAAAGGAGCTTGTTAAAATGGTGAACTACACGAGAAAGACACCATATCATTAAAAGAATGGAACTGTCTTGCCTCCTGTATCTCCTTTAAAACTCTCTTCTGGTATTATATTTTCTGACCCTGACATTTTTTCCCCCCTCAAAACTCTAGCGATTTGGACTGATTTCACTTTTGGGGGACTCGAGGTACTGATACACTTTCAGGTTCAAAAGAGGGGGTCTATTATTCTGTGTTACTAATACAGCTTTTTCTTATAAAATTACTGGTTTTAAGAATATCCGGTTATCTTGGATTCCTGTTGTCAAAGTCACTTCCCCAGGGGCACTTAGTGTCCTGAACTTGCTAAAATGCTCGAAGTGCATTTATTTGATTAAATCGGTTCTCTCCCTGAGAACTCTGAATGCTACCATTCTGTGTTTCAGTCCACCAATTAATTTCCACCCACGTGCTTCAGGAAATACTACCAGTCAAGACCACACACAAGAATTCTGGCTTACTTGAGTCCTCTACCTGTTAAAAAAGTTACAATTTCTTAAGAACTAGTACATTGCAGAAATGTATCTGACAGTGAGCAGCCTGCAGGACTGTTTTTCCAGCAGATGGCTAAAGGCCCTCGTGAGTGTCTATTTTTTTAAAAAGATTTTATGTATTTCTTTGAGAGAGAGAGAGAGAGAGAGCACGAGCAGGGGGAGGGGCAGAAGGAGAGGGAGAGAGAGAATCCTCAAGCAGACTCCCCACTGAGCACAGAGCCCAACGTGGGGCTTGATCCCAGGACCCCGAGATCATGACCTGAGCCAAAGTCAGACATTTAACCCACTGAGCCACCCAGGTGCCACCATGAGCACTTATTTTTTGAGTAAACGGGGGAAAGAAATGATTCAGTTTGATTCTACTGACACAAAATTCACGATTTTGTGTCACCGGTCTCTTTAGAATACCTAGTATGAGGTTTTTTTGTTTTGTTTTGTTTCGTTTTTTAGTGGGTAGGATTTTAGGATTTTTTTTTTTAGTGGATAGGATTTTTTAGTGGATAGGATCGTTATCCTAAAGATTAGTCTAAAATATCTGCAAAATGGGGGCGCCTGGGTGGCTCAGTCGTTAAGCATCTGCCTTCGGCTCAGGTCATGATCCCGGGGTTCTGGGATCGAGCCCCACGTTGGACTCCTGCTCGGCGGGAGCCTGCTTCTCCCTCTCCCACTCCCCCTGCTTGTGTTCCCTCCTTCGCTGTGTCTCTCTCTGTCAAATGAATAAAATCTTTTAAAAAATAAAATTAAATAAATAAAATATCTGCAAAATGCATTTGTGAGTTTTCAATTCTTACCCCAGAGAATCAGATGAAATTATGAAGTAGCACACCTCTCACTTGAAAGCATGGTAAGATCAAAAGAAATTTGATCTTCACCAGAGGATGCTAACACATAGAAACTGAACTTTAGAAACTTTTCTCTGAGAATCAGTTGTACTGTTACTAAAGGAAAAATACTTAGAGTAGCAAAGAATTTGCCAAACTCCATCAGATATAGTGTTAAATGCAACCTCTCTCACTCTCAGACCATTTCAACGGTAGCTATTGACCTATTATCAGAAAAAAAAAAAAAAAAAGCCACTGTGCAGATCACGTGTTCAACTGTTGAGACTCTGGGTTCTGATAGGAGACATTTTTATGAACACATACACAAAATAAAAATTAACAAAGGTGGCCTTGGAAAAACACAAGGACAGAAGTGAGACTAAGCCACCGAAACACTGCAGAAAGACTTGAACAGAGGAGACCGTAGAATGGCCGCTCATGACTTTCCAAAGATTAAATAGCATCTCTTTCCTCCAGACTAATTTTTTAAAAGATTATTTGTTTATTTATTTATTTGAGAGAGAGACAGGGCACGAACGGGGAGGGAGGGCGCGGCGGGGAGCAGAGGGAGAGGGAGAAGCAGACTCCCTGCTGAGCACAGAGCCTGGACTCTGAGATCACAACCTGAGCCAAAACCAAGAGTCACCCAGGCCCCCCTAGACTTTTTTTTTAATAGATTTTTTTTAAAGATTTTATTTGTTTGACAGAGAGAGACACAGCGAGAGAGGGAACACAAGCAGGGGGATTGGGAGAGGGAGAAGCAGGCTTCCCGCTGAGCAGGGAGCCCGATGCGGGGTTCGATCCCAGGACTCTGGGATCATGACCTGAGCCGAAGGCAGACGCTTAACCGACTGAGCCACCCAGGCACCCCCATTTTTCTAAAATTTAAGGCAATTTTGAATTCCATGCCTCAATTATTCCCCTGCGTGCCTTTCGGTTATACGGTCTGTCCCGTACTTTTTCCGGAAAGAACAGTGGAAATAATCTAGTCTAATCCCTTCATTTTACAGATAAGAAAATCGACCCTATAAAAGGAAAGTGACTTGCCCAGGGTCATGTATCTATCTAATCAGCGGCAGACTGTGGCTACGTGCTAAAGTGACACCCCTCGCCACAGGTACATGACAGTAGGTGGGGTGACCTACTAGGCAGGATGTACCGTAACCACTTTCTAGAAACTGATTTTTGTCAAAGGACCTAGACTTAACCAGACTTCTAACACACAGCTCAGAAGCGTCACTATGAGGTGGAGATCACAGTGTGTCGACACAGATGTGTGAGCTTTTTTTTTTTTTTTAAAGATTTTTTATTTATTTGCAAGAGAGAGAATGAGAGACAGAGAGCATGAGAGGGAGGAGGGTCAGAGGGAGAAGCAGACTCCCCGCAGAGCAGGGAGCCCGATGCGGGACTCGATCCGGGGACTCCAGGATCATGACCTGAGCCGAAGGCAGTCGCTCAACCAACTGAGCCACCCAGGCGCCCCAGATGTGTGAGCTTTTAAGAAAAATGGAGAGAGCTTTGACCTGCCCATCTTCAGCTTTCTCCTACAAGAAATACACCAGGAGGGACCCCCACTTTCCAATGCCGTGGCTGTATTAAAGCCTAGATAGTCTCCCCCAGAATCCTGTTGTCTCCTGTCTAGTTATGCAGGCTCCCTTGGGCACAGACAAATGCAAAGAGAACCGGGGCTCCTGAGGACACAGCCGTGCCTTCAGGCAACTGCAGGCCGATTTAAATCACATCTTGGTCTAGTTCAGGCTAAGCAACCTCCAAAGGTCATATTCCACCCTCCTCCCTCTTCCTTTTGCAACTTCTCATCATTATAATAAAGCACCTTCTGTCACATCCTCCCCCTCAAGTCACACCCTTATTGGAATGCTGCCAGTTCACTTTCTCTCCTCCCCCCCACCAGCCTCCGGCTATCTGGGCTCTGCATCTCCCCTTCCTTTGGTTAACTGATGCTCTAAGGGCTGGCATTAGGAATGGGGAGACCCAACTCAGGGGGTGGAAGAGACAGGTCTGGCTGAAGCGCGGGGCTCCTGTGGGGAAATGATGGGGAATACGTTTTATACACACGCATGGAGCACATCCCAGAGGGCCCAGGATGGCACCCATAGGCCCTGGGGAAGCTTTGAAGACCTGGGCGGGGGAAGGAAGTGAATATGATGAAACCAGCTTTTTTAGAAAGTTAGCGGTCAGTGTGGAAAGCGTAGGAATTTGGGAGGCACTGGGGAGACCAAGTCGAAGGCTGTTATAGTGGTCAAAGCTCAAAAGGTCAGGACCCGGCCTCAAGTGATGGCAGCCGGAAATTGAGTTGAAGGAACATATGTAAGAGATATTTCAAAGGGATGATGGACAGGTCTTAGAAGAAATGGAAGGACAGGGTCAAAGCTGAATAATGCCTGGCTTTCAACCCTGGGTGACTAAAAGCTGGGGAATATGGAAGAGGGGATAGGTTCAGGGCCACAGGGTCTTCCTGATGTGCCTACCATGAACTAAGGGCAGGAGAGACAGCCAAGTGGAGATGTCCTGTAGTCAGCTAGGTAAGAAGCTGAAGATGGAGAGGCATCCGTGTGGAAGAAATACTAGAAACCATGAATGAGGTCAGATACATTGACCAAGAGAGTGGATTTGGAAGACAGGGAAAGAATATAGAGGAGGCAGTCAGTTTCTGGAAGGAAGGAGTATTAACAGTTCCAAACGTGGTCAAGAGCAAAGAGAATAAACATGAGTAAATTGGCCCAAGTAGCTATATAGTGAATCCTAAGACCTTGAGAAATCATATTTACTTTTCTCACTAGTACTGTTCCTTACTTGCACAAACACAAATGCTTTCGGTCTTTTGTTCATTAGCATTCAAGTCCAGAGTCTGGCTCTTGGTACTAAGTTTACTGAACTGTTCAACCTACAGGTCAGGATATAGATAATGAGAGAGCAAATGCCATTAATGACGAGTATAATCAGGCAAACATGGTTTAAGAAATGGCACTCCAGGGCGCCTGGGTGGCTCAGTTGGTTAAGCGACTGCCTTCGGCTCAGGTCATGATCCTGGAGTCCCGGGATCGAGTCCCGCATCGGGCTCCCTGCTCAGCAGGGAGTCTGTTTCTCCCTCTGCCCCTCCCCACTCTCATGCTCTCTGTCTCTCTCATTCTCTCTGTCTCAAATAAATAAATAAAATCTTAAAAAAAAAAAAAGAAAGAAAGAAAGAAATGGCACTCCACTTTTCCTCCCGACATCAGGCACATCAGCACGAAAGTCTTCATACGCCTTTTCTCCGGTTAAGACCCCAGTGGCTGGGGGCGGCGGGGGCGGGGAGGGTGCATCTCCATTCCTTCTCTGAAGTCCACCTCTCCCAACCTAACTAAGCAGGAAGAAATACAAGTGACCTGGTTATGGCAGGGGTCAGGGGCCTGGGGAGACTGGGTGATGTGGAGGGAATCAAGAAGGTAGCATTAGGTAAGGCACAGGCCAATGCATAAAACACTGCAAGGGTGCTTCTGGCACCTTCCAGCCTTTTACAAAACCACTCTGCCTCCCCACAGGTTATGGATTAGAAGAAACGAAATGGTTACTGTGGTGTATCTTGAACATCTTTCTTTTCCTTAGGAGAAAAACATGTATCAGGAGATTCATAAAGTGAAAGTGGCAGATCAGATTCTGGAAGCCACTAGCTAGGCAGAGACTGCCCTGTTGCTTTTTCAAGCCTCCCACTCTTCCTATAGGGCGGACTCAGCCCCGGAGGACCGGCCCTCAAGCTCCACCCCCAACATACAGCTACTATCTCAATCTCTACTATCTCAATCTCTACCACCTCCACACGCTGTCCTGGTAGGGGCAGAACCAGGGGACATCAAACGCCAAACCATTTCACAAACGAATGCACCGTGATATTCACCTAGAAATAGTCAGGAAAAAAAAATAAAATAAAACTAGTAACCCTGGCAGTCATAACTTTCATTCACTGAGTGCTTTGCTCTAATACCAAGCACTGCTATATCAAGAACAACTATAAATAAGAGCATGATAATTCTGTCTAAAAAACATGGCTCCAGGACGCGTATCAGAATGGGAAAATACCAGTGAGAAGTTATTAAAAGGAATGCTCTCCCATGACTGATAGGAAAAGTCAAGTGGCTCATTTAGCGAAGGCTCTGGAGTAGAGACAGACCCGGGTTACTATTCGGCTGTGTTATAAGTAACCTCTGGGCCCTGGTTTCTCTGAGTTAGCCTGGTCGGGAAGATAAATGAAATAAGTGCTTTATATTCACTGGCAAATTGCCCTGTACATAGGCATGACTCAATAAATGTCAGCTGCTATTATTAGAAAGCCACTGTATTATTGTTCACAATTATAAGAAAGTAGTTATAAGGCCAATCATATCTGTAAAAGCCAGATAACGCTTTCGATGACAACACAGTGGGTTTTAGGAGGTCCCAAAACTAGGTCTATAAAAATACGTGCCCTTCAGCAGTACATCTGCACTTTCGTCCAGACTCAGGATTGAACATTGCTATTTCTTCCTTAAGTAGGAATCATTACAGTAGCAACAAGATAACGTAGTCACTTCACTTCTGTAACCCCCATTAGGGGGACCAAGGTTAGAGAGAGGAATAATCACGGGAGCTCTCCTATCATGTGGACCTGGACCTCCCCCCCTCCTTTTAATGATATAAGACAGGGCTCTGGCTAGGAAACATCGAGAACGCCTTCAATAAGAGCAGGGATACAAATCCCCCTTTGTTTCTTAGGTTTTATACTATGCCAAGCTAGAGAATTTATCCTTTATCCTACTTTTCTTGATGAATGCTGTTCCTAAGGATTCTTGGGCCAAGAAGCTCTATAAATCGAATCAGGGCTATGTCCCATATTTCTAATAACACTAAAAGCATGCAACATTTAGGGCCACTGGCGAGCACATATTACAAACAGAATTCTGCATTCCTGGAGTTACATTAGGAGTTCACACATATATTCTATTGTACTTAGCCTAGGAAAACACTTCTAACCCAACCAGTTGGATCACCAACTGCATCCAAAAGTCTAAGCGACCCAACTGGCTTTCAATTCAAACAAGAATGGGATGCTTTCATATTTTGCCCCAGGGCTGAGGGTTATCAACCCATCAACTCTGAACTGTATGATAACCTTTCATGCACAAATGAGTCCATTATGCTGTTAATTTTAAACAGAACTTCAAGGGAAAAGAGCCTTCTTAGCAAATAGTTTCTAGGACATGAACGTCATAAATATCTTAAGAAAGAATATAAATTAACACTGCTGTCTAACAGAAATATAGTGCAAGCCACATATGTCATTTTATATTTTTAAGTAGCCACATTTTAAAAAATAGAAATAGGTGAAAGTGATAGTATATTTTACTGAACCCAATATACGAAGAGTATGATTGCTTAAACTTGTAATCAACCCAAAAACTGTTGAGATACTTTATATATTTTTGTACTGAGTCTTCAAAATCAAGTGTTTAATTTACACCTACAGCACATCTTGATTCAGACTAGCCGCCTTTCAAGCGCTTGATCACCAAATGTGCCCGGTAGGTGCTGTACTGAACGGTGTAAATATGGCCGATCTAAAACATGAATGGAGGGGCGCCGGGGTGGCTCAGTCGGTTAAGCGTACAACTCTCGATCTGGGCTCAGATCAGGATCTCAGGGTCATGAGATCGAGCCCCTGCTGGGCATGAAGACTGCTTAAGATTCTCTCTCTCCCTCTCCCTCTGTTCCTCCCCTCCCTCTCTCTTTCTCCCTCTCTAAAATACATATATGTGGGGGGGGGGGTATAATAAATGAATTAAAAAGATTTAAAAAAATAAAACACGAATGGTGTATTTGAAGAGCTATGCCTACCCTCACTGCCACCTCAGCCCTTCACCCTCCTTACTGGAGCCCTTAGAGTGTCCCTACCCCTCCCTGGGACCACTCACTAGTCACCAGGAGTTGTGAGGAAGAGGGGAAGGATGTGTTCTTAACAAATCAGCCTGGAAACCCAAATCCATTTCCCCATAGGAACAATGACAAACACAATAGTTCTGGGCTAAGCGACATGAAGGGTTAAAAAGGCTTTCCTGGGGAGGAAGGTCTGGGAACCTAATCACCATTTAGAACATTGCATCCAGGAGATAGTGTGTTCCCACCTCCCAATACACACACAAAGGGACCGCCTGGATCTCTCATTTATGCTCTTGGCAAAAGGGAACTGGACGCCATGTTTGACCGCTCTGTGAAACTAAGAGCCCTGTCTCAGAAGCAGTTCTAATCATCTTCCTGAAGCACAGGCAACCTGCGGAGGACAGGAGTTGCCCTTTCCTCCCATGTGCCCTGCCTTTCTGCCATCCCTCCCACCCCAAGCCCAGCCTCAAGGCCAAGAGCTCTCAGGTGGTCAGCACTAATGCAAAACTAGGCAATTTCAACCACATCTTCTGGGTCCCCTCCCACCTTTCCTATGTCCCTCTCCCCAGCCCACCTCCTCCTCCACTACTGGGAATAATCACCGAACAAGCGCACAGACAAGTCTAGCCCCATTTCTCTTCAACTCCGTCTCCTAGCTCTTCATCCCCGGAAAAATGTACACACTCTGGCTTGGAGGTTTCAAAGCCCTTTTGTGACCCAGTCACAGCTAGTTACAATCCTGACTGGAGAACCTGAATTCTGTTTGTATCTTGCCCACCCCCTTCCCTCACCTCCAATCTGTTGGTTAAGGGTCCACTGCTCTTGACACATCCCATACCTTCATCCACATTCTCCAGTCACCTTTTTTCCAAGGACCATTCTCATGACCCTTGATGACTAGGACCATGACTTTTACCCTTCTGGTGTCCCCTTGGGCCAGGTCTTTCAGGCCTAGATCGTAGGGCCCTAGACGGTTGTGGTGGTGATCCACTGTCAGATTTCTCTTCTGTAAACACCACTTTGATCCTATCACCACCGTGCTGATAAAAGCCAGACCAACAGTTACCTGCAGGGGAGGAAGGGATTGCAGGAAGAAGCAAGAAGCATTTTCTGCGGTGACGGAAATGTTCTGTAGCTGGCCCTGGGGCGGTGGTTACACGAACATAGAAAGGTTTGTAAAAAGGAGTCAGGTCGTTAAGATGGATGTATCTCAGTAGATAAGTTATACTTCAACCAACAAAAGAAAGGGGATGCACATACATTGGTCTTGTCAAAGACACAGTTCTCCCAAATTATAAACCTGAACCTAAGCGAAAACGCTAGCTGTCATCAACATTAAACACGTCTATCCGTTAATAGCGATCACCCTCTGAAGGAAGAGTAGCAGAAACCGGAGCAGGACTGGGTAGCTGTCACATTTCATACTGCTTGAGATCTTTTTCTCCCATTCATTGAGTACCTGCTAAAATCCAGGCACTCCCTAGGTGCCCGGGGCACAAGTGGAGAGAAGTTCAAATATGGGGCCTTAAAAAGCTCACGTGAGCACTGAGAATCACCGTATGACGTGCTGACTGCTGGAGTTGAGGTCCGGACAGTGTTGCAGGATCACGGTGGGAGTTGTTATGCCCTTTGGAGTAGAGGTGGAGCAGAGGGGCAGGATGACTTTGGAGAATATGGAATGAAGACATATAGAATGTCAGGCCAAGTGTGTCCCAGGCAGAGGGATCAACAAGAGGCATAGTGAGTCTGGGGAAGACAGCCTACTTTCTCACTGTGGCTGGAGCCTAAGGTCCAAGAGAAGGCACAGCTGGGAAGGTAAACTAGATCACGGAGCCCTTGGAGGAGCCTGGATTCTACTCCGAAATGTACTGGGGGAGCCACTGAAGTAAAATCTCTCAGTAGGGGGATGACTTTATTTTACTTTGTTTTATTTTGAGGATGACCAATTTAGTGGCAAGGAGGGGGAGGAATCAGTGGGGAGCAAGAGCGGAAGTAGGGAGACCAGCTGAGCGACAACGAATGGACAGAGGAGAGGTTTGGGATAGGAACAGACTGGCCTCCACAATTCTGTCAGCACTCCCCCATCATCCGCCAGTTCGTGCCGAATCTTCTACCGAAAACTTTGCTTTTTTTTTTTTTTTTAACATGGAATCTTGTTCACTGCAAAACAAAACCACCAACAAAAGTACAGATAGAGTGGCATATACTTGAGCGATGAAGGGTTTTCTGGATAAGCTTTCACTAAAGTTCTAATTCCTCGTGTAAAGGAAAAGTGTTACCCCTCAGAGTACCTCACTCAGAAAATTCTTTCCAGGGGCGCCTGGGTGGCTCAAGTCGGTTAAGTGTCAGCCTTCAGCTCAGGTCACGATCTCAGGGTCCTGGGATTAAGCCCCTATAGGGCTCCCTGCTCAGTGGGGAGTCTGGTTCTCCCTCTGCCCTCCCACCCCAGCATGTGATCGCACACTCTCTCTCTCAAATAAATTAATTAATTAAATCTTTTTAAAAAGAAAAGAAAATTCTTTCCAGTAAACTGTATTTAACTCATAGGTTGGACAAAAGTCTGTAAGCATTTACTTCGTACCTATGTATGTATAACTGATACATCGTTATATTAGTTTCAGGAGTACAACATGTTGATTTCGTATTTGTATATATTACAAAATGATCACCACAATAAGTCTGGTTAACACCCATCACCATACACAGTTACAAAATTATTTTTTTTTCTTATGATAAGAACTTTTAAGATTTACTCTCTTAGCAACTTTCAAATATGCAATAACACTATTATCAACTATAATCACCATGCCATACATTACATCCCCATGACTTATTTATTTTATAACTGGAAGTCTGTAACTTTTGACCCCTTCACCCATTTTGCCCACCTCCCAACTCCTGCCTCTGACAACTACTGATCTGTTTCCTTGGGTTTTGTTTTTGTTTTGGCTTCCGCACATAAGTGAGACCACATGGTACTTGTCTTTCTCTGCCTGACTTATTCCACTGAGCATAATCCATGTTTTGCAAATGGCAAGATTTCCTTCTTTTGCGTGGCTGAATAATATACGTATCACTATCTATCCATTCATCCATCGATGGACACTTATGTCCCTTCCATACTTAGCTATTGTAAATAATACTGCAATAAACCTAGGGGGCTGGAGGGTGCAGGTGTCTTTTGAGTCATTGTTCTTATTATCTTCAGATAAATACCCAGAAGGGTATTTCTATTTTTAATTCTTTGAGGAACCTCCATACTGTTTTCCAGAGTGGCTGCACCAGTTTGCATTCCCACTCACAGCACACAAGTTTCCCTCTTCTCCACATCCCGCCAACACTTGTTATCTCTTGTCTTTTTGATAATAGTCATTAATTAACACATGTGAGGTGATACCTCATTGTGGTTTTGATATGCATTTTGATATGCATTTCCCTGATGCTGAGGGATGTTGAGCATCTTTTCATGTAACCTGTTGGCCATCTGGACGTCTTCTTTGAAGAAATGTCAATTCAGATCCCCATTTTTTAGGGATTTTATTTATTAATTTGACAGAGAGTGCAAGAGAGCACAAGCAGGGGGAGTGGCAGAGGGAGAGGGAGAAGCAGGCCACCGCTGAGCGAGGAGCCCAATGTGGGACCCTGGGATCATGGCCTGAGCCAAAAGCAGACGCTTAACCGACTGAGCCACCCAGGTGCCCCTCCTCTGCCCATTTTTAAGTCAGATGATTGGTTTTTTGCTATTGAGTTGGATGAGTTCTTTATAGATGTTGGACATCAATGCCTTATCCAGATACATGATTTGCAAGTATTTTCTCCGCATTCAGTAGGTTGCCTTTTCATTGTGTGAATGGTTCCTCTCCCCTTTTCTTATTTCAAAATGCCTATCATCGCATGCTTCCGAATGGCCAATGAAAGCTGAAAAGGAAGCAAGGTCAGGGGAGACACAGTTCATCATAGAAGTCAATGCACCCCCTTTGTGGCATTTTGAGATTCGAGTGCACCTTCTTGTCTCAGGGTGCTCTCACAGGCCCCCATTGCTACCGGTTCACCCAAAAGCACTTCCTTAGCTTCCAGCCACAGTGAAAGGCTCCCCTCTAAGTCACTCTTTTGTCCAAATAAGGCCCATCACCTATACTCCGGGGCATAGGCAAAAGTGATACCTTAGTTAAACTACCAATACATGTTTGGAACACCGATCATTTAAAGAGCATTAAGTTTACTTCCTAAATCTGTAAGCCAAACTGCTGCCTTTGCTGACACATGTGGACTCAGGCACGCAGCTACCAGTGAACAAAACTAGCTACAGGATGTGAAAAAGCAACACTCAAGGGAAAATTTCACTTTTTCAAGTGCTCTGTGTTTTCAAATTACAGACTTGGGATATTTCTTTGAAACATCTCTTCCTATTTATAAAAAAAAAAAAACAACTTCTGCCCACTATTTATAAATGTGTTTCAGCTATTTTTAGAAAAGTGACTCAGTTTTATGTTAAAAAAGCATTTCCTTCAATAAAAAAGAAATCATTTTAAGAAAGTAGCTTCAAACATCCAACTATTTTGAATATTTATTATATCCCCCAGTCTCAGGGCTCACTTTCTTCTCGGAGCCTTCAGCTTGCTCAGAACTAGTAGCAGCGACAAGCTTACCTCAGCTATTCACTGAATAAAAGGAAATTATGATTCATAGCAAAACAAAACATACAAGACAGCAGAACCTCAGCCAAACTATTAAGAACCAGTATGCAAAACAAGCCCCACTTTTTTTAAAAAACCCTGTATTCGTCTTATATGGTTACACTAGAAATTTAAAATATTAAACAGGGGGCGCCTGGGTGGCTCAGTCGTTAAGCGTCTGCCTTCGGCTCAGGTCATGATCCCAGGGTCCCGGGATCGAGTCCCACATCGGGCTCCCCACTCAGCGGGGAGTCTGCTTCTCCCCCTGACCCTCTCCCCTTTCATGCTATTTCTCTCTCTAATAAATAAGTAAATAAAATCTTTAAAAAAATAATAAAATAAAATATTAAACAGGGTTTCATCCCAGCTGTGTACACTAAAGCTGTATTTCATAAAAGTAATGTTAACACTTGTGACACTGTGTATAAAACCTGTCTACAAAGCAATGCTTGAAACAGATGTCGCACAAAATGCTTGCATTCCATATGCTTTTCATACGGTCCCCAAATCAAACCTCATTCCATCCCTGCCAAGCCGACTGCAAGTAACAGGTATGACTAATTTTAAAAGAGCACATAGCCATTCCTAGGGGATATGCAGTAAGAAGTTACTAAGTCCTAGGTGAAACACTATATTCATGTACTCCAACAGTATACATTAGAGAAGAATTCCAGTCACTGTAACTTTTCACAAGATTTATTGTCGGAGCCTGTAAGTGGATACACTGGGAAGAGTTCCACGCCTATTAGAAAAAAACCTCCCAACCAAATGCACAACTCCTGCCTGTTACACCACGAACAGAACTGAATCTTCTAGTAGAAAAAAAAAAATTCTCTCTGCAGTGTTTGGAGCTGTATATAACCAAGACCTGAGAAATAAGCAGTTATTCTGAGAAGAGATAAACAATGGCCCTCCAACTGTAGAGCAACTGAGAAATAACAGAACACAGTATTCTGCAGAAAATAAGCTACCAATAAGCCCTATATATAACATCACTTGGCTGAAGGGACCCAGGCTCTTAACAAAGCGTGAAGTTTCAAGTAGGAACTAAGATGCCCGCTGACAATCAAAGAAAGACCTTTTTGATAATCCATGTGACGGAAAACAGACCTTTCTGGCTCCCAGCTATCAGCTAATGAAAGACTCAACTAAATTTTAAGAAAAATTCACCAGATGTTCTAAAATGTCAGGCCTTCCAAATGCCTAGATCCTAAAAGCCAAAGAACAAATAGTTACCACATGCTGAGGGGAGGGTTGGGGGGAAGGCAAGGAGGGAGTGGCTGAGGAGACTCAGAAAAAGAAAATGCTACCAAAGATGCGGATCATTAGTGATTCAGGTACACACAGCAACATGACAGAAACATCATTAAGATCATTAACCATGAGCCATCTTCTAGCACATGGAGTTATCTTGTGAGATGAAAATGAAAACCCTGAGCGAACCTTGGAAAAGCATCAAGCCTAAATAAGAAGGCAACTAATGATCGGTAATTAAAAGCATTACCCAAAGTGCCTTCCCATACCTGACCTACGGCAGAAAACAAGGATCAAATTCAACTTGGAAGGACGCCTTTTTTTTTTTTTTTTTTCCTTAAGGGGAAAAAATGTGATCTATAACATGGCAGGATAAAATGAGCTAACAGATGAAGTTTCCACTAAAAACAAGATCCAACTTTTCCCCTCTGTTCCCAGAACTATCTGAAGCCTCCAAAATACCATGGATAAGTTACGCAGCCACTAAAAATTTTAAGTATGAAGACTATGTGGCAACCCGGAATAATTCATGGGACAAAATAGGTGGGGAAAGCAAGAACACAAAGTAATGTGTATATGTGGTTAAGATGCATGATGGTTGTTAAGGGGGGGGGGGGGAGACTTTCTTTTTCCTTTCCAAAGATTCTGTAAATATTGCCATGAAATGTTTCTATATCAAAAATGTTAAATAAGTTATCCTTTCAAGAAAAAAAAAAAAAGCCACACTGCTTTGTGGCTTATCCTTTTTACTACTTCAAATTAAAGAGAATTTCCAATGGCCACACTACAGATGGTAGGTTCTTATCTGCATTAGTACTCAAAGGGTGTAGGCTTTCAGACTTAGGATGTACAAACATCTGCTTCTCTATGTGGGAAAAAAAAAATGGTCACACCCTTTTGGGAAACTGACATTTTTTAAAAGCTTATGGCATTTTGAAAGCTGTCTACTCGCTGCAGTTTTTAATATAGATAAATCGAAAACTAAAAACAAAACCTCCAATCCAGAACAGTTCGGAGGGGAACCCACCAATCGAACTGCTAACCCAAGCTCCGAGTTACAAGATTAAAGCCTCCCTTTGGTTTTATTTCTGAAGGCACACTCTCTCTGGCCAACCATTCGGTTTTGGTAGGCTCCATTCTTTTAAACACTTCCCTCGCCTGAAAACGGATTACAACACATCCAGACTGCTGCTCCCCAGCACTATTAAGATGATTCTGAGAAAAAGAAGGCGTCTAGCAAAAGACGTCAAGGATTATGGTAATAATACATTTCTGAAATTTCAACATGCAAGCAGGACTCTCATGCAGGTTGATTTGATAGTCTGCGTTCTACTTTATCGGGCCACTGCAGGCAAGGAAGTTCTTTATCTCCTCACCATTCGGAACATAAATTAACTACCCCCACGGAGGTTAAATCCTCCCTCCTTTTCGCCTGTAGGTCAGAGTGCCGTGGATCAAATCATCGAATTTGGCTACTGCAGCCGCGCGCAGTCGAGTCCTCCCCCTTCCTTTCTTCTCCCGGGACAAATCCCTACGTGGCTAACAGCAACCTAATTTAGGATGTAAATAGGTAGGCCAGGTCCCTAAAAAGCTCGGGCCCCGTGTGAGTTCCAATCAGCACGTCCCCGCCCCAGCCCGCCGCGGCTTCGCCGGAGTCGGCAATGAAACACTAACAGCGGAGGTGCCCGCGAGCGGGCTGGAGTGGGCCGATCCCGGGGGGAGAAATGAGAAGTTTCTCCGGGTCTGAGGCCGGGGAGGCTCGCTCCGCGGGCAGATCTGCCATCGGGAGGGGTGGGGTAGAGACCACAGTCGTGCACAGGCTCCGTCTCCTCTCCGAGGGCCGGCGGCTGGCTCTGCCACGCTCTCAGCAGGAAGGGGAGGGCAGGGGGAGGAAGAGCGGGAGGCGCGGGGAGTGGGGGGAGGCAGGGCCGGAGGAGGAGCCGGCGCCCGGAGAGCCCGCGCGCCGGGCCGGCAGCACCTCTGGGCGGAGTCGCTCGGCCCGCCCGGCCTCTCGGCCGCCGCCGCCGCCGCCGCCGCCGCCGCCGCCGCCGCGCCCGGTGCGCCCCT
>NC_058419.1:15973396-15996281 GCF_002201575.2 Neomonachus schauinslandi
ACCTTGATGCAGTACGGGGGTTCGTCGTAGGTGACCAGCATGTACCTGTCTCCGCGGCTGGCCGGGTCCCGGGCGCGCAGCTGCGTGACGAGGGATGACGGAGGGGGCCGCGAAGGGAAGGAGGGAGGAGGGGGCGATACGGACGTTACAGAAGCACCTAGATCCACCACCACCCCCATCCCTCGGGAGTTCTCCCCAGCTCTCCCCTCCCCTCCCTTTACCTTCAAGAATAACTCCACAGCGCCTTTGGCAATGTCCAAATAGGAGGTGCCCAAGTCAGTGCGCTGGTTCATAGAGGCGGACGTGTCTATGAGGAACAGCAGGATGGGCATCTTCCCCCGCACCCCTGGCTCCGCTGCCCACTCTCCTGACCCTCTTGCCCTCACTGCCGCGGACTACCACCCGAACCCTCAACTCTCGCAGAGCCAAGGTGCAGGGAGCAAGAAGAAAAGGGGCAGACGGGACGGGACGGATGGAACTGCTCCTGGCCTCCTCTTTCTGCAGCCCCACCTCCTCTCCCTCCAAGGGAACTTGAAAGTGTGAGCGTGTGTAGCCCTCGGGGCCCTCCCCCTTCCCCTCCCCTGCCACCACTACTGCCGCCGCCGCCGCCGCAGGGACTACTGCCCAAGCATCCGTCCACGCTCACTCAAGCGCTCGCCCCAGACTGAGAGCTGTCTCTGTTCACCGACACACAACTTCTGTCCGCTCACCTACCATGGGCACCATGTGACCAGAACCCACGCCATTGGCTGCCAATTATGTGGTATTTGCATATTCATTAGATGACAGGGCAAGGGGAGGGACTTGGGCGAACCCTGGGAGTTGAAGTTTGAACCCAGGCGGGGGGTAAGGGGAAATGTTAAGGACCCTCCTTTAAGGGACTTGAAAGCTGTTAGGATACTTCGGGTGGTTTGAAGGGATTTTCGCTGGCTCTTCAGAGATGATGGCTCGAAAGGGAGAGTGAATTTGAGCAACAGTTGCGCAGCACTACAGAAGCAGATGCTTGGACAGGCTGCACAGAAGACGCTCTACTAACTGCAATCGATCAATCCTGCCACTGGCTAAGACCAAAACATTTCAGAAGCAGCAAACTTCTTTCCTGGCAAGACCTACTCGCATTCCTTTCGATGCCTCCCCACTCTTGATCAGTATTTGTAAGGCGGTTGCTGGCCTTGCATTCCACACATATCCACTCAGAAAGAAAGCTAAAGCTTAAACACAGTTACCTAAACCGGCCTTTTGAATGCACAAGTTTCTTCAGTTTCATTGAGCTTTTTCAGTATTGGCCTGCCAGGGATAATTCCACCCGTGGTTGCGTGTGCACAGCCTTTACACATGGGAGGTTTGCCAACCTCGGTTCTGATTCAGCTCACGTTTATTGAGCACCTATGAAGTGCCAGGCACCCACATTAGCTTTATTTAATCTTTGAAACAATTATGGTAGATGGCATTAAATTCGATTTTCAGTAAGGGAAAGTGCAGCTTGCCGGAATTAGGGCAACAATGAGGAATATTCTCTCTTTAAAAAGGGGAGGGGGCGCCTGGGTGGCTCAGTCGGTTAAGCATCTGCCTTCGGCTCAGGTCATGATCTCAGCCTGGGATCCAGCCCCCGCATTGGGCAACCTGCTCGGTGGGGAGTCTGCTTCTCCCTCTCCCTCTGCCTCTCCCCCTTGCTTGTGCGCTCACTCTCTCAAATAAATAAATAAAATCTTTTTAAAAATAAAATAGGGGCTCCTGGGTGGCTCAGATGGTTAAGTGTCTGCCTTTGGCTCGAGTCAGGATCCCAGGGTCCTGGAATTGAGCCCCGAAACGGGCTCCCTGCTCAGCCGGAGGACAGCCTACTTCTCCTTCTCCCTCTGCCATCACCTCCCCACCCCCCCCACCCCCGCCCCGCTCCACCGCTTCTGCTCTCTGGATCTCTCTATCTCTCTGTCAAATAAATAAATAAAATCTTTTAAAAAAAGAAATATTAGGGGCGCCTGGGTGGCTCAGTTGGTTGAGTGACTGCCTTCGGCTCCGGTCATGATCCCGGAGTCCTGGAATCGAGTCCCGCATCGGGCTCCCGGCTGGGCGGGGAGCCTGCTTCTCCCTCTGACCTTATCCCCTCTCATGCTGTTTCTCTCTCTCTCTCAGATAAATAAATAAATAAAATCTTTAAAAAAAAAAAAAAAGAAATATTCTCAGGTCTGGCTCTATGGAGAGGCTCAGGAGGGGGCCAACCACGCCTGGCTGACTACTTCATGTAACACAACTTTTAAATATGGAAGTGTGATTCCCAGCAGTATGCTATAAGCAACGTGGAATCCTTGAACGTCAATGAGCTTACAATTTCATATGTTCTTTGTTATATATATGTGTGTATATATATATGTACGTATATATATGTATGTATGTATGCACATGTATACATATACCTACATATACATTCAATAACATTTTCAGAAAAATAAGATTTCAGAAGAGGCCACGTGGCAGTATTTGAACCAGGGACAAACAAGCGATGCAAGTAAAAAGCGCAACGGAAGCAATGGTCCAGTAGTCTAGAAGTTCAGAAGGTTTCACGGATGGAGCACAGAGGCAGGAGGGAGGGATTCTGGGTTGGAAGGAATAGTGTGCGCTCAGTGGAGAGTCTGCTCAAGATTCTCTCTTTCCCTCTCCCACTGCCCCTCCCCTCACTCACACACAGGCGTTCTCTCTCTCTCTAAAATAAATAAATACGTCTTTTAAAAAATATTTCCTATTAGGAGTTTACATCAGATATATAATATATTTTATATTATACATTTTAATATATTTTATAATATATTGATATAATATATAAATATCATTTGTGAATTGAGGCAGATCATACTCCTTATTTATGATACCACCTTACACCAGATACCACCTTACACCAATTAGAATGACTAAAATTAACAAGACAGGAAACAACAAATGTTGGCGAGGATGTGGAGAACGGGGAACCCTCTTACACTGTTGGTGGGAATGCAAAAGTATGGGAAAACAGTATGGAGGTTCCTCAAGAAGTCAAAAATAGAGCTGCCCTACGACCCAGCAATTGCACTACTGGGTATTTACCCCAGAGATACAGATGTAGTGAAAAGAAGGGGCACCTGCACCCCAATGTTCATAGCAACGAAGTCCACAATAGCCAAACTGTGGAAGGAGCCCAGATGTCCATCAACAGATGAACGGATAAAGAAGATGTCGTTCATATATACAATGGACTATTATTCAGCCATCAGAAAGGACGAATACGGGTGCCTGGGTGGCTCAGTCGTTGGGCGTCTGCCTTCAGCTCAGGTCATGATCCCAGGGTCCTGGGATCGAGCCCTGCATCCGGGCTCCCTGCTCAGCGGGAAGCCTGCTTCTTCCTCTCCCACTCCCCCTCCTTGTGTTCCCTCTCTCACTGTGTCTCTCTTTCTCAAATGAATAAATTTAAAAAATTTAAAAAATGATGAATGCCCACCATTTACATGGACGTGGATGGAACTGGAAGGTATTATGCTAAGTGAAATAAGTAAATCAGAGAAAGACAATTATATGGTTTCACTCATATGTGGAATATAAGAAATAGTGCAGAGGATCATAGGGGAAGGGAGGGAAAACTGAATGGGAAGAAATCAGAGAGGGAGACAAACCATGAAAGACTCTCGACCCTGGAAAACAAACTGAGGGTTGCGGAAGGGGAGGTGGGGGGGGATGGGGTAACTGGGGGATGGGCATTAAGGAGGGCATGTGATATGATGAGCACTGGGTGTTGTATGAAGCTGATGAACCATTGAACACTACATCTGAAACTAATGATGTACTATATGTGGGCTAATTGAATTTAAATTTTAAAAAAAGGAAAAAATTTTTTAAATTTTAAAAATTAAAAAAGGTTTCCTATTAGGAGCTTATATCAGATACATAATATATTTTTTATTATACATTTTAATATATTTTATAATATATTGATATAATTTATAAATATCATTTGTGAATTGAGGCAGATCACACTCCTTATTTATGCATTTGTATTTATACAAAAACATTTATCTATAGTAATAAATATATTTAATTATAAACATGTATATTTTTATAATATATTATATCATAGATGATAGATAGGTAGTTAGATAGATAGACAGATAGATCTATGCCCCAGTACCCCAATGGCATTTTGAGATGACACAAAAAAATCTTCTTTATGCTTTCCCCCCAACTTCTCTACAATGAGTGTGCCCTACTTTTACAGTCAGGCAAGAGATTATGTTACAAAATGACATACGAAGTGGGGGTGGGGGGATGGGGTACTAAGGAGGGCACGTGATGTGATGGGCACTGGGTGTTGTATGCAGCTGATGAATCGTTGAACACTACATCAGAAACTAATGATGTACTATATGCTGGCTAATTGAACATAATAATAAATAAACAAATAAAAATTTTTAAAAATGACATACAAACTATTCAAAACAATCCCTCCCAGGTGAATACTGCTGAAACAGTTTCCAGAAATGCTTTACCAGTATTGGGGAAGCACATGTGCTTCCAGTGCGGCAGTGATCCCGGAGTTGAGGGCATGCAGGCCCCACAGGACCGTCCTTAGGATATGCTCCCTGTGCAGGTAAATGCCTTTTCATGGGTCCTTTTCCCCCTACCAGGGCACGTTATTGATCTTTCTCAGCATAAGGGCAAATGGAATTGAAATGATGTAAATATAGAATCTGAAAACTCTCTGTCTCATTATAAAATACAAAAGTGACAAAATATATTTTAAAAATAACCATCTAGTGGATTTATTGGCTTATCCAGATCAAACCAAACCCCCAGCCCTCAGCGTAAAACCTCTCTTCCTCACTTCCTGGAGGAAAGTAAACGGCTTGGCATGCTTGAGCCCGCGTAGACCCCTTTATCACATGTCTTTGGCACACATCAACGCTAAACCCCGCCCCCCCCCAAGGGCCCTTTCTTCATCTTTTTCCGCTCCGGACCATCAGCCCCCTCGGGTTATAGGTTAATTTGTGCCTTGGCTTTGCCTCCTTCTGGAATGTCATGTCCTGGAGAGCAGGCAGAGCCTATAACCAATGCCTGGTACAGAGTACAGGCTCAGCAAATGGTTGTTGAAAGAAATTGTTGGCTGTCCCTTCTTTCGTTGTCTTCCTGGGCCTGCCTTATTGGCCCCTGCCTGCCACCCTCCACCCAAGCAGGGCAGCTCCCTGGGTTTGGGCACCAGGGGGCCCCTTCGGGCCAAGCCCTTGAGCTGATGATCCCCACCCGGCCCCGCAAACCAACCAGCCAACCAACCAACCAACCAACCAACCAGCCAACCAACCAACCAACCAACCAACCAACTAACCAACCAACCAACCAGCCAACCAACCAACCAAAAACCCTGCTGCTTCCCCGTGGTTCTCCTCAGGCTTCCTTCTGCAGTGACGCTGCTTTGGGCCACTGCTCACTATTTGCCTTCCTCAGCCAAACCCTCTCCCCGCCTGCTTTCCAGTCTCAGGCCCATTTTCGCTGCCAGGCCTCTAGCCACGTAACAGGATGCTTTGTTCATGGCAGCTCTATGACCTGCACTAACCGTCCTGTCTTCTTTCTGCTTTTCTCATGCTTTTTGAACTCGCTAGCTCTTGAAAATAGTTTCCTCTTTCCTCTTCATGTCTCTGCCCTTTATCTGCTTTTCGTTCACCGGAAGCCTCTAAATCAATTCATTTTAATGCCTCACCATACTCCCCCGGTTCCAGATCTTTCTACCTCATGCCTGGGGTTACCAGACAGCTTTCGGGATAAAAGTTCCTCCCAAGCACTGCTCTCCCGGCCTTCACTCCCTTCACATCAAAAGTTAGCACGCTTTGTCCCATGTTTATATTTCCTGGCATTGGCCATGGTGCGGTGCAGTCCACCTTTGTTTTGGGGAGAGCCGGTCTGACTTCTCGCTCTCCAAAGATTTGTTACCTTTGGCCTAATCACCTTGGCATCTTGACAAAAAGACCTTACTTAACCCAATTATTCCCCGTTCCTGAGTCCTGCCAGTCATGGCTCAGAGGGGACTAAGATCTGCCGGGCTGCCCCCGCTCCCGCTCCCTCCTTGGCGGGCCCGTGCAGTCTGCTTTCTCTCCCTGGCACTCTTTGGAAACTGCCCCGAGGTCCCCAGGGGCCAGCTCCTGGCCAGATCCAACGGTCTGTTCTATATTTTCCTTTGTCGACTGTGGAGCTATCTGTCACCTGCCTTTCTGAGCTCCCCCTCCCAGGCCAGCGTTTCTTCCGTCACCTGCCACTTCTATTGGCGTCTTCCTTACCCCCTGGACGACTTGCTTTCAACTCCTCAGACTCTTAAACTCACTTGCTGTCTCAGTCTGTGGCTACCACTTTTCCCTCCCCCCGTGGCCCCGCAGAAGACTTGGCTATTTCTCCTGTTGGTATTCATGCATTCTTTCTTTTTTCCAGATATTTCCTGGCCCCGCCTGCTATATGGCAGGCAACGAGAATCCCTTGGTGAACAAGGGAAATGGTCTATTGCAGGGGTTCAGAACTTGGATTTGGGGGTTCAAATCCCAGCTCTGCCGTGGGCTAGCTCCGTGACCCTGTGCAAGCTACTTGACCTCTCTCTGCCTCCGCTTCGTTGTCTGGGGAATGGTAGTAAGCATCGTGCCTCATACGACTGTTACGAGGAACAAATGAATGAATATTTGTAAAGAGTTTCGAGAAGGGCTTAGCACAGAGTAAGTTCTAGGTAAGTGTTAAACCAAAGCAAGAACAGGTGGAGTCCATGCGCATGCAGATGACATCCTACTGGGGAAAATGATCAAAAGAGTAGGTGCAGCGTCTATGGAGTGCTGGGAGAGGGGCAAAGCGTGGTGTCATGGGTCCACGACACTGACAAGTGGAAGGAGCATACGCTCTAGAGGGTGTGGAGAGGTCAGGGGGACACACAGAGAAGGTTTCCTAAGGAGATGACTTTGAAGCTGACACACAAGAAACAAAGTAGCCTGGAGGAGGGCCGGTGGACGTGAGGCACGGTGCAAGGGGACGACGGAGAGTGTTCTGGTCAGGGAATGGTGAGGTGGGCAAGATGGTGAGGGACATTGAAAGAGACCCGGTAGAAAAAAAAGGGAAGTTCTGTATTAAAGGGGAGGGAGGGCGGGGGAGCAGGATGGGGACAGAGGTGGCTGGAGATGAGCTTGGCAGAAGTGAACAGGAGTCAGGCCGTGCGGGGCCTGGTAGGCCCTGCCGGGGGAGTTGGACTTGCATTCTGGGAGCAGTGAGGCACCATTGAAGGACTGTGTTTGGGTACTATCGTTCTGTCTGCGGCTTGGAGGATGGGTTAGATGAGGGCAAACATGGAATCCAGGAGACAAAGTAGGCGTCTCTTTCTTTCTTCTGGCTGGGTCAGGTTGTCATGCTAACAAGGAGATGAGGGGAAGCACATGGGCGCCAGGGACCCTTAGGTGGTAGGATAATCAGGTCTTATTCCTTGATTGAATGTGGGTGTGAGGAAGAGGAAGGAGCCGAGGAGGACCAGTATTCTGGCTTGAGCAGGGCAGTTCAGGGCAACTGCGGGGCCACACACTGAGACTGGGCATGAAAGAAGAGATGCATATTTGGGGGTGGCTCAGCCAACAATGTTTATTAAACATCTACTATGCACCGGGTATTGTTCCAGGAGCTAGACAGACAAGGGTGCACAAGAAAGGCCAAAATCCCTGCCCTCAGGAATGGAGAATACATAAACAAGTAAATATCTAGTGCATGAGACAAACACTGTGGAGAAAATAAAGGAGGGACACCCGAGTATAAGTAGGAGGCAAGCTGGCCTAGGCAAGTATAAAAATAAGCCTCCGAGGGAGGAGACACCGCCCCACTGTGGCAGACTCGGGGGTGGGGGGGCGGGGAATACATCAGAGTTGTGGGTGCTTCATTTCTTAAGCACTAAGTGCGGGGCCGGCAAGGTGCTTGGTGCTTGGTGCTTTGCACACGTCACTCAGGGCAGCAGTCCTGCAAGGTGAGGCCTATTCATCCCAGAGCCCAAGCGCTCCTTCCCCACTCCGCAGGAACAATAGCGGGATGCGAGGGTATGAGCAGAGGGCCGGAGAGCCCAGACACGGGTAAGAAGCAGCCCAGCAGGAAGCAGCTCCCCAGCAGGGTGCAGAGGGGCCGGAGAGAGCAGGGTGTGAGCGGTCCCCCCGCCCCCAGGGCAGCACCACCAGCCTGGAGACTGGCCTCTCATCCCCCAAAGACTGGCCTGCGATAACCCATCCTATGAGGTCGTGTGGGACCTGGCTTGGCCGTGATCTGATTTACCCAGGCCCAGGGAACCTTCTTTGTGAAACCTGATGGCAGGAGGGCTGGTGAGGTAAGCCTGGGGCGTCCGGGATCCAGGCCTCTGCCAATCGAGGGCAATGGATTGCGGGGCACAGGGGCCTAGCACAATCCTTGTCAGCGGCTCCCTTCTGCCCTGGGCTCAGACACAGCAAGTCGGATGGACATTTATAGACCCGGTTACTCTGAGAGGTGGGGGAAGCTAAAAGTAAAAATAGCCGGTGATGAAATTTGGCCCAGGGCAGCCCCCAGACAAGCTCCCCAGCGGGTTTTGCCACTTGGGGAACTTCCTGTCACCGGTCAGGGCGTAGGAGCCTCTGGGCTGAGGTCCTGGGATCTTCTCTGGTGCTCCCCTCCTTCCACCTCACAGCCCTGAGGCCACCGCCCCATTCCCCCAGCGTATGGAACCTCAGTCTGAAACTCGCAAGGCAGGAGCATCCTCACTGTGTGGTGCTCCCGGGCTGCACACCACACGCACAGGGACCCCAGCACAACAACAGGGAAACCAGCCCAGGCCTCTCCTGCCTCCAGCAACCTGGTGCCTTCCGCCTCTGCCCTCCTCCACATCCACCAGGCCTTTGCGTCCCAGGGAGCTTTTACCTTGTAGACATTACTCAGGTTCATCTCCCTCCTTATCCCTCCATTCAGGCCCTTTGCATCCGAGGAGCCAATAGTACATACCTTCAGTTTCCCTTTTGGACCTCTGGGGAGGGTTAGGGCTGTGACAAATTCTTCACCAGCTTCCACCAAGCCATACCCACTTTAAAAAACTACTTCTTTTCCTGCTAAAGCAGAGATTTCATCATTTTCCCCTCCTCATCTTAACACTATTATTTAAATTTTATTTTTATTTTTTAAGATTTTATTTGTTTGAGAGAGAGTGAGAGAGAGAGAGAGAGAGAGAGAGAGAGCGTGAGCGGGGGGAGGGGCAGAGGGAGAAGGAGAAGCAGACTCCCCTCGCTGAGCAGGGAGCCCAACACGGGGCTCGACCCCAGGACCCCTGGATCATGGCCTGGGCCGAAGGCAGACTCTTTGCTGACTGAGCCACCCAGGCGCCCCCACTTTTTTTTTTTTTTTAAATAGACAACATTTAAACCATGTTAGAACATATTCTTTAAAATGCAACAATAGGGGGCACCTGGGTGGCTCAGTCGGTTAAGCGTCTGCCTTCGGCTCAGGTCATGATCCCGGGGTCCTGGGATCGAGCCCCGCATCGGGCTCCCCGCTCAGCGGGGAGCCTGCTTCTCCCTCTCCCACTCCCCCTGCTTGTGTTCCCTCTCTCGCTCTCTCTCTCTCTGTCAAATACATAAATAAAATCTTTTAAAAAAAATGCAACGATAGTAGGACAGTATTTGTACTTAGGTGTAGGGAGAAGCCCCACAGCTAGTTTGTTTGTCAAAAATCACTTAATTTTTCACAAATATATTAACTAGATTTCCCATTTCCCTCCTACTACTGGGGATGGAAGAGCTCTTGACAGCAGACCTGGCCGGCCTTGGGCTACCACCTTAAGAAGTCACTTACCTGGTGTTCAATTCACCAGATATTTATTTAGGCCAGCTCCACCAAGCACTCTGCTAACTGCCTGGGGCAAAAAGATGAACAGGACGTGGTTCCTGCCTTGGTGAGTGTCTACTCCATGGGGGAGGCTGGTTCTATAAGCAGATACTTTCAGTACAATGCTGAGCTACGGGGAGAGTCGCGTAGGATTCTATGTGAGCACGGAAGGGTAGGGTGTAGCCAGCTAGTTATCAGGGAAGGCCTCCTGGAAGAGGTGATATCAGTGATGAAGAAAAGAGGCAGTTGTGTTCCAGGATAAAGGGTCTGAGGTCTTGAAACAGATTAATGTGTGTGATGGCCCTTGACGTAACTAGTGCTCCCACCCCACAGCTGCTGTGAATGTGGGCTGCTAAAGGCTCACAGCCTCTCTCCCTTCTCCGGAAAATTGCCCTGAGGGGTGAGAGCCACCTTGGCCCGGAGGTTAGGCACCATGCCACGTAGGCAGCCTGCCTGCCTCCCCTCCTCCAACCTGCAGCCAATGACTGACGGGCGCAGTCCCCTTGCCTCAGAGTGGGATCACCTTGTGGTATCATTCACACTTCATAGTGATCTGGGATCTGGCCAGAGCCAGCCTCCAAATGAGACCACATCCTTGCTTAGCCTCATTCCCCGCCCCATGGTGCTTCCCTCTTGCCCTTCTTCCTGAGAGCTCTCCCTCAGTAAATTACAAGCACCCAGATCCTTGTCTCACTCAGGCTCTACTTCTGGGGAACCCAACCCGAGAGAGTATTCTTGATGAACTTCTAGAAATTTGGCATAACTTGTATTTAAGCTGTGAATCTAGGAATAATTGGAAGATCAAACCCAAGAATTAGGCAAGGGCCAGGTCATAGAGAACCTTGTGTGCCGTGTTCAAGACCTATGAGTCTTTTTTATTTTTATATTAAGTCTTTTATATTAGACCAAAGCACTCTTCCTCAAATCATGCCTCCCACCTTTAATGACGTAGCCTCCCCACATTTAGTGACTTATTCATTTAAGTCAAGGCATGGGGAACTACTGGGGTTCTTAGTTAAATACAGATCTCTCTAAAAGTGATAATCCACTGAGAGAGTAATAGTCTAACTCACCTTAAGGTATGACGTAGGTGTGAGAGATTGTATTTTCCAAAGATGGCCACACCTATGGATCCCACCCACGTGCTCTTACAATGTGGCTAACATTCTTCCCACTGGAGATGAGGTCTATGCTTCCTGCCCCTTAAATCCGGGGATGTGGGCTTGTGACTACACTGGCCAATGGCATGCAGTGGAAGCAGTGCTGGGAGATGTCCAAGGCAAGGTTATAAAGGCAATATGGCTTCCACCTGGACCTCTGTCACGCACGCACACTCTCTCGCGTTCTGTCAGGATGCTCATTTTTGGAACTCAGTCACCATGTTGTGAGGAAGCCAGGCCACACAAAGAGGCCACACGTTGGCATTCTGGCAGACAGTCCCAGCTAGGTCCCAGCTGACACCAGCATCCATCTTCAGACACGTGAGTGAGAAAGCCATCAGATGATTCCAGCTCCCGGCTTCTAGATCGTCCAGCTGAGGGTGCAGAAATCATGGGACAGAAACAAGTTTTCCCTATTGTGCCCAGTCTGAATTCCCCACCCACAGAAACCATACAGATGATATGTGATTATTGTTATTTTAAGCCACTAAATTTTGGAGGAACTTACTTACTCTCAGGGTTCTGAGCTTAAGCCCCACATTGGGTGTGGAGCTTACTTAAAATAAAATAAAATAAAATTTAAAAAATTCCTCCTCTAGCTTCCCTACCCAAGCAATCGGTCCCCCCAGGTTCTTTCAGTAACTGAGCTCTCTATTTGCATACAATTAGTCATTAGGTCCTATAGATTTTCCTTTCTAGGGTGTCTCTGCCGTCTGTCCTTTCCCTTGGTGCTTGTCTCTCCAGATTAAACTAAAGCCCAGCCTGAATCATGTTCAAACTCCTCAAAAACTGAGGGTATAGCTCAGTGGTAGAGCATTTGACTGCAAACTCCTCAAAAACTGCCAACTCTCACAAAAGCACAGCTTCCAGATGGAATTATACAGTTCAAGCTGCAATTTATATATTCCAAATAGACATATATTCTGAATATATATATATATACTTTTAGAAATTATACTTTGCTTGTTCATTGTAATAAGTAAATTCAGATTTGTTACAATACAATACAAAAAAAAGTGAACATCTCACTCACCAAAGGAAATTACTGTAAACATTTGCTGTTATATTGCAGACATTTTTCGAGGGGTGCAAGTGTGTATTCGAGATACATGTGTATTCTAGGTATATAAAAATATATACACACACAGAGGTACACGTTATACACACATATACAATAGATATGTTTAAGAAACATTTTTTTACAAAACTAGGATCACAGCACGCATTATGTTCTGTAATTTTGCTTTTTATTTTTTTTCAATTTTGCTTTTTTACCTAGCATTGCTTCCTGGTTATCTTTCCGTGACAGCACGTGCAGATGTACTTCATTCATTTTAAGAGTTACACAGTTACACCATCATTTATTCAACCATTTCTCTAATGAAAAACATTTGGTCGTTTCTACATTTTGCTACCAACTTTCACCCACATAACACTCTAGCCCACACAGGGTACTATTGATCGTGTCTAATTTTTGCACCATATAGCCATTAACACGGACAAGGTAGCTCTTGAAAGCACTGTCATGAGAAGATGTTCACCAGAGTGAAAAAGACAGAGGCATAGTATAATTCCATTTTTGTATATATGCACAAAGCGTCTGGAAGTATATATAAATGGCATTAACAGAAGTTCTTCCTGGGAAGCAGATAAGTCTGGAGAACTTTATTTTTTTTTCCCTTATAGTGAAAAAAACTTGTGTTTAATACTGTCAGGAAAGCTATTTTCCATTTTGAGAAACACTGCATAAATGATGTAAATGTTAGAAATGTGCTATGCATGGATAAAAGGAAAAAGGAACAAGACAGGGAAACAATAAGCAAGCAGTTAGAAATCTACAGTTGACATCAATTCACATCTGCTAACTGTGGGAACCAACTACAGAGACATAATTAGACTCAGCATCAAATGGGCTTTAAAAATACACAGCCCATTTCCCATTGTTTAACATAGCTCACACATAAGGGCACTGAACAGCTCTTTGGCAAACGTGTGGTAAATCAAAATTCTGATTAAATTAATTTTATTCTAATAAGGTATTGAAACAATGAGACATTTCAGAAAATAACAATTCTCAATTAAAAGAGAATAATCCTTCAGTGGCTTCCCTTCACTTAAGATGGTGTTTTGTTCATTGTGGGGAGCACAGCATAATGTATAGACTTGTCAAATCACTATGTTGTACACCTGGGACTAATAAAACGCTCTGTGTCAACTGTACTTCAATTTAAAAATTTTTAATAAAAAAGGAAGCTTTATTAAAAAAAGAGAGAGAGAGAGATGGTGCTTGCCAACCTTACTGAACATCAAAATCACTCCAGGTCTTATTAAAAGGACAGTTATTCAGGCACCACCCCAGACCTGAATCTGATTATAACCCAGAAATCCTCACCAACAGGGTCTGGAACTCTATATATTTTTTAATTTTTTATACATTTTTTAGAGTAATCTCTACATGCAACATGGGGCTCAAACTCACAACCCTGAGATCAAGTCTCATGCTCCACCCACTGAGCCAACCAGACGCCCCTAGAACCCTACATTTTTAACATGCTCTCAGGTGAGTCTTCTAATCAGATAAATTTAGGACACTACATTTGTGACCTACAGAAATAAATACAAACGCTGTGCCTAGACGTTTACAAATTTCTGTGACTCCTGTCCACATTTGTAACTTCATGTGAGACATTGTTCCAGGCATTGCTCCAGGTGTTGGAACATACAGGGTATCATGTAGGAGGAATTTGTTTTAATTGAGATAGAATTCACATACCATAAAATGCATCCTTTTATTTATTTTTTTTAAAAGATTTTATTTATTTGAGACAGAGAGAATGAGATACAGAGAGCATGAGAGGGAGGAGGGTCAGAGGGAGAAGCAGACTCCCTGCCGAGCAGGGAGCCCGATGCGGGACTCGATCCCGGGACTCCAGGATCATGACCTGAGCCGAAGGCAGTCGCTTAACCAACTGAGCCACCCAGGCGCCCAAAATGCATCCTTTTAAAGAGTGCAAAAAAAACCCCCAAACAACAACAACAACAAAGAGTGCAATTCAGTGGTGTTTAGCACATTCACAAAATCCAGCAACCATCACCACTGTCTAATTCCAGAACATTTTCTCAGCCCCAAAAGGAAATCCCGGGGCCATTAGCAGCCACTCCCCATGTCTTCCCCATCCCACCAGCCCTGACAACCTTAAGTTCTGGCTCTATGGATTTGCCTATTTCGGACATTACATAGAAACGGAATCATAATATGTGGGTGGCCCTTTGTATCTGACTTCTTTCACTTTACATAATGTTTTCAAGGTTCACCCTATGTTGTAGCATGGACCGGTACTTCATTCCTTTCCATGGCTGAATGTTGTTCCATTGTATGGGTATAACGCATTTTGATGATCCATTCTTCAGGTGATGCATGTATGGGCTATTTCCACTTTTGGACTATTATGAGTAAGGTCTGGGGAGCCTTCAAAGCTATCAGATTTCCAGGTCTTACCTCAGACCAATGGAAGAAAAGTATCTGAGGGGTGGGGGATAGGTGGTGGCTGGACTTTTTTTTTTAATGGAGCTCATCAGGTGAGCCTAATGAGAAGCCAGAGTTGAGAGTCACTGAGTAGATATCCCTAAGGGAGTGGTCTTAAATGCAGTCCCTGAAGCTGCCATCTTCAAATCCCCCAAATTCTGAATTTCAGAATGTATCTGCTTTCCCCTATTCCTCCCACGAAGTACAGCTAAAAAGTCTGGACGTTACTTATAAAACAAACCCAAGAAGACACTGAAACTCGGAGAAAACAGACAGGAGAAAACTCGGGACGCAAGGACCTCAACAGTGGTGAATTCTGTCCGCCCTGGATGCTGGAGAACCTGGCAACCCCAAATGCCAAAAGGCACAGACAGAAAAGCCCCAAGCTCTCTCTAGCCCAAGGCCAAGCAGAGGAGCAGCCTAGCAAGACAGAAATCTTTTAGACAGCAACCACTCTACTCCAGCCAAACCCCACAGAAAGTACTGTGGCCTCAACCCAGCCATGCCACTGAATTCCTGGGGTAGAACCTAGACCCCGCCTTCAAGGAGCTGTCACAGAGCAGCCTCATCCCCTGGCTAGGGTGGAGTGGAAAAGGCCTAGTGAAGAGTCAGGATTTCACCACTGCGCACCCCACACCACCCACACTTCCCAAACATCACACTTCCCAAACATCAGCGAAGGCCACGTAGGAGCAGTCAGGAAGCATTCCAACCTCTCCCAGCCGAGCAGATCTCAGTGGAGACCAAATGAGGAGCCAGAACTACCGTCCCTACATAGCACCAATGAGGAGCCGCCCCAGCCAGAAACGTTGCATCCCTGGACCTTCCCCCATTTATAATATAATTGTCTTAGGTAATTGACAACCAGGTCAAGGTAGGGTTTTCTTTTTTGCTTCAACTCTCAGACACGGTTTAGAAAACTTGTCATCTTTTGAGTTTTCTAAATTATGTTCTCTACACTCACCCGATATCAGGACAGCCACTGCAAACCTGTACCGAAAGATACACAAAAAAACACTATACATACCTCAAAATGGGATTCTAAAAAAAATGTTCAAATAACCTACAGGAAGGCAGGAACTACAAAACAGAGAGAAGTATCAGGCACAGACGAGCATTACATAATGATAAAAGAGCCAATCTGCTAAGAACCCTGATGTGTATGCACCAAATGGCAGAGCTGAGAAGTTCGTGAAGCAAAACCTGATAGAACTGAAGGGGAAAACAGATCCACAATTTTAGTGGAAACTTCAACACTTCTCCCTCAATAATTGATAGAACAACCAGGCAGAAAATCAGCAAAGATAGAGAAGAACCAAACCATCACCAAAAGGATCTAATCAAAATTTATAGCATATTCCATCCAACAACAGAAGAATGCATATTCTTTTCAGGCCCCTGTGACAACGTGATACCAAGATAGACCAGACTCTGGGCCATACAGAAAACCTCAGCAAATTTAAAAGAACTGAAAACACACAGTTTGTTCTCTGACCACAATGGGACCAAACTAGAAATTAGGAAGAGAAAGCTAACAGGAACACTTTTAAACACTTGGAAACTGTCTGGGGGCCCCTGAGTGGCTCAGATGGTTAAGCGTCTGCCTTTGGCTCAAGTCATGATCCCAGGGCCCCGGGATCGAGCCCCACATCGGGCTCCTGCTCAGCAGGGAGTCTGCTTCTCCCTCTCCATCCCAGGGTCTTGGGATCAAGCCCCACATCGGGCTCCCTGCTCAGCGGGGCGTCTGCTTCTCCCTCTCCCACTCCCCCTGCTTTGTCCTCTCTCTCTCAAATAAAATAAGTAAAATCTTAAAAAAAAAAAAAATCACAGATGTCAGGGCACGTGGGTGGCTCAGTCATTTAAGCGGCTGCCTTTGGCTCAGGTCCTGATCTCAGGATCCTGGGATCAAGCCTCGCCTGGGGCTCTCCACTGAGCGGGGAGTCCGCTTCTCCCTCTCCCTCTGCTCCTCCTTCTCTCTTCCTCCTCTCTCTCTCTAACTCTCTCTCTCAAAAAAAATAAATAAAGTCTTTAAAAAAAATCACAGACGTCCACCCTTGTTGTGTCTTGCAGTATTCTTTCCAATGCAGTATCGCAACCTTGGCTACACATTAGACTCACCTTGGGAACTGAAAATATCTGCCTGTCCTGACCACACACCAGAACAATTAAAACTGAGTATCTGGGGGAGGGGAGCCCAGCATATCAGTATTTTTAAAGGCTCCCTAAACAATCCCACTGAGCAGCCATGGCTGGGAAACACAGTGAAAACAGGAAAGGCAGTGACCTGGTCAGGATGTAGTCTAACATAGGGAGACAGCAGAGAGAAGCAACGTGATCAGGCCGGGGTGGGACTTCTCAGCCCTTGCTAGGTTGCTAATGGCCGGGGTGGAGACAGAGTCCGAAGAGCCTCTATTAGCTCGAGCCCTGGACTACCACCATAGCCTTGACTTTGTATTATGCAGATTAAGCAGTCATTCGCTGCACTAGAACGTGAACTCCGTGGAGGCCGGGGCTATCTCTCTTGTTCTCGGTGGTCTCCCCGGCACCCGGTGCTAGTTAAGTAATTGTAGCATCAACTAATTATGAGTCTCATTTTGGGACCATCGGCCTCCGAATCACCTGGGGCAGTCACTGAAACAACAGATGCCTTTCACCGTTGCATTCCTATTTTGTGCAGAAAACTTCTACGATTGCTCCCTTGTCTTTCTCATTAGGCCAGTCTTCCCAGCAGCCTCCAAAGTACTCCAGCAGAAGACTCTTTCAAGATGGTTATTAGCAGGATGGGAACGTTCATTCATTCACCAACTATTTATTGGTGAATAAGCACTGGACTCTGGAGGAACAACATTCTCGTAGGGAATATATGCAATAAACATATGGCTACACTAGTAAATATGTAACTATAAATCACTAGACGTTCCATGAAAGAAGATGATGTGCTCTAAGAATGAGTAACAGGAGAATCAAACAGACTGGGGAATCAGAAAAGACCTCTCTGAGAAAGCTGCATTGCAGCAAATTTGCAAAATGTGTGAGTTAGTCCGTCGGAGAGGGACCGAGATGAGCTTTCCAGGCAGAAGAAATGGCCGTGGGTGATTGTTCGGAGTCAGGAAAGAACTTGGTGCTTTTGAACTGAAAGCAAGCCGGGGTGGGGGGCCAGAACACAATAGTAAATGGCAGAGTGGCTGATGAGGAAGGCAGGAACAGTTCATGCGGGGCTTTGTTGGAGAGAGGGAAGAGCTCGGGTGTCTTCCTGAATATGGTAGGAAGCCACTGGAAGGCTCGAGCAGGGGAATGGTATGATCTGGTTGACGCAGCTGCTGTGTAGGCGGGAGAAAGGAGTCTTTTTCCCTATGCCGGCCCTCTCCGTACTCCACCAGAGAGACATCTCATGAAGCTCCGTGTTAGGACGCAGTGCCACATACACGTAAGGCTAGACATACTCTGGGAGGGGGAATTGTCTCAGATACACAAGATACACAAGAACAGACCACAGGTGGTGACAGCCTTGCTCCAACCATTGCAGTCGGAAACAAAAGCATCTTAGGAGAGATCGGTGACAAACAGATTCTTTCGAAACACGATTGAGCCATTGGTTCGTGAATTTATTTTTTTCACTGAGGTAGAATTTAATTCAATTAAAGGCACAGATCCTGCCTGCCCAGTTTTATGATCTTTGAAAAATGTACACAGCCACGCTGCAGTTACCCACATAATCCCAGAGAGTCCCCCTGTGCCTTTTGCCAGTCAATCCCTACCCTCTCATAAGCACCCACAGTTCTGAATTATATCACCACCCGCTAGTTTTGCCTGTTCTTTAGCTTTCTATAAATGGAATCATACTGTATATATTCTTAGGTGCCTGGCTTTTTTCACTCATCATAATGTTGTTGAGATTGTGTTGTGTGTAACAGCAGACCATTCCTTTCCACGGCTGAGTAGCATTCCATTGCAAGAATACATCCCGAGCTGTTTCTCCATCCTCCTGCTAATGGACGTTTGAATAGTTTCCCAGTGGCTAACTGTCGCTCTGAGTTTCATTAGAGTTTCGTTACAGAGTAAGGTGCGGCTTCGATTCACTTTTCTCTTGTTTATCTCACCATTTTCTACCTCAGATTTCCATCCATTTGTACGTATTTACCCTTCGATTCATCAATTCCCAACCTTACAATCTTCCAACCTTGTCCACAGGAATACACTTCTGTTTTTATTTCCACTTCAGGGACACGTTTTCCAGGAATCCATGTATTTTCACTTGGGTTGTGTCTATCCCTAGAAAATAGACAATAAAATTCACCTAGACTCTTATTTAGGATCTCTTTCCTCTCAGGAAGAAGATTCACAGACGTGATAGCTATCCAGATAGGTGGCGAATTTTTTAAAAACCTTACACTTTCCAAAGCAAAAAGAATTCGTGAGGAAAAATGGCATTGTTTTCCTTTTTTGAAACTCTCTGGGATAATAAAAGATGGCTAGATTCTCATATCGGCTTCTGTGTTCAATCGGTTGCCATATGTTGCTTTGGTTACAGTACGCGAAGAGAATCAGGACTCATACAGACACGTAGTTGGAAAGAAGACGAGCATTTTAATAACTTTTTCAGATAATTATGGGTATTCTTCTTTGATACTGCACCAGGTCCCATGTGTTCTGATAGCTCTGGGAACTTTGGAAGATAAGAGGTTGGAGTGATCCAATTTTGGACGTGTTGAAGGATTTCTCAACCTTGGCTCTACTGACATTTTGCATTGGGTCATGCCTTGTCGTGTGTTGGGGTGGGGAGGGGCAGGCAGACTGCGCATAATGGGATGTTTACCAGCATCCCTGGCCTCTACCCACTAGATGTCAGGAACACCTCCCCCACAGTTGTGACAACCAAAGATGTCTCCAGACATTGCCAAAAATTGCCTGGTTGGGTCAAGTCACTCCCCCACCATTGAGAACCACAGAACAGGTACCCCAGAAAGGCCCTTTAGGCTGGACTGAACAATTCAAGATGAAAGTTATGTAAGGAACTTCAATAACATTACTGACATCAATCTGTTGGAAGTACAATTGCCAAGAGCTATCGTTTACTAAGTGCTGGTAGGCACTTCCCACACATTAACTAATTTACTCCTCACATCAACACTACGAGGTAAGTATCAATATTCCCATTTTACAGATGAGGTCATCAAAACTCAGAAAGATCGCCACATGTCCAAAAGAGGGGCAGAACTGGGATTAATATCTGTGTCTAATCGACTCCCATGCATACGCTTCGAACCTCCAGCGTGTTAGTTGTTTAGAAACTAGAAATGTAGTTTCCTCTGGCACACATTGTGTAACCCTGTCTAATGACCTTATTGAGATAACAGAGTCGTGCATGATTTTAGGTGGCAAATATAATCGGGGGTGACTTCTTGACCTAGTACCTGGAATAGCTTTGGGGTAAACTTAATTGAAGCATTACTTTGATGGATTGCAGAGACTTCTGGGGTAAGATCAAAGAGACATAAGTATAAGGCCTTGAGGGACCAAATTACCCATTTCATTGGTTCTAGAAGCCATGGCAATAATCAATCAAGCAGTCTTGTGAAGGTGCTGGCAGGACTTTTCTGATACCTCAGATCATCAACCCCCCCCCCGGGGTGGGGGCAATACCACCTATGATTGACCCCAGGCCTGGCTGTTAAGCCCTTTGCTTTAGCTTAGGAGAAAAATGTTTGGGGAAATGGTAACCAGGCACTCTAACCTCTAGGGCAGTGTTCTTCGAACTGCCCGTCACAACGCTTTTGGGGTCATGAAATCAATTTAGTGGATCATGAGCAGCATTTAAGAACAAATAGAGAAGACCAGAGCAGAAAGCCTCCTAGGGGCGCCCCCACATTATAGGCAGGACTGGCTACAGAATATGGAAAATGTGGGGCTCCTTCATTACAAAGCAGGAAAACGGTGTTATTAAAGGCACTCAGATATAAAGCTTTTCCTTTCTTCTGCAGTGTCTGGCTTGACTTGTCATGGCCTTTATTTTTATTTTTATTTGCTATTTATCTATTTGATAAATTATCTATTTGAATTTCACTAGACCTTTTTATGCTTTGCAATGCCGTTTATTGTTTTTTTAAAGATTTTATTTATTTATTTGACAGAGAGACGGCAAGAGTAGGAACACAAGCAAGGGGAGTGGGAGAGGGAGAAGCAGGCTTCCCGCGGAGCAGGGAGCCTGATGCGGGGCTCGATCCCAGGACCCTGGGACCATGACCCGAGCCGAAGGCAGATGCTTAACCCACTGAGCCACCTAGGCGCCCCGGCAATGCCGTTTAAAATGCAAATGTAAGGGGGCGCCTGGGTAGTTCAGTCGGTTAAGCAACTGCCTTCGGCTCAGGTCATGATCCCAGGGTCCTGGAATCGAGCCCCACATCGGGCTCCCTGCTCAGTGGGGAGCCTGCTTCTCCCTCTCCCTCTGCTTGCCACTCCCCTTGCTTGTGCTCTCTCTCTCTCTCTCTCTCTCTCTCTCTCATTCTGTCAAATAAATAAATAAAATCTTTTTTAAAAAATACAAAATAAAATGCAAATGTAAAAACATTTAACCAACATGCAGAATCACCAAAATTACAGAAACCATATTTTGTAGCTCATACGTTCTTACCAGAACAGTGAGCATACCGCACGAAACTAATTCAACTGTTTTGATTTCATGTTCTAAATTTTTAGTTACCGTTTTTTCGTTATTGAGGTATAGCTGACGTAGAACATGATATTAGTTTCAGGTGTACAGCATCATGATTTGCTCTTCTCGTCACAAGGACAAAACGTTATTTCCTTTCTTGATACACGTGCATTCCACCAGCTGTCTCTACCTTTAGCTTATTGGTGAGTAAGGACGGAGGAAAGGGAAAGGGTGGGTTTATCTTTGCCGTCTGTGTCATTATTTTCAGCGTAAGGGGTCAGCTAATGCAGGAAAGCAACCCACCAGGATGTGCTAGGGTTCCTTGGCCCTCATGTTCCCAGAACTCCACTGCCTTCTTTCTGCGCTGGAAACAAGCTCCACTTCGAAAGGAAAGCGTGGCCTCTGGTTTGTCACCACCAGCATTCCCCCACGACACCCCCCCACCTTACTCAGTTGTAGCTGGGCCGCACTAACCTCGCCCTGGCCCCCCCCCCCCCCCCCCACCCCGTCTTGCTGAGCTCGCTCCCCGCCCCCCGCTTCTATGGGCCCACCGGGGTTCTGTGCTCTTGGGGCATCAGCAACACTCTATGCAAATGGGCAGCAAGAAACGGCAGGAGACACGCATACGACCCGAATCTCATCTGCTCGCGGGCAGACTCCACCGTTCCACCGGGCTGCACTTGCAAAACCCAAGCTCAAAAATAAAATTATTAAGAATGTCAAGACAGCAACAGCAGAACATTAAGCCAAAGTGTGGGGGCCCTCCTGAGCTCGGAGCCCTATGCTGCTGTATGAGTCACGTGCCTAGGAAGCCGGCCCCGATTATAAGGTATTGTTGCTGAATGCTTTGTTTCAGGGGTGTGTGTGAGAGTGTGTGGCTTTGTGTGTACTGGGGGGGAGGGTGTCACCAAAGTGTGACAGCCCCTGCTTCTGCCCTTCCCTTCCCCTACTTTTTCTGGAAACAGTAAAGGGATTTTAGTTAGAAGAGGACTGAAGCCAGCTCCTCAGGGTGATGTAAGTTCTGTCCGCATTCTCCCTTAACCCCTGCATCTCATGTGGCTGTTAGGGCAAGACAGACCAGGGTCACCTCCTGTTACAAGCAGGCGCCCTTGAGCTCACCCAGGGCAGAAACCAGAGTGGGCCAAGGAGAAAAAGGCAGCCCTACCTCCAGCCTAAATTCCTTGAAGCTCAAGGGGCAAGAGTGGTCCCTAAACCTCCCTCCTGCAGGCCAGTTTACCAGGACATTCAACTACTTAGAGACTCGGTACTAAGTAGGCCCTTTCCTGGGGCATCTTTGGGATTATATCCCACCCTCGGGAATCTGTGGGGGTTGGCCAGCAAGATGGGCTTCAAGGATCCAGAGAACTTTCGCCACACCTGTCTTTTTCCCTGTTCACGTAACAGGCCTTGGCATTAATTTTATTTTACATTGTAAAAGTTTTGCAAGTTCCGTAGAGAAGTGAGAAGATACAGAAAATGATAAAGAAAATGAAAATTTCTTACTGCCTAGAATTCCATCATAACCACTATGACCATATTTTGTGTATTTTCTGCCATTTGTTTTTCTTTTTCTTTTTTTTTTTTAAGATTTTATTTATTTATTTTTTAGAGAGCGAGCGAGAGAGAAACAGCATGAGAGGGGAGAGGGTCAGAGGGAGAAGCAGGCTCCCCGCCGAGCAG